>NC_063335.1:102852089-102912680 GCF_021869965.1 Rhincodon typus | reverse complement strand
GAGACTGTTGGATCTGGTGCTGGGGCGATGGAGTATCGGTGTGTGAGTCTATTGCATCTGGGGCTCCATAGCGGCTATCAGCCAGACAGTTGTGTGGCTGGCTGCACTGGGAAGCTTCTGGTCAATAAGGGCAGTTGTGCCCCACATCACTGCCTGCTGCTCCTCTCTGTATGTATTGCTGAGTAGATGCTTGGTCGCTGGCAGTCTTCCAAGTGCCGATCAAATAGGTTGTCTCTCCCTCAGATCAGCTGCAGAAATGTTGCATGAGAATTTTACTTTTTGTTCATTCTCCGAATGTGGACCCAACTGGCTCGGCCAACATTTAATGCCATCCTATAGGGGAGCTAAGACTGAACCACATTGCTGTTAATCTGGAGTCGTATGTTGACTAGACCGGGTAAAGACAACAGATTTCTTTCCTTAAAGGATATCGGTGAGCTAGATGGGTTTTTGCCAACAATTGACAATAGTTTCACGACCTCTTAATTCTAAATTTGTACTGAATTTAAATTCGATTTCCACTAGCTACCATGGAAGACTTCAAAACGGGATCTTCAGAATAGTAACAAAACCACTAGTTTATTGCCATTCCCTTCCTTTAATTGTGTTTCTATACTTCCTAAAACTACTGTTTCTACTGAGGTTGTCAGAATCTGAGCTGGTGGAGAATGCAAGAGGCTGTCTTATTGAGGCTTCCTCTGAGACCTCAGTACCCTTTTCCTCAGAGGCCAAGGAGATAGCTTCCAGGTAACCTGGATGTTTCACTA
The DNA here is from genome assembly GCF_021869965.1 of Rhincodon typus. Taxonomy (NCBI): domain Eukaryota; kingdom Metazoa; phylum Chordata; class Chondrichthyes; order Orectolobiformes; family Rhincodontidae; genus Rhincodon; species Rhincodon typus. The sequence continues at coordinate 102,911,913 of NC_063335.1, read as the reverse complement.
CAGAGGTGCTGGAAATACTGGTGCAGAGACCATGCGCTGCCAGTGATCTTGGCACTTATGGGAGATTGAATTAAAGTCAGGGAAGATGTTGCAGTCAATAGCAAGAGTGGCACATAATGAGCTCTGGTGAGAGACGGGTGAATTAGCAAGGATAGAATAAGTATGAATAAGAGAGAGGATAGTGTGGAACTTACCGTGAAAGAGTTTTTCAGCATTTCTCATGTAAACAACTGACATTACTGACTTTTTAAAAATAAAAATAAATAAAATTCAACCTGAAACTCTCTTAAACCAAAGCAATTGGAGGATTCAGTTTTTGCACTTGTTATTTGTTTCAACATTGATTGATCATAGCTGTCAGTTTTCTGCTGTATCACTCTTAATCTGTTCTCTCAAACAGGGATCTATTTATTGTGGATAGAAGCACATTAAACATCATGTGGAGTTGGGGAAAATTTTCTGACGATTTCTGTTGATACTTATTGTAACTTTGAAAGAAGGTCAGAGGCAAAAAAAGCCTGGAGAATTGGCATAAAAACTGAAAGAACTGCAGATGCTGTAAATTAGAGGCAAAATAAAAATTGTTGGAAAAGCTCAGCAGGTCTGGCAGCATCTGTGAACCACCAGGCCTGCTGCCAGACCTGTTGAGCCTTTCCAGCAATTTCTATTTTTGTCTTTGGAGAAATGGCATGACTGATCATCTCCATATGTTCCATGTAGATCTTGACAATGGCATGGTGTTGGTTTTAGGCTTGAGAAAAGGACAACTTTTGTTGTCCTACCTAATGTGACATGTTTCAGTCAAAGGTGGATGTAGGCTTCTTACACACCATCATGGAGGATAATAAGGTGCACAATATCTGAAGAATGGGGTCTTGAGGCTGTGGTTCATCTAGTTGGGCCCATATTTTTCTCTACATGAGGTACTTTGCTTAAATCACACTTTCATGTTGGGTCCTTACTTCAAGCATCTGACTGGTATGCTTTTAAAATCATTTCCCCAAATTTACTTTCACAATGATTTGTGATGCAGAATGACAAATTGTAACTCCTCTTGTAAATCCTGTTAAATTCCTTATTTGCTTTCCTTCTTCTTCTATCTTGCCAACTAATGCAAAGAAATTATTTGTATTTGTATAGATTTTAAAGTGAACATGAATTGTTTGCACATTGAATTGCTGTGTCTATAAAGTGACACAAATTGGAACAGAATTGGTTGCAAACAGTTGGATTTTAACTCATAATGATGGTTAGTGTTAGGAAGTGTAGAAGGACAATTGAATGAGGGGTGAAGCAATGGTCTAGTAGTACCATCAGTGGGCTAGTAATCCAGGAACCCATATCAGTGTTCTGAGGATCCAGTTTCAAAACCTTCCACAGTGGATAATTGAATATGCATTCAGTTAAAATTTGGAATTAAGAAAACCCATCTGGTTCACGAATGACTTTTAGAGTAGGAAATTGTTTTGTGACCAAGTCAGGGGTTACATTTTTAATATTTCCATGCCTGAACCCATCCTGCCTGCTTCTAGGTTTCAAACTTGAGCAAACAACTAGTAATAGTGGGAAATAATTGTTCTGGTCATACTTAAGCTCCACTTTGAGGTATTCAAGACAAGTCAGACCAGTTTGCGTCATAGAAACATAGAAAATAGAAAACAGCCTTAGGAATTCAGTGTACTCAATGCAAGAAGCTGAATCATTTTGCATAGAAGTCTGGCTATGAAGAAGCACAACAGACAGGTATAGATATCCACTGAAGAGATATCAGTTGAAGATTCCAATGAATGAATCTACACTATACAGCAGGTTTGTTCAATCCACATAGTACTGTAGGAGAACATCAGGTTGACATAAAAGCATACAGACACTGGTACATCATACAATATCAAAACCTGCATACTCTGTACAAAATGGCTCAATATGGCAATTGAAAAATTAAGCTTTCAAAAGTAAGGCTAAGGCTATCTGATGGCACAATAGCCGTGCTGAGAGGACAAATTACTTTGTGAGTTCTCTGCAACAACAGGAACGAGGAATTGTAGTCCAGCTTATAAATGGCAAGAAAATGTCATTCCTCTCAATGTTCTACTTCTGCAGTTCTCATGCTTCTGGGTATGAGAAAAGGACACCTTTTGTTGTCCTTACAGGTTTGTTGACCAAAATTACTCTAGATGTTGTCTGACTAGTGCCTTAAATAGCTTTAGGAAGTCCTCCTTTTTTTAAAGACTCTATTCATTTTGAAATAATGATCAGTATTTCATTTGCCTTCCCTATTACCTGCTGAAGTTGTAAGCTAGCCTTTTTTGACCTCTGCATGATGGCTCCCAAATCTTTCTGTGCTGTAGCTTTCTGCAGACTTTTTCTACTTAAATAATATTCAACTTCTTTATTTTTCCTGCCAAAATGCATAAGCTTACATTTTCCTACATTATATTTCAACTACCAAGTTTTATGCCCACTTGTTTAACTTGTCCATAACCTTCTATAGAACGGGAATCATTTGAGTGGTGATGCTGAACCATCCATGACTTGGCAACCAAAAAAGAAGCATTGTTCATTGTTGTACTACTCTCCCATTACCTTCATATGTGTATATTATAAACATCCACCCCTTGGTTGTGACATTTTCTTTCCCTAGACCCCTCCAAATGTGATGTCCACAAGGAGTAAGAGTGCTGAGGCCTATCTCAATTCCTGAGATCACCTTGCTCTATCTTTTCCAAGCAACGTGACAGTGGTGAAATGCCAACTGATTGTTGAACAGCTTGTTAATACCACAATTCACCTAATTAATATTCAGACTCCCATCTTACCATTGATGAGAGTGAGTGAGGGAAGATTTTGCAGGAACGTGGTAAAGTATGAGACTTGGTGGAAGGCGATAGCCTAGTGGCATTATCGCTGGACTGTTAATCCAGAGACCCAGATAATGTTCTGGGGACCTGGGTTTGAATCCCGCCACGGCAGATGGTGGAATTTGAATTTAATAAATATCGGGAGTTAAGAGTCTAATGAGGACCATGAACCCATTGTCGATTGTTGGAGAAACCAATCTGGTTCGCTAATGTCCTTTAGGGAAGGAAACTGCCATCCTTACCTAGTCTGGCCTACATGTGAGTGCAGACCCACAGCAAGGTGGTTGACTCTGAACTGCCCTTTGGGTAATTAGGGATGGACAATAAATGCTGCCTAGCTAGCGACACGCCTCATCCTGTGAATGAATAAAGAAGGTAGTAACATTAGAAAAGGTAGAGTGACTGAGCGGTATTGGAAAGAAGAATGTGGATCTTAAGGTGGTGGAATAGAGAAGGACATTGACTTTCTTCCTACAGGGCTGGAGATTCCTTGAGATATCTGAAACAGCTTTAACCCAGTGGTAATCTCAGACCTGGCTGACATGATCTCGTGTCATGGCCCACTGGTGGATTGGGTGATGACAATCTCACTTTGGTATCACCCTATCCAGCAGGACCACTAGTACCCTCTCCAAAAATGCAGGCTGCCAATTACTCCCAGTCTGCCAGCTCCACGGCAAATGTCGGGAAGTGTGCAGGACATCCCTAGACTGACAGTGCTTGTCTGGGTGCACAGTAGGCTTTTAAAGTTGGTGCAGGGGACAAGGGTTAGCGGTGAATTCAAGGATATCAGCTAAGTAGTGAGTTGTTATGGGAATGTTACCAAGTAAGGTGGGGTGGAAATAAGACATAAAACAGGGGCTTGGTGGGTACCTAATGAGGTGAGTTTGGTAAAATAGAGCGAGAGAAATCATTAGGCCTTAAAGCAACAAACTAGGCCTGAAATGTCAGCTTTCCTGCCCCTCTGATAGTGCTTGGCCTGCTGCGTTCATCCAGCTCTACACCTTGTTATCTCAAACCCTCCAGAAAGCTTGGCGCAAGTCAAAACATTGCAACGTTCAGCCCATTGTTTCTCAGTCAATTGGCTATATTTTGTAATGCAATATAGGTAGTTGACGCTTTGCCATTCTCTTATACTGTGATCACAGAGTACGACCGAGCCTGTCCTGGTCAGATAAAATGGTCAAGGATCACGACCAGTCTTGTTTCAACAGTTTATTATGTCACTGCTAATACACAAATATCAGCACGCTTTTCAATTTCAATCAAAACCCACAAACACTGTTTCCTTTTATTCTCCTTAACTTCAAACAGTACTCTTCTGATGATCTCTCAGGGATGTATTTCCCCACCTGAATAAATAATCAATCCTGCCCAGTTATTTTAGCAAGTTGCCCCAAGTTCCTAAACATAGGCTTCTTATGTTATAAAGAAATCACCATCAAGATGCAATAAGCACACCGTCATTTGATTGGAGCATCTTAAATCCCACTCCTGGGTCGTGAATATAAATATTATTCACATATAAAGATGCTTTGATGAAAATGGAATGAGTTTTGTGCTCTGAAGCAGTTTTGGAATGAGAACTTCCAAGGGAAGTGGTTGCCGTCTCAGATGTAATAGAATCAAAACCAATAGCTTCTTAAAGGCTACTTGCAGCTTGGCATCACGTTTTAAGTGATAAAGATTGTCACTTAAATCTGGGCAAACACATATCATTGTGTGGTTTGATTGCATTAGCTATCCCTCAGTTAACATATTCATGAATTTACTTCTGTGTGCCTGTTTGAATGATGTCCATTTCAGTTCCCAGGTTGTATTGTTTATTTAAGTTCTGGCATGTGAAACTTGTACCATTTCTGATCATTGTACATTTACATCCTGCCTATGCAATACTGTTGTGTGATATTTCATATTGTGTCCTTTTCAGCTAATCAAAAGGCTAAGCTTTTCAGGAAAATCATTAGAAAGTCAAAGAGTGGGGGCATGGCAGCTGAAATTATTATTTACTCATCACCCCTGCTCTCTGAGCTCCAGGACTCTCTAGATGCACTTTCTCCATGTCACAGAGGCACATTTTTGCTGTTTACTGTCTCAGATATATGTGCCCACACATTTGATTGGAGAGATCTTCCTTCTTCTCCTTTCCTTGGAAAAGCTCACCTCATTGTTGCCACAGCTTCCTCTAAGGCAAATGTTCAGGAAAACTTTACATAAGGAAGAAAGAGAGATTAGCGTGGTGCTATTAATTACGGAAGGCACTGTAGAGTTGGGAGAGGATGCCCTTTGGTGGGATCAAAAACAAGGTCCATTTTAGCCCATCAAAAATGAGAGAGATAAATGAAGTCAGTGTCCACAAAGGTGTTCGATGAAGTTTCAATGATTTCAAGCTGATATTGAATTGATACATAAGGGAAGGCAACGGCCTAGCAGTATTATCGCTGGGCCATTAATCCAAAGACCCAGGCAATGTTCTGGGGACTTAGGCTCAAATCCCACCATGGCTGATGGTAGAATTTGAATTCAACAAAAATCTGGAATTGAGAGTCTAACAAGGCCATGAATCCATTGTCAATTTTCAGGAAAAAAAACCCTCTAGTTCACAAACATCTTTTAGGGAAGGAAACTCCCAACCTTATCTGGTGTGGTCTATGTGTGATTCCAGACCCACAGTAATGTGGTGGACTCTTAACTGCCTTCTGGGTAATTAGGAAAGGGCAATAAATGCTTAGACACCCGCATCCCGTGAATGAATCAAAATATAAAAGAGACAAAAATGCAATGCTATGGGCATCAAGTGGCAGAATGATTTGACGGAATTGTTCTGTGGGGAGTTGGCGTGGACACGTTGAGTCAAACAACCTCATCTTCTGCTGCAGTCCTGTCTTACCATTAAAACCAGATACTTTGTATGCAACCAGTTGTATTGTAAAAAAATAAATCTTTCCTATTACAGTGATCCAACCACTCTGCCTGACAGATTGGAGAACCTGAAAACGGAGAGCTAATTTGTAGCTCAGGCTCATGACAAAGCCTGTTGACGATTCTAATTGAATTCTGATCTGTTTATGAACAGGTCTTAAATATTGAAAATTTCACACAGAGAATCACAAAGAATAATCCTTCCATCTACCAACTCTTCCTTCTGTACAGTGAAAATGATGTGCAGCAGGATTTGAATCTACATGCTAGCCCAAGGCACTACTCTTTTACCTGGTGGTACTTCACCTTTGCTGGTACTGAAGGTAAACAAGACCTCCTGCTCAGTGAATACAAAAGAACTGTATCTTTCCTATTGATGGATTAAAGCAATCTAGACACTGCACATGTATCGCAGTTTGTGCAACTATCAGCCTCATGATATGTCAAGACTCCCTCACATAGAGACTACATTTATAGATCCCTCACACTCTGACCACGACAGGCTGCATTACTCTTCATCACTTCTTGCAGTTTAAAGTCTAGGTGTTAACTTAAGCCATGGGGAAATAACACACAGGCTCCAAGCACTCACAACTATTAAAGGTCACAAGTACAATAGGTTTTGGTAGTTTCAAATGAATATCTAGTGGAAAGGCATTCCCTGGGGAAGAGAAAGGTCTTAAATTCAGTACATGACCTTAGGCTGTTATGTCTTAAAGGGTCCTCTGCTGCAGTTAGTAAAGTGAAAAATAATTTATCAGTGTGGGTCCTTGCTTCTGTCCAGCAGAGCATTGGTGTCTGTTTCAAGAACCTGAAGTTTTAAACCAAGATTCATTGCAGCAAACAAGACTCGAAAACACCGGATAACATTTCAATTCCTTATTGCTTCAAACGTTCAATTTCTTGCAATGAGAAAGCAACAATTTTTATCTTCTTGCACCACAATTCCATTACAGCGTCTCAAATTATTTTTGAACACTAACAGCTTGTTGATCGGCACTTGACCTACTCAAGAATGTGGTTTCAATTGACAAAGTGCATACAGATGCATTTGGCATTTTCTCTATGGATGAGCTTTGATAGCCTCCAGCCGATGAGTTACAGAGGACTGCCTGTGCTCACCTTATCCGGACATGAACAGAAGCAGCTCTAAATCGAAGAGCACATTGACTTGTTCACATCAGCCATTCACAGGCCTAACTTAATTGGTTTTGATGCAGAGAGGATGTAACATAGTCTGAGTAATATGTCTAATGAGTTGCTGAAATATTCACCTTCATAATTCAATGTCATTTAATCCTATAATGGGAATGACATTTTCTCATAAATGCAAATGACTATGGATGCCGGAAATCTGAAATAAAATCAGAAAATCATAAAGTAGAGATACCCTGCAGATCTGCTGGTATCTGTATAGACAGAAACAAAGATGACGTTTCAAGTCCAACCTGACTGGTTCAATTCAGTTTCCTCTTGTTTCTTTCCGGTTCCTTTACTGATTTAATAATCTTTAATTTCCAAGACATTCTAATCAAGCCTGATATACCAACAGGGACAAAAATCTGAAAGACGCTAATGTTGGTAAAAAGAGAGTACATGAAATGTTCAGTGGATAGAAGGCTGATGAGCCCCTGCAACAAACAAGTTGCTTCTCAGTATGTTAAAGGAAGTGGCTATAACAATAGCGAAGATGTTGGTGATTATCTTTCTAAATTCTATAGATGCTAGCAAGGCTCCTAGAGATTAGAAAGTAGCAAAGATAATCCCACTATTTAAGAAGAGATTGAGAAAGAGAATGGAAAACTACAGAGCTATTGATTTGACATCAATAGTAGGGATAATGTGAAACTGAGACAATTATAAAATAATAATCAACATGGATTTATGAAAAGTAAATCGTGTTTGGCAAACTTTCAATAGCTTTTAAAAGAAGTTATTTGTAGCATAGATAAAGGTAAAACAGTGGAATTATTTGGATTTTTAGAATAGATAGGAGCTCAATTCATAATGTCTCCACAAGGTAGTATCTCGGACAGTACAATACTCCCTCAGAACCATTCTTTATTCATTCAAAGGATGGTGGGCATTTACTGTGCATCCTTAATTGTCCAGAGGGCAGTTAAGAATCAGCCACATTGCTGGAATTACATATAGGCCAGACCAGGTAAAGGTGGTAGTTTTCTTTCATAAAGGGCATTAATGAACTAAATGGATTTTTCCAAACAATTGACTCACGGTCATCATTAGACATATAATTCCTAACATTTTTAAGATTGAATTCAAATTCCACCATCTGCCAAGGCAGGATTCAACCTGGGTCCCCAGAACATTGTCTGGGTCTCTAGATTAACAGTTCAGTGATACCATCATTTCCCCAAGTACTGGGAATAAGAGCTTAAATTATATCCTCAACATCTCTAGAGGACGACTTGAATCTACACTTTTTCCATTCACAGGTAAGCTTTTTGGTGGGCATCTATGGCTGACTTCAATAACCTGTTAACAAAATGATGTACATGGGATGAAATTGTCGATGAATGATGAGTTTTGCAATCCAGGAGAAATTTGGAGCTGTTCATCATTGAAAGAAGTGAAAAAGAAACACTCAAATCACAAAATTAGCAATTGGAGACAATTTGAAGTTTATAGGAGGGATGATAGATTTTTTGGTGAACATTGACATCTATTCATGAGAGAATTTTAGAGAGAATTCTTCATGAACAGTATGTCAAATTACTTCATAAAAAGTTGCAGCATTGTCATTTAATCATCCATTTGTTACACCTATAACCTGCCTGTAAATTAGAAATATACTGGTATTAATCGAATACCAGATAAATTCTTCCCTACGGTCTTCATCACTGTGTTGGAAATAGGCTGTGTCTGTCATTTGTTCCGCTTGTCTTAATGAGTTGGTTTTCTTTCTTCCTCAAGATATTTTAAGAACAACACTATTTCAGTTTACAGACAGTACTCATTCATCATTTGGGCACCATCAGATATACAGGAGCCAAAATTCAAAGAATTTCAGTCAGTATATTTCTACTCCAGAAAACTTGAGATCAACACGAGAGACTTAGCAAAGTCATCCAGATGAGCTACCAAGCCACTGCACCAACAGACCTCGCAATCCAAAGGAACAATACATTACACAATGCAATGTTATGATATTTTAACATAAAAAGTTGTGCTATAAATACAAGTACTACTAATCAGACAAGGAAGATTCCTTGTTGAAAACAAGGTCAATTTTGAAGTATCAGACCCCAGTCAGGAAAGTGTTAAGTCAATCAAGTTCAATGTTTGGGTTAAATTTGAAAAAGTCTGGCAAAGGTTGTCAACCTTAGCCACTGTCCAGCTGCTCCCAGTGGGAGTAACTTTTTAATTGTGTCAAAAGAAATAGGGTAGATTATGCACATGATAATACTCAAAATTAGATTGTAATTATCAGGCAGTGAAGACACTAAAGATTTTCAACTCCTCTGACACAAGTCTCAGATTAATTTGTGTTGTGTAATGTCTCTTCTTCTTCTTCAACTGTCCCTTATGGTTGACGATGAATGGCATCCATATTAAGAATGTGTTCTCAGGTGACAGAAGAGTCCAGTGCATGACCTACAGTCTGTCTCACAGGCTGGGTAGACAGTAAGAGGAGATATGGAAAAGTGTGATGATCAGTTTGGCATGTGCTCCTTTCTCTGTCGATGCATGACTTCCACTTGCCATCAGCAGTGAGCTCAAGGTACACAGATCATTCCTTTTTCTTCAGACAGCCTTGGGTCAAGGTTTCCCAGGTGCTGGTGGACAATTGGACATTTTTTTAAACAGTCTTCGAAGGTTCTTGAAATGTTTCCTCTGTCCTCCTGGATCTTGCCTGCTGTGTCAAAGCTCCAAGTAGAGAGATTGTTTTTGGAGTCTTGTATCAGGTATGTGGATGATGTGGCTCACCCAGTGGAACTGATCGAGCATGTTCAATGCTTCGACTCTGGGGATGTTGGCCTCAGCAAGGACGCTGATGCTGGCACACCCAACCTGCCCATGGATTTGCAGGATCTTGGGGAGGAAGCTCTGGTGGTACCTCCCCAAGGTTTTGTACATAGTCCACATCTCTGAGCCCTATAGGAAGACAGGTATCACTACATCCTCATAGATTGTGAGATTGGTGCCAGGTTTGAGGTCCTGACTCCCAAACACTTTCTTTCTCATGTAACTGAAAGCTGTGCTGGCACACTGAAGGTGGAGTTGAACCTTATCATAAATATCTGCCTCTGTTGATGCCAGGTTCCCATGGTATGGAAAATGGCCCATATTGGCCAAGGCCTATTGTGGATTTATGATGACTAGCAGGCAATACTGTGTGACAGGGGCAGGCTGGAGGTAGACCTTTACCGAATTAAGATATAGTGTAAGTCCCATGCTTACCTACACCTTGACAAATTTGTTGGCACTGACTTGGAGCTGATCCTCCACTTCAGCTCAGAAGCAGACATTATTTCAATACTGTTCTTCACTGATGGAGGATGAGATATCCTTGGATCTTCCCTGCAGGCAATAGATTGTTTGTTCTGTCGATCAGCTCCAGTCCAGTGAGGAGCTTGTCGAGGGTGAGGTGGAACATTTCAGCACAGAAGGTTAAGAAGAGCTTAAGCCTTGCCTGAGCCCAGGTTGATCATGAATTGAGTCTGTGATGGATCCGTTGTTCAAGATCACATCATACACATTATCGTGGAGCAGGCTGAGGATGGACACAAGCCTTTGAGGGCTGCTGCAATGGAAGAGAATGCTCTGTAATCCCTCAACTGTGAATGTCAAAGGCTTTTGTGAGGTAAAAGAAGGCATTTCCCTTGCAGTTTCCACCTGATGAAGATGATGTCCATTCTACTCCTCAGAGGGCGAAATCTCATTGCACTATGAGGAAGTCTTCAGCCACCAAAAAAAATGTATGAGCAAGATTCTTGTGATAAAATTCCCTGTTGCTGAAAGCAGGGAAATTCTTTTGTAATTACCACAGTCAGCTCTATCATTTCTCAAAGATGGTCAAAATTGTGGCATCTCTGAGATACCCTGGCAGATTCTCCTCCTTCCAGATAAGGGAACTAATGTTATGCAATCACACCAATCATGCTTCTTGACTTGAGTGAATTTTCAACGCCTAACATACGCTTGATAGAGAAGGAGAAAGCACTTAGGATTCAGGGTAATTTGACAAGATGGAACCAAAATTGGCTGAGTGGCAGAGATAACAAGGTGTAGAGCTGGATGAACACAGCAGGCCAAGCAGCATCAGAGGAGCAGGAAGGCTGACGTTTCAGGCCTAGACCCTTCTTCAGAAAATGGCTGAGTGGCAGGATGGTTATGCTAGAAGGTGTTTGTGTGACTCAAGGCCAGTATCCAGCAGTATACCACAGGCAATGGTGTTGGGTCCCTTATATGCTGGCACTGAATAGTACCATTAGACCTGCATCCCATGAAATGGTCCATGGAATAGAGGGAGTAATAAACGACCGCAAGAAACAAAGGACAATCAATGGTACTTGTAGAGGCGACATGATGGCAATTTGACTGGACTATTAATCCAGTGACCATCTCCAGTTCTGAGACACAGGGTCAAATCCCATTATGGAATTTAAAATTCAACAAACTATTCTAGAATTGAAAACTTGTCTAAAGGTGGGCATGAATCGAAACTTATAGGAGCCTGAACAATGTGAGCTCAGGAGACAAATGTGGCAGAATTGTGACAGAAGTCCCAGTGAGCCTTATCTTGGCGTTGGAAACAACACGCAGTATCGTTGAACTATGTGCCAAGTGTTGAGATGACATTCTTGCTAGGAAGTGAGGTGTTGCCTATTAAGCGGGATCATGGTTTGTGAATGTCCTTATTAACTGCAAATCTCACTTCATGACTGTACAGATTTCTCTCCAACTATCCATCATGAGCAAACTAAACTGTACGAATTCTTGACATGGAATTGTACCCAGCAACTTCACCTCACTCTTTGCTCCTAAGGACCCCCAAGTCAGACACCAGGCAACAATATCATAGGAAATGTTCTATAGATACTGGCCACATGCTCCTCATACTCATGAATATTGACATCTGATATGTGCCAGCCTCTTAAGAAAGCCTTTGGCATATCTCCAATTCAATTACAATAAGCTTGTGCCCTTCAATGCAACACCTTGGCTGCGGCAGCGGTTATCATTATAATACTGCAAAGAGGGACACCGTGCGTTCGCGGACATGCACTCAGCTCTTAGAGCTGGCTTGTCTGCATCGCTGAGCTGGTCTCTTTGCACTCTTAATCGCTAACCCACTTCGAGCCGAGCTAGATGCTTACAGCCTTACATTGACTTGCCTTGCCTTTTATGCCTTGCCCCTCAGCCAGAGATACCAGGCTCACATATGGCTCTGTGTCGTTTAGCATAGGCACAAAATCAAGAAGATTGTCAGCAGGCCTCAATCAAATCAAGGGGTATAGCCTTCAACAAGGGGGTCCTGGTACAGTAAGTTAAAGGAAAGCACCAATACTGGTCCAGGAGCTTGGACATGGTCAGTCAGCTGCTCAGGATGGTCCAAGTCAGGATCCTCTCCTCATAAGAGTTGAGTAGACAATTGTCAGATAGCCTACCATCAGTCCAGAGTCTTTCTGCACTATTTTTGAGCAGTTTCTCTCCTGGAATGAGACAGACACAGGTATCATAGATCATAGAATCCCTACAGTGTGGAAACCACAGAGCCATTTGACCCAACAAGTCCACACTGACACATCACCTTCTCACCCTATCCCTGTAACCCTGCATTTCCCATGGCCAATCCACCTAACCTGCACAACTTGGGACTGTGGGAGAAAACCCAGAGAAAACCCATGCAGACAAGGGAAGAACATGCAAACTCCACACAGACAGTCGCCCGAGGCTGGAATTGAACACAGGCTCCTGGCGCTGTGAAGTGGCATTGCTAACCACTGAGCCACGGCGCAGTGAAAACTTTGTATGCCATCCTTGCACAGGGTCCATGCCAATCTTCTCTGTATCGCTCTGATTTTAGTATAGTGCTGCCAAAGTTAGCACTAAGTAACGGATTAAGGGAGACGGAAAGGTAGCACAGCTGTTATTTATAGTAGGCGAGGGGAGTTTTCCTGAGTGAGTGAGTAGGCAGAGCAGAGTGCATACAACATTAGTGCTATTGAGTTTTGGAGTAGTGGCTAGTGAGGGAAAATGCTATGGAAATACTGAAAGTGGCAGAACATGAGCCTTGGCAAGAGGTGGGAGTAGTAGCAGACAGGGATTGGAGCATGAGGGATTGGAGAGAAGGTGATGGCGCTTACACTGGTGAAGTGGGGAAGGACTTTGATCTACTTCCTACAATGGTGGGCATCCCTCTAGATGGCTAAGACTGTTTCAACCCAGGTGGCAACAAGCCTGGTCCAGATTGGTGCTGCCACCAGGAATACCAATCTATTTCCGGATATCCCAGCAGTAGTATATTTTCAAGGGTCTGGTTCAGGGCAAGATAGGGCTACAATAAAACTAGAAGGCTACCAGAGGCACAGGGTAGGTAGTTAATGACCCATGAATTAATAAGTTAATTAACCCACAACTATACGCATCTAGAAGGACAAGAGCAGCAGATATATTGTAACATCATTACCTCCAAGTTCACCTCCAACCACTCACCATCCTGACTTGGAAATATATTGCCGTTTCTTCACTGTCACTGGTTCTTCCTCCCAAGAGGAATTGTAGCTCTAATGACACTAAATGGACTGCAGTGGTTCAAGAAGGCAGTTAGGGATGTGCAATAAATGCTGGCCCAAACAGTGATGCCCACATCCCATGAATGAATAAAAATAAAGATGAAGCAAAAAAACACTTGCTAGGCCTTACGGAGAGAAATACCCCAACATACTTGACAAAACTGACACAGCCAAAAAAATGCATTATTTAGCCTCTTAAAACTATCTTTGATAGTTGTAAAATTCCATCTGCTTCACTCATATCCTTTAGGGAAGGAAATCTGTCACCTTTACTTGATCTAGGCAACATGTGACTCCAGGCCCACAGCAATGTTATTGGCACTTAATTTGTCACCAAAGTCACATCAGTTTAAGGGCAACAAATGTTGCCAACATTCAGTGAACAAATTAAAAAAAAATTCAGGTTCATGCATTTCCAGACTTGATAATATATTGCAAAAAAATGCTGTCATTTCAACTCTTCATTTCTTTGACTGAAAATTTCACAAACGAAACATCAAAATGGTTTTCTTTTTGCTGCCTTCAAGTTCATAATGAAAATTCATTTGGCTGCCTTTGGCTCTGTTACTTGGAGCTTGTCCAAAACTGCTCATAATTTGTTACTAATTCTGTTCCCTCAGTTGGGGTGGATCATTAGGCTGCCTAGTGTTGGAAATAGAAATCTGACATAGATACAATCGGGATTCAAAGGCAAATAAAGAGAAAACATTGGAAATCAGAAGTGAAAATGCAACATGTCAGAAGAAAAGTTGCAGCTCCAGCAGTACGTGAAAGAATGAGTGCTGTTTTACATCAGCAAATTTAATACTGGTCAAGTTTCCCATTGAAATGAAGGAACAGTAACACAGTTTTGAGCCAAGATGCTGCTTTAACTGGAGGGGACTTACAAGCGGTGGTGCTTCTGTCCTTCTTAGTGATAGAGGTCACAATTTTGGAATTTTTTTTATTCTAAAGAATCTTAGTGAGTTGTTGCAATATATCTTTTATTTGGCACGCACTGCTGCCAATGTGCACCAGTGGTGACAGAGTGAAATGTTGAAGGCATTGATTTTGTGTTGTTCTTGGTGACATCTTATCTTGAGAGTTGTTGGTGCTGTACTCATCCAGGCAAACATCAGGAACTGTTCAGGGCAGCTCTGGACCTATAGTATTTGGCCAAGAGCAGAATGTGCTTAAAGAAGGCTCTGCAATCACAGCCCTCACTGTGTCTTGTAGAGGGCAGGGAGGCTTTGAGAGAGATCAGAAGTGAGATACTCACTACAGATTTGTTAGCCTCTGACTTGCTTTTGTAGTTGCGTACTTATGGAGTTCGTTCAATTCATTTTATAGTCACTGGATCTTGATAGTTAGGAGGATCTGGTTTGATTCTCTTTTGTTGGAGATGCTCGTTGCCTGGTACTTGTGTGCCACGAATGTTACTTGCCACTTTTCAGGCCAACCCTAGGAATTGTCCAGGTCCTGTGACATAACACCAGCTGCTTCAGTACCTGAGCTGAACATTGTGCAATCACCAGTGGCCATCCCCACTTCTGACTTTATGATGGAGAGACCGTCATTGATGAAGCTGCTGAATTTGGCTAGGCAAAGACACCACCCTGAGGAACTCCTGCAACCCAGATATACATTGGCTGTGATGATGAGGAAACATTTCAAGAAGCTGTTTTTTCCTAAACCAGTGAATGCAGGAAAAATTCTGAAATGGCAAAATCTCTGTGCGGGCCTCCATCTTTCTCTCTCTCACTTCCCTCTCTCTGGCAAGTTCAAACTGTGTCTGCTAATTAACTTTCCATGTACCTGAGATAGAGATTTTAAAGAACTCAACTCAGCGATGCTGACACCAACAAGCGAATTAATTGTCCATTAACAATTTGAACTGCCTCAAAGTCAAACCAAAGGGACAACCAAGGTCAACCTGGATCCACTCAAGTCATCAACCAATGAGAATTGTATCATATTGCTCTTAACTAATTCTTGAAAGTATAACTTAATCTATCCTCTAACTGTACATTACTGATGCATGTGTGTCTGAACTTTGAGTGTGTGGCCTTATGAATGTATTTACTAATTCTATTTTCAATGGGTTATGTAAAATAAATATTATTTTAAAAGTTGCTTGATGGTTAGAACTTGAGTATTATTAAATAAAAAGAGAAAAACTGTCAATGTTGCATTTATCTGGACAGAAATGCTAGAATACCAAAAGTTCTAAGGCAACAACAACTTATACCGCACAAGAAGATCATGCTGATTGGTTGCCAAGTAGGTTTGGATTGGTTGAGGCATTGTCATGGTCAGTGCCCGAGGGAACAGATGCCATGTTTTTCTTTAAAGTAAAGATAGCCAAGGCGACTTTTATTGGTCAAGACATTGCCATGGGGGATGTATTAGGGAATAATGGTCTCCCAAATATTTGTTCAGTTTAAAAGGTGCAATATGTGGACATATTATTTCTGTTTGCAAACAGCAAGCCCCAGGTCCCTGTTAATCAATATATGTAGCTCCTAGCGAGGGCAAATGAGCTCTAATGAAACCCAAATGGTAATTTAAAATTATTTGTTAGTGTAATTCTTCATACAGTTAGGATTTTTTAATAAGTGGTGTCCAATTGCAGAATCACATCTAATGTTGAATGCTATCTTTTGAGTTTATGAGGTATGGAGTTTACACAGGCTGATTGAGTATGGTCGTTGCTCTGCCTGTTGCAAGCAGTCAATAGGATTTGATACGATTCAAAAGTCATTGAGACACACTGCCTACATACCTGGCAGCAAACTTGCACAAAATTCATAAACTACATTACTTATTTGTGTGGTAGAGACAATGCAAGGACCAGGAATGACAGTCTTAGGCCCATTCATGACTCTGTATCATATACAGTTGTTAGATTTTGGGACCACAGCTACCTAAAAGAGGCAGTTGACCATTTGTAAGTAATTTTCAGATAGTTTGTTAGATTTTTTAAGAAATAACAGTTCAAATATGATACATTAGCTAAATAAACATGAAAAGAATACAACCTGTGACAAATTTGGATAATTCACAGATATCACAAGATGAATAGGCTGACACAGAAAGTATTGATCTCAGTAAAGTTGCGAAGGTAGCATTCTAGCCTCTCACCCAAGTGTTAGGGAACACTCTTTGGAATCTTCCGCTTTCCCTTCTGGCCTATCTTCCATCTGAAGAAGA
Organism: Rhincodon typus; assembly: GCF_021869965.1. Taxonomy (NCBI): domain Eukaryota; kingdom Metazoa; phylum Chordata; class Chondrichthyes; order Orectolobiformes; family Rhincodontidae; genus Rhincodon; species Rhincodon typus. The sequence continues at coordinate 102,895,184 of NC_063335.1, read as the reverse complement.
CAACTACCTGGTGAGAACTGGCACCTGATTAGGAGTACTTCCTATCTCCCAGCACTTGTTGATTTACCCCATTTTAAGGGGCTGGTACTTTATGGTGTGCCAATTACCCATTTCAGTCCTTCTAAACCACAAAAATGCAACAGGTAGCTAAATGACAGGATAGTCACCTTGCACTTCAACCACCTCCCTACTCAAAATCTGTCTATGTTACGTGAGCAATAAAGGTTACATGCATAGATAATTAAGTGAAAATGCTGTAGATACCGGAGATCTGAAACAAACACAGAGAAGGTTGGAGAAACACAGCAGGTCTGGCAGCATCTGTGGTGAGAAAAAATAACATTACCATTTTCAGTCTGGTATGACTTCTTCAAAACTGAAAGGTGGTGTAAAATAGGTTCTTTTTATACTTTTGACTGAGGCAGAGGAGGAGCAAGAGGACACATGGTACAGTAGTCCCTTTGTCTTTTGCATTTGAAATTTGCAAAGGGTGGATCATTTCTCATAGGAACCAATAAAAGTATTTGTGAGAGTTAGGTCTGGAGAGAATGCCAAGAAAATTCCATCCATTTGAGGCATACATGGTGTCATTTAAGCTGAACTCATCTGTATGAGCTGTTAAATTCCTAAGTATAAATAGTATAAGTTTAGTTTCAGACAATGATGGTGCATCTACAGCACCATCATATAGATAGATCATGCTAACTTCTATGACTTCCTTGAGCAGCTAATTAGTGAATAGGTTACTAATTACCTATTTTGAAGATGAATATATGGACATGGCATTGATACCAATATACAAGTTATCTACAAACTTCACAAAGGTGAAGGGATCCTTTACCATGTACATGATATCCTGGAGTACTGTGGAAATTCAGGTCACCTAATGATGAGGAGGATATTATTCCCCTATATGAGAAAGGTAAAAAGCACAGTTGCGAAAAAAAATCAAACACTGGTCAGAATCGCAAACAAATGAGAAAACCAGGTATACACAACATGCTAGTAAACATGAAAAGGGAAAGAGAGCAAATGTTTCATTTGCTTTATACTAACTTCATCACAAGTGTTTTATTTTCATTCTATCAAATTATTTTTAATATTAATTTGTATTTCTAGATCCTGACATCTTCATCCAGGCACTGTGTTTGTGTAAGTGGTTTTTATGCTTTTATAGTTATTGTGGGCTAATTTCTGTGAGTTTTTGTTCCTAATGCAGAACTTTCTATAAGGGTAAATTTACTGGCAATTCGGGCATGAAAGCATCTGTTCTCAAGTTCAAGATCAAATCATTTCTCAATCATTAAAATAAATAACCATCTAAGCCATGAATCAGGCCTGTACTCTCAATATATCTCTAAAGCTAAATCTTTAGGGTAAGTTATAAAATGCACTTATTCATGTTTATCAGGTTCCGATTTTATTCAAATAAAAACAAAATACCAGAGAGCTGGAATTCTGAAATAAAAACAGAAGATGCTGGAGGCACTCGGCATGTCTGGCAGCATCTGTGGAGCAAAAAACAGGGGTAATGTTTCAAGTACTGTGTCTTCCTCAGAACCAAAAAAGTCATATTGGATTCAAAACATTAGCTCTGTTTCTCTCTCTACAGATGCTGCCAGACCTGCTGAGTTTCTCCAGCACTCTCATTTATATTGACCATTTTATTCAATTGTTTATGTTGCTGTGATTTATAACTCTGACAAAAAATGTTAATTGGTGTTTGAACTGCGACTCAGCCATTTCACTCTGCAAACTGTGGTGCCCAATTCACCAAATACAAGGACAATTTCACTCTAAATTGACATCTGGTGTGCACTTCATCATTTAACATGCTGCAGGGAAGTGTCTACAGTTCCTGGCCTATTTGACACTATGTTATAAGGAAAGTTGAACAATGACCAGTAAATAGTTGCCTATTTGTGTTGAAACTAACTCGTAGGATTGTTCAGTGAGACTTTACCAACAGGCCAGTAATAATTTTTAAAAATATATTTAGATTAATGACTTCGGATTGCAGCAGGTAAAGAAACCCTGACACTTTATGAATTCTGAACAATTTAGTAATGACAACACCTTTAGTCCGGTTTTGTTGAATTCAGTTATGATTTTTTACAATTAGTTAGGAATCTTTCATGGCTTGTACTCAAATTTGATTCAACAAATTTGCTCATTCAATGTAATCTTCAATATGGGGAGGCTACATGTATATGGAGAAAGAAATTTTAGAGATGGGTCACGCAAAATTGTCCATGATAAGATCCTTTTGATTCCTCTCAAAGACCTTTCTGAACATGCAAAGAACATTGGGTTATCCTGAGGCTGAAAAGTTGGATCAGAGGCACCTATCATTAACTATCAGTGCACCAGCAAAAATGATACATTACATGTGAGAGTTTTGTGTTAACTTCTTTAAAAATGTATTAAAGATAAAACTCTATATGGTTGAGGCAATATTTATGACACACTTCTTCATTAATGTGAATGGAGCTAAAACATAAATGTTAAGAAAAAAATGACATGTTTTAAACAGTTAGCTGACCATTGTTGCAGAGGAATATATTAATCCCAATTCATCTTCAGTCAGCCATCATTTAGAAAAAGAACGCAAAGTCCATAGGGAGCCAGATGTGCAGAGAACACACAACCACCAACTCGTGACTTATTAAGGTAATTTGTTGAGATTAACAGATCCTCATCTAGGTACATGAGGTAAATGCAAAAATAGAATCTGACCTACCATAAATTCTGGTATATACGTGGGTGACCATAAATCCTCAGCTGATGATCCTAGTCATTTTGTTGCACCCAGGGCTGACCGTGTCCTACAATGCTGGTTCTGCAGGAGTTTGCAACATCAGAAGTAGGCATTAGAGTTGTATGGAACAGCTGGGCATGAGTGCCCCTACCCGTGCATCTCTGGCTGTTGTCTGTCCAATTGCATTGTCTTGTGGTCCAGCTCAGTTTTTTGTAATCTATTGGTTTCAGGACTTGTACGCAATCTTTTTATAAAGAAACCAAACTGGTTATTATGAGTCATGCAGTTGAAAAACATAACCTATGAAAGAATTTTCTTTTAAAGTTACATTGAATGTTGTGTCTAACATGTATTTAAGGAGTTTCATCATTTCTCTTGTGGAAGTTCCACAAAAAGGGCAAAGTCTCAAAGAAATTGCAATGTCTGTTCAATTTACCATTTAGTATACAGTTTAGATTACATTCTTTAAATTTGTGAAGATACTTCCAGAGTAAACTTAACCTACTGTTTGAAACTTGACAAATATACAGCTGTTTTCAACCAGAGCACCTCTTATTTATTCAAGGAATGCAGTGGAAGGACACCATTTATTGTTCATCTTAGAACATCAGTGTTCATCTTGTAACTTAGAACTGTTGGTAACCCGTATTCTTGAACAATTGCAGTCCATTAAAGTCAGGAGTTAGAACATAGTTAACAATCAATCAGATAAAGGCCATCAGATAAGGACAGCAGACTTCCCTTCCTGAAAGACACCAGGATTTTTGCTTTTAGTCGTTCATGTGGTGAGGGCATCACTGGTTTTTGCTCATCCTGAATTGCACGGAGGGAATTTAAGAATCAGCCACGTTGCTGTAAGTCACATGTAGGCCAGGCCAGGTGAAGAATGGCAAGTTTTCTTCTCTAAAGAACATTAGTGAACCAAATGGGTTTTAACAACGATTAAAAAAAAGCTGTTATATGGTCACCATTAGACCAGCTTTTTAAATTCCAGATTTCTCTTATTGAATTTAAATTTCTATCATTGCTACACTGGAATTTGGACCCCTGCCCACAAAGCATTAGTCTAGGTTTCTGAATCACTAGGCCAACATCATTTCCACTATGCCACCACCTCCCGTTTATCTAAATTTTTTTTTCTGACAATCCAATAGTTTAATTGTCACTTTCAATGAGACTACACTTTTAAAATCTTAAATGTATTGAATTAACTAAATTTAAATTCTATAACTGCCTTGATGAGATATGAGCTCATGTCCCTAGATTATTAATTTCAGCTTGTGGCATAACTAGTCTAGTAGTAGAAGCACCGCCTAAAGGAGCAATTAATTTTTATCTAGCATTGAAGAGGGGTTTGGGAGTTTGAATGGTTACTCCTCATCACCTTCTCCACTGCCTTTTCCATAATCCAAACATCTCCTAGCTGAACAAAAATCTTTTACTTTCACTTTGGGTGAGTTGTTCCACAGTTTCTGTCTGGACTGTTTAGACCCCTAAAGGTCTGGAAAATTGGAGTGACATGCACCATGCATGATTTACATATTGCTTTTTAAAATTTTCAATGGTGCTCCAAAAAATAAAACTGGGCCTCTAATTTATACAGCTGAAGAGCATTTCTCCTGTGGTGGGCAAAAGTATTGAACACCAATTAAAATGTCTGTTTGAAAGTTGACTCTGGAAGCCAGATGGACACATCTGATCCCAACACTCCGGCAGTTGCTGACTGAATGCTTTTCAAGTGAGAAATGGATGGCCAGCTATTTGAAAGTTTGTGCTCAATATTTAGGTCAAGTTTATGAATATTGAGATGAGCTATTTCGGGCTAAGTCTTGAAACATACAACTCCACTATATCTTTTGGGTAACAATATACATTCCCAGAGTAGGTATAGCTAAGCCAAAGAACATGGGAGGATTGACAATATATTTTCGCAAATGCCCAGAACTTATTGGACCTACCTGACATTTTACCATTTTATGTATCAGCTGTTGGCTTCTTTGAATGAAATTGTCAACTTAGTTCCAGTTAATAAGAATCAGGGACTGTTTACTGACCTGAATCCATCAGTGGCAGGGTGAAGACTGTTCAAACATCTTTTCTTAAATGTGAGAGTTAATGACTCCAAAATTAAAGGGAAAAGATTTTTGTGGAGCACAGTATATGGATATTTGCTTCTATTTTAACATTCCAATCAATCACGTTTTAATTCAGTGAATTGATTATATTAAAGCTAATGTTGTAGTACTAATGCACTTTAATGAACAAAAAATGATGTTAATTAAAAATTAAATATCCTTTCAAAAAAATTAGGATTTCATAATGAATGTTATATGCATTAAGAGAACATTGTACCTTAAGGGCTATTTTGCTAAATTGGAAGGTTTTACTGTCCTTATAATCAGTGCACAGATTGTTCAAAGGTGGATCAATGAAGCAGCAGGGTGAAAATCAGGATGCTCAGCACACAAGTCAAGTAAGTGTGTTTGCAATTTGTAATCTTCAGTTTAATTGAACCTCTTTTAACAATCAGCCACTGAGTTTCACCACTTTGAATTTATCAAAAGTAATTATCCAGATCATGTTGCATAATTTTCCACTGCAGCACACATCATTTTGTTTCGCCTTCTTTGAAGAAACTTAGGAAAACATCTCATTCACATTTCTCTTGATTTTACCTGATCTTTTTCAGACACATTTTTTTTCATTTTCTGAAGTGTCCCAACTATTTATATTTTCACCTGCATGTTAATGCAGTAAATATTTAATTGTGAAAATAAAGCAAAGGGCTGAGGCTTTCTTTTGTTCCTTCATTAGCTGTGGGTATCACTGGCAAGGCAACATATGTTGCCCATCCCTAATTGCCCTAGCGGCTCTTCCTTGAACCGCTGCTGTCCATTTACAGTAAGTGCACCCAGGATGTGAAAAGGAACTGGGTTCCAGGGTGTTGACCCAGTGACACTGAAAGAATGGTCATATAATTCCAAGCCAGAATGGTGTGTGACCTTAAGGGGTACTTGCAGGTGGTGGTGTTCCCATATGTCTGCTGCTCTTTATGATTAAGGATCTGAAAGGGTTAATGATAAAGAATGGTTTAAGTACTACCTACAATGATGTTGTCATATGGACTTGGTGGGTGAATAGCTTAAAGTCTCAAAAGGATCAGACTACCATTTGGGTCTTCCTCACAATCTCCATAACATTATTGATTATATGAGTGTAATTTGTACCTAGTTGCTATCATCAAATAAACTATATCTTCGATACAGTAAGAGCCTCTTCTTGTTAGATCATCATTCGGCTTTTTTGATTCACAGTAGATCAAGCAAGTCAACTAGATTCCCTGTCCTGAAAGATAAGGGTAGTGGCAATAAAATCTATCTTCTCGTGAGTAGTAGTACAGACAGCTTGTACACCATGTGAGCAGCGTTATGGATTGCTCATACTGCACTTTTAACATAGAGATGATTGAGGTCTTGGATCTGGAAAGTGTCAAAGAAGCCTTGGTGAGTTGCTGCAGTAAATCATCGCTGCGCTTTCTGACTGTACTGGTAATGAAGGCGGTAAATGTGTAAGTAGGTAAATGTGGTGCCAATAAAACAATCTGCTTTGTTCTGAATACTATTGATTAAGCAAGTACTTACCATAGAATTCCTTGCCTCTGATCTGTTCTTGTAGTCATAATATTTATATGGCTAATACAGTTCAGATTCTGGTCAGTGATAGGCCATTACTATCACCATAAGATGTAGGAGCAGAAATTTGCCATTCAGCTCATTGAGTCTGCTCTGCTTTTTGATGACATCTGGGCTGATCTGTTAAACCTCAACTCCATTTATCTTCCTTTTCTCTATAACCTTTGATTCCCTTACTGATGAACAATCTGTCTATCTCAGCCTTGAATATACTTAATGATGGAGGCTTTGCTGTAGAGAATACACAGATTCATTAGACTTTGAGAAAATAAATTACTTTTCAACTCTGTCTTAAATGGGCAACCCTTATTCACAGATGATGCCCTCTGGTCATAAATAGCTGTAAATCAGAATTAAAAGAGGAGCTGGTGTGAAATGAATAAAATTACAATTACCAGGAAAGTAGCACTGAACAAACTGTTTCAACAATGACTTGACAAGTCTCAGGTCCTGATGGATTTCATCCTGGTATCTTGAAGGAAGTAGTGAGATAGTTGCACATATGAATGTAAGAAGTTAGAGCAGGAGTAGCTGGCCAGCCACTCGAGCTTGCTCTATCATTTCATACAATCATGGCTGATCTGATCTCAGTCTCAATTTCACAGTGATGCATTTGTTTTAACTTTTCAAGACTCATCAGATTAGATTGGAAAAGAGCTCATATAATTCCTTTATTCAAAAAGGGAGGGAGATAGAAGCAGGGAAACTAGCAGGCCAGTTAGTTTAACGTCTATCATCGGAAAATATTAGAAGCTATTATTACAGACATTATAACGAGGCACTTGGATAGGTTCATGGTAATCAGGTAGACCCAACATGGTTTTGTCAAAGGGAAATCATGTTTAACTAATTTATGAGTCTTTTGAAGAAATATAGCGTGCTGTGGATAAAATAGAACTAATGGATGTCGTGTACTTCGATTTCCAGAGACATTTGATGTGACCATCAAAGGAAAATAAAAGCTCATGGTACTGGGGTAACATGTTGGGGTGGATAGGAGATTGGCTGGCTATCAGAAGCACAGAGTAGGATTAAATAAGTTATTTTTGAGCTGGCAGGATGCCATGAGTAGTGTGCTGAGGTCAGTGCTGTGTCTCAATTCTTTACAAGTTATAGAAATTGCTTTGACAAAGGGACTGAAAGTATGGTAGCTAAATTTTACTGTTGACTCAAAGATAGGCAGAAAAGTGAGTTGTGAAGAAGACAGAAGGAATCTACAAAGAGATATAGATAAGTTAAACGATTGGACAAAGATCTGACAAATGGAGTACAATGTGGAAAAGTGTGAAATTGTCCAGTTTCTCAGAAAGAATAAAAAAAAGTTATCTAAATGGTGAGAGTTTGCAGAGTTCTGAGATGTAGAGAGGCCTCACTGCCTAAGTGCTTGAATCACAGAAAGTTGGTATGCAGGTACATCAAATAATCAGGAAAGCTAATAGCATGTTGTGTTTTATTGTGAGGGGAATGCAAGGATAGGAAGGTTATGCTTTAGGTGTAGAGGTTATTGGTAGTACCGTAACTGGAGTACTGTGTACAGTACTGGTCACTGCACTTATGAAGGCTGTTAATGGATTGGAAGCAGTTCAGAGAAGGTTTAGTAGACTAATACCTGGTGAACAGATTGCCTTACGAGGAAAGACAGGTTTGGCCTGTATCCTCTAGAGATTTAGAGGAATCAGGGTGACTTAATTGAAATATATGAGATCCTGAGGGGACTAGATTGAGTGGGTATGTCCTGTTGTGGGCGAATCTGGAACAAAAGATCACAGTTTCAAAATAAGATGGAGATGAGATTTTGTTTTTTTCTCAGAATGTTGTGAGCATGTGGAATTCCCTTCCTCAAAAGGCAGTGGATGCAGAATCCTAAATTATTTTTAACGTAGCTACAGATGGATTCTTGGTTTTCAAGGGTTGAATGCTTATCAGTGGTATGCAGGAACACAGAGTTGAGATTAAAATCGGAACAGCCACAACTTTACTGAATGGTGGAGCAGGCTCAAAGAGCCAACTGGCCTACTCTTGATCTATTCATGTCACGTATGGCCTTTGACTTTCCCAGAAAGGAAACCAAACTTTCAATAAGGCCACATTTCATTTTTTTCTCAATTGTAATGCATACAGGCTCAACCAATTTAATCCACTCCTCATATTACAGTCAATCCACATCTCGTATAAGCCGAGTGAACCTTCTCTGAGCTGCCTCCAATGCCAGTCTATCACTCCTTAGATTACGGACACAAAACAGTTCACAGTATTCCATCTTTGTCTGACTGGTATAGCTTTATATAGATTTGGCAAGACCATGCTCTTTTTATACTCTATTCTCTTTGAAATAAAGGCCAACATCCCACTTGCCTTCCTTATTACCTGCTGAACTTGTATGCTAGCTTACTGTAATTTATGCATGCGGACTAACAAATCTCTTTGTACTGTAGCTTCCTGCAGTCTTTTTCAATTTAAATAATTTTCAACTCCTCTATTCTTCCTGTCAAAGTGCATAACATTATATTCCATCTGCCAAGTTTTGCCCACTTGCTTAACCTGTCTATATGCAAATGCAGGCTCTTTGTGTCGTTGTTACCAATTGCTTTCCCATCCATTTTTATTTCATCTACAAACTTGGCTAGAGTACATTCACTTTCCTCATCCAAGTCATCAATATGTATTGCAAATAATTATGGCCCCAGCACTGATCCCTGTGGAACTCTACCGATTACATGTTGCCATTCTGAAAATGCCCCCATCCCAAATCTCTGTCCTCTATGCACCAATTCTCTATCCATACAAATATATTATCAACAAAATCATGGGATCTTATACTATTAAGTAGTGATATCTTACCAAACTTCTCATTATCCAAATATATTACGTTCACTGCTCCTCCTTTATCTACTCTTCTTGTACGTCCTCAATGAATTCTAATACATGTATCTGCCATGATTTTCCCTTTGGAAAACCATGCTGGCTCTGCTTCATCATATTATGGATTTCTAAATGCTCTACTATTCAATCTTTTGTAATAGACTCTGGCATTTTCCCAATAACAGATGTTAAGCTAGCTGGTCTATAATTACCTATTTTTTGTCTCCTTCCCTTTTTAGTACAGGTATTACATTCACAATTTTCCAGTCCTCTGGGACTTTTCCATAATCTTGGATGATTACTATCAGTGCATCCAATACATCTGTAGCTACTCCTTTAAAATCTGAAGATCCTTCCCGTAAGATCCGGGGGCTTATTATCTTTAACACTATGCGATAATTATTGTATTTATTTCTACTCCCCCTTTTGCCTCTTGATTATGTTGTAATTTTGAAACGCTATTATTGTCTTCTACTGTAGACACCGATTCAAAGCACTTATTCAACTCCTCTGCTACTTCCTGGTTCCTCATGGTTATCTACTCAACTTCACTTTCGCTTCTCTCTTCCTTTTCTTTGTGAAGCTCCTGCTGCACATCTTGATATTACTTGCAAGTTCGCACTCAAAGATTAGAAGCTAATTTCAGCTTCTTTCTTCTTTTTCTTTACATTTACAAAGCTCTTGTTGTGTACATCTTAATATTACTTGCAAGTTCACACTGAAAGATTATTTTCTCCCGTTTTTTGGTCATTTTTGTTGTTTTTAAAAACTACCTAAATCCTCTGTATTACCACTATTTTTTGCCACATTGTATGTTCTTCCTTTCAATCAAATGCGATCCTTAACATTTTGGTTAACCATGATTGGATTATGCATTACTTGGAATCCTTCATTTTTACTGGGAAATACATTTGCTGTGAGATATGACCTATTTTCTCAAGTGTTTATCATTTTTCTTCAACATCTTTGCCAAATCCATTTCATCCTCCATTCCAGCCACGTCTGCCCTCATTCCTCTCTAATTACTGTCATTGAAATTTATCACAGTTGTTTTTGATCCAAGTTCCTCCCTCTGAAACAGACAGCTAAATTCTACCATATTATGGTCAGTGTTTCCTAGGGGATTTTTAACTCTGGCGTCATTTATTAAACCCAAGTCATTTGCATATCACCAGATCCAAAAAAACCCCCCGAAAACTACAAATGCTAGAAATCAGAAATAAAAGCAGAAATTGCTGGGAAAAGTCAGCAGGTCTACCAACATCTGTGGCAAGAAAGCAGAGTTAACATTTCGGGTCCAGTGGCCCTCATTCAGAACATTTCTTCTGAAGAAAGGTCACTTGATCCGAAATGTTAACTTTACTTTCTCTCCACAGATGTTGCCTGTCCCACTGAACTTTTCCAGCAATTTCTGCTTTAGTACCCTATCCAAAATAGCCTGATCCCTCAATGTTCTCTTGACATATCGTTCTAACATACTATCCCAAATACACTTCATGATTTCTTCTTCTTGTTTACCTCCGTTAATCTGACTTTTGCAATCTACATGAAGATTAAAATCGCTCAGAATTGAAAAATCCCCATCCCATCTTTCTGCCCCAAGCTGTTGGTAGAAAGGAATGCAGCAATGGTAATGTCACTGAATGTTAAGGAGAGGTGTAAAATTCTCTCTTGTTGGAAATGGTAATTGACTGGCAGTTGGTGGTGGAATGTTACCCACCAGTTATCAGCTCAATCTTTAATGGTTTTGGTCTTTAGTCCTTAAGGATTTTCTGCTTATAGACAATAACTGCTTCAGTATCTGAGAAATTGTGAATCATACTAAACATTGTGCAATCATTACAAACAATCTCATTTCTGACTTTATGATGGAGGGAAGGTCACAGATGAAGCAGCTGACTTTTTTTTCAGCCTTGCCACTCCCTTGAGGAACATCTACAGTAATGTTCCAGGACTAGGGGAATTGGCCTCCATCAAACACAACCACTTCTGTTTGCAATAAGCATGACTCCAATCAGCAAAGAGCTTCACCCTCAACTTCAATGGACTTCAATTTCGCTTGGACAACTTGATGCGATACTCAGTCAAATACTGACTTGCTTTCAAGAGCAAATGTTATGGGTAGAACCAGGGATCATCTTACATCTGGAATTCAGCTCTTTTGTTCATGTTTGGACTGAGACTAATGGGGTCAGGAGCTGAGTGACTCTGGCAGAACACAAACTGAGCATCAGTGAAGATGTTATTTGAAGTGTTACATGAAAGGACTGTTAATTCCACCTTCCATAATTTTTGTTGATGACTGAGAATAGGTCAGTGGGTTGACAGTTGGTCAGATTGGATTTATCTTGCTTTCTGTATACCAGAAAAACCTCAGCAATTTTTCACAAAGCCAGTTAGATGTCTGTGTTGTAGCTGTACAAGAATAGCTTGCATGTGGATGAAGTTAGATCTGGTACACAAGTCTTCAGGACAATTTCCAGCACGTTGTCAGGGTCCACGGTATTTGCAGTATCCAGTGCCTGCAGCCTCTGCTAGATCATTTGAAGTGAATTGAACTTGCTGAAGGCTGTCTGTGATTGGTGGCAATAAGTCTTCTGCAGGAGGCCGAGATGGATTATCCAATTGGCACTTCTGGCTGAAAGTTGTTGCAAATACTTCAGCCTTTTTTTTGCACTCATGATTTGAACTTGCCTAGGGGGTGGGGTTGGTGGGGGGTGGGTGAGGGGGATGGTGGGGGGTGGCGGTGGGTGTTATGCAGCAGACTCACCCACTCACAGTCCAATTGGAACTGGACGGTCTACATGATGCACATGTCCAACAACTTCAGGCTCTGGCTTCAAGCAATCCCCAGCATACACACTTCCTCCCTATTCCACCCTGCTCTACAAACACATACATCACTGTTATAATATTTCATGAAATGTCAGGCCCTATACTAAATATTTTTATCCTGTTTCAGAGGATTAATGAAACTAATGATGTTTTGAACCAGTCACCAGAATGTCATCTGAGCATGTAAAACAGGCAAAACACAGACACTGATTATTAAACATCCCAGATTGGCGTTACAAGTCATTATACAGACTTTATTTTTATAGCTTGTGAAAATTGTTGACATTTAAGGAGATTACTGTTGTCTCGCAGACTGACCTTCCAAATATAAGATATTTATTGCTGAGTTTTATGACTATCCACTTCATTTCATGCTTACAAGTTCAGTTTTGCTTGCTTATCATTAGCCTTATGAGTAGAAAGTTTGCAATTTTCCACTGCATAGTTAACAGACTCCAAAGAAGATTTCAAAGGATCTCATTTGAATGGGTATTATTGTTAAGTCGTTGCAAATTAGATTCACATGTTGCCTTTGGACTGATTTTAACAGCTCCTATGTTGATTTTGGTTGTGAACAAACATGTACGAAAAAACCTGGGTTTGTAGCTTTGTGTGGTTGTATTCTTATCCCATTGTATTCTTATCCCACCTCATGATAAAACTCTCCCTTCTGAGTAGGCAGGTTATGTGTTCCATCATCACTCCAGGATTTGAGTCCATAAATTATGATGACTCCAGTGCTGTACCAAAAGAGTACAGCATTGTCAATATTTGAGACATTAAAAAGAGAGTTTGTCTTCATGCTTAGATGGATGTATAAATTATTATCATATTTTAGTCAAAACAGTAGGATCTCTTGCTGTACTTAACAAATATCATCTCACAAAAATCCTTAAATTAGATTAATTGATCATTTATCACATTGCTGGACACAAATTGGTTGCTAAGATTGCCTACTAAACAATTGGTGTCTCAGCAGGACTTCTACTTAGAACTGAAGTTATCATGAAAGGTCACAAATGTTTTAACTAAGTTGTATTGTAGCTGTCAACATGAACCTGATGGCCATGACCCTCAAGGTGTTGGCACGAGAGGTTAAAGAGCTTCTGTAGTACATTCATAAAGTTCCCTACCTTTGATTCAGAAGTCCTGGTTTCAAGACCCACCAGTTCCAAAGAAGTGAATAACATCGCTGTACATGGTGTTTATAAAATTGCTTTTTTTAAAAAACAGAGAAGTTGAATCAGAAACTAGTCTCAGTAACAGTTACTATGAAACTATTATCGATTGTTATAAAAATAATTACTTTTGGAAGTGCAACTGAATAGGTCAATGCAAATTTCTGTGGTACAACTTACAGATACTGTTTGCAGGGTCATTAGTTGTGGAGGAAATAGATGATTATTCTGATAGATGAGATGTCAGTCAAGAAATCTGCTTCTCTTGGATGATGTCGAGCTGCATGAGTGTGGTTGGAACGACCATATTGATTGCTTTTTCTGTTGCCTTTCTGGATATCCTGATGAAACATTGGCTGTACAGGTACTTGGCTGTTTATTTGGTATGACAAAATATAATGTTATATATCTTTCAGAGTCCTGGCTAAAATACTATTTGTTGTACTCATTGAGGTGCACAACATAGAATAAAGGCTCTTCAGCCCATCAAGTCTGTGCTGGTCAACTACAAACACCTCACTATTCTAATCCTATTTTAGTCATAGTCAAAGAGGTTTACAACACCGAACAATGCCCTTCAACCCATCAAATCTGCGCTGCTCAAAATCACAATCTAATTATGTTAATACCGTTTTCCAGTACTTGGCCAATAGCCTTGTATGTCTTAGCATCACAAATGCACATCTGAATACATACTAAATACGACATCTAAATGTTATGAGGGATTTTGCTCCTACCACCCTTACAGGCAGTGAGTTCCAGATTTCTACTACTCTCCAGATGAATTTCTTTTCCTTACATTCTTTCTCAGCCACCTACCCCTCACCTTAAATCTATGCCATCTGGTCATTGATCTCTCCATCCAGGAGAAAATTTCTTTCTATCTACCCTATCTATGCCCTTCATACTTTTATGCATCTCAATCAAGACTTCTCTCAATCTCCTCTACTCTAAGGAAAACAACCCCAATCTGTCTAAGAGATAGTAGGAACTGCCGATGCTGGAGAATCTGAGATAACAAAGTGTAGAGCTAGATGAACACAGCAGGCCAGCAGCATCAGAGGAGCAGGAAAGACCGAAACGTCAGCTTTCCTGCTCCTCTGATGCTGCTGGGCCTGCTGTGTTCATCCAGCTCTACACCTTGTTATCCCAATCTGTCTAATCTCTCATTGTAGCTGGAACTCTCCATCCCAGGCAACATACTGGTCAATCTCCAGAACTGCACACAATAATCTACTATTCATCATATATTCCTCTGCCTTGTTTATTCTACATATGTGCATCACTCACATTTATGCAGATTGAATTCCATTTGCCACTGATCAGCCCATCTGTCCAGCCAGTCTATATCCTCCTTTAATCTAAGGCCATCCTCCTCATTATTTACCACCGCAACATTGTTTGTATCATCTGCAAACTTTATGATCAAATGCCTTACATTCAAATTTAACTCATTTGTAAATGCCACAAACTCCAACGGCTCCCACACTGATCTCTGAAGTTCCCCATCAGATAGGCTTCCAGTCACAAAATCAGCCCTTGACCATCACCTTGTGTTTCCTGCCACTTAGCCAATTCTGGTTCCAATTAGCCAAATTTCCTTGGAACCCAATGGCTTTTATCTTTGCCATCAGTCTCCCATGCAGGACCTTATCAAAAGCCTTGCTAAAATCCAAATAGAGTACCGCAAATGCATTAATCTCATGCGCACACCTGGTCATCTCTTTGAAAAATTCAATCAATTTGGTCAGATATGATCTCCCCTTGACAAAACCATGCTGACTGTTGTCGACTAAATCCTGCCTTCCCAAGTGCAAATTAATTCTGTCCCTCAGAATTGCTTCCGCTAGTTTCCCCACCACTTGGATTAGAGTGACTGACCTGTAGTTTCCTGGATTATCCCTTGCTCCCTTCTTGAGTAGTGGTACCACACTGGCTGTTTTCCAGTCCTCTGGCACCTCTCCTGTGACCAGACAGGATTTGAAAATTACTCCCCCTGCAATTTCCTTCCTTGTCTTACTCAACAGTCTGAGATATATTTCATCCTGCCGTGGAGATTTAGCTACTTTTAAGCATGGTACACCTCTCAGAACCTCCTCTCTACTTATGTTAATTTCTTTCAGCATACCACAGTGCTTCTCTATACCCTCATCACCCCTCTCACTGCTAAACACCAACTCAAGTATTCATTTAGAGACCTACCCATGTTATCTGGCTCTAAGCAGAAATTACCACTGTTGTCCTTAATGAGCCTACCTGTTCCTTAGTTACCCTTTTAACCCTTAATACATGTGTAAAATAACTTATCATTTTCCTCTACTTTACCTGCCAGCATCCTTTCATGTCCTCTTTTAGCCCTCCTTATCTCCTTTTTTAAGTTCCCTCTTGCACATTTTGTACTGCTTTAGGACTTTGGCATTTTTGAGTGCTCTGTATCTGCCATAAGCCTCCCTTTTGCTCTTTATCCAATCCAGTGCAATCCCTCAATATCCAGGGTTTGTTGGTCCCAGGCTTTAACTTTATTGGAACATGTTGGCCATGTACTCTCCCTATTTTCTTTTTGAATGCATCCAATTGCTCACACAGATTTACATAGAAGTATCTGCTCTGAGTATACTCTGACCAAATCATATCTAATCTTATCCGCATTGGCCTTTCCCCAGTTTAGAACTTTGATTTTCAGCCCAGTCTTGTCCTTTTCCATAGCAACCTTGAATCTAAAAGAATGATGATCAATGTTTGCAAAATACTCCTCCACTGATACTTCAACCACTTGTTCAACTTCATTACCTAAAATAAAATCCATGACCCATCCCCATGCTTGAAGGGCCTTCATGTTGTTCTTCTTTTGCACTTGATATATAGATATCCACCATAGAATTTCTGTTAGATTTCTTTTTGTATAAACTTTGATATAAATATTTTATGGTCATGCACCAGTAAGTCTTCCATTATTGACAAGTATTGTTTCTGTTCATGGTCCCTTCTAAACACTTGTTCTGTTGGACTACATTGTCCACCTTTGGAAAGATTTGTCTGAGTTTGCTCTCAAGTTTCCAGCAAAATATTGGTTCTAGCCATAGAAGGAGAATTCTACAAAAATGAGATTTTTTTTATACTGCGTGATCCACTGCTGCCATTGAGAGTGTATCTCAGAACTTGTGCCTTTGCTGGAAGACAGGTTATTTCTTCGTCAACCTCATCAGCCTAAGTTTGAATCCTTGGATGCATGGATGCCTTTGTGAGATTTCTTTCCATTTCAATAATGTTACCATGGTCCAACTCGACCTGGAACCTTGTCATATAGTCATAATGTGAACCATTAACATTCCCATTTAACTTCAAACACTTCCTTCTTTATGGTTGTATAATCCATGCAGACTTTGTCAAGACATTCGACATGAAATAGACCAGTTATTATGGTCTGTCAGTTTGCACCTGTATAAAGACTACTCCTAGTCCTGTAGACAAGGCATTGATAGATCTTAAAGTGAATGAGCTGGAATTCGAGTGTGCTAAAACAAGCAACTGCTTTTTAGCTCTTTCAAAATCCACAGTCTGATCTTATCTCTAATGCCATTGCTGGCCTTTTTTTTCAAAAATTCTCTCATTAGATATGTAAGGCTATTATGTTGATTCACTTTCTCACTTGATTCATGATGTATAATAAGTGTTGTCCATCCATCATGCACATTGACACTGTAAATCTGCTTTTGTTTTCTTAGGATCTATTGCAATGCCTTATTTTCTAGAAATGTCATCATCATCCTTTTGGAGAATTGGCATGCTTCATTTCATGTAAGATGCATTCTGCCTTTGACACATCCTGGACCTTCTTCATTTTATCATTCACAAGGATGTTGTCAATATGGCAAATGATTCCCTGATTACCTTCTGGGATCCTAGACATTGCCCTTTGGAAAATGTATAATAGTGTACTCTAATTGTATAATACATGTCATCAGCAATCTTGAATCTTAGTGGAGGGTATCTACTGGAATCCCACTGTCAGCCTCCGCTTTGAAGAAAAACATATTTCTTCCAGTTTTAACAAACTATTCTCACCATAAACAAGACCTACACACAAATAGTTCTTCATTGGTCTCAGGAACAATTAATAACCCAGAGCACCATTGTGTCTGTCCGCTAAATGAGAATCCCAAAGGATAAAGATTTTTTTCTGAAAGTGTACAAGTGGATGAAAGCATTATTATCTTGCAGAGTAATGTTTCAAGTTGCCTGAACCTTTGAAATTGTGGCTGAAGATCTCTCCTGTATTCATTCTGAAATAACATATCCATGTTCCTGTAGAGATTTGGATGAATAAATGCATTTCTGTTCAGTAATAGCGTAGTCTAGTTATTTAGAATATATAATGTTTCACAAGCATTTCTTTCTCTGTGACTAAACTTCACAGTGATTTGCCCACACACCTGAAGATCTGTACCTCTTGGACTTCGCAATATATGTTTGCTTCTGAATTTTAGAGAACATAACTGCAGCAAACTGTCTCCTAGTGTTGAAACAGCTTCTTGATTTGCACTTAAATTCTGTTTCAAAGCCTTGTACATTCAAGCTGATGGTCTAGAACCTGTTTCAACTCTCTGTCACCTCTGCTAGAAATGCCGTTTTCACCTTTATTTCTGTCTCATTAATTTCTTGAACATTTTCCTTGAATCCATGATTTCTATTTCTCTAACATTTTCCTCTTGCAGGGCATTTTTTTTTTGTGTTAGGTGTGATCAAGGCTCTTTGAACTTATAATATTTCCTAAAGTGTCCTTACTGGCCACATTCATAGCTTTTTGGTTCTCTACTTGATATTCAGCGAGGCTTGTGATTCTGTTTGAAGTCACATTTTGTACAATATCTTTTCCCCTTGATGGAGGGATCAATGACCAGTAGTCATAGGGAGGACGTTCGGAGGGGATGTGAGCAAAAATTGTTTTCACCCTGGGGGTGGTGGGAGTCTGGAACTCGCTGCCTGTAAGGGTGGTAGAGGCAGAAACCCTCATAACATTGAAAACCTATTTAGATGTGCACTTGCGATGCCAAGGCATATGAGGCTATTGGCCAAAAGCTGGAAAATGGGATGAGCAGTTAAGGTGGTTGTTTCTGACCAGCACAAATGCAATGGGCTAAAGGGCATTTCTCTGTGCTGTAAATTGCTTTGACTCTACGACTTTAATCTGATATTGTCCTTAATGTTTATTGTCACTTTTCTGACATTTTGGCAGGCAATGGGTGTTACTGTTTCGAAAGGATACAAAGGCATTGGAGACAATGCAGAGGAGACATTTGAGAATAGTGCAGGAGGTATTCAAAATCATGAGAAGCCTGGACAGAGTAGTAGGGGAGAAAGTGTTTCCATTCTTGAAAGGATCAAGAACCAAGGGTATAGGCTTAAAGTAATTTCATGCAATGAGTGTTTAAGGACCCGAATACACTGCCTGATAGTAAGGTAGAGGCAGGTTCAATTGAGGCATTTAAAAAGGAATTAGATGGTTACGTAAAAAGGAAAAATGTGGTGTGTAGAAGGGAGGAGGATGGCATGAATTAAAATGTTCCTTCCAAGAACTGATCCAGACACAATGGGCCATTTGGCTGCCTTCTGCTTTGTAATAATTCCTGTGATTCATTGTGTTCAGAAATTTGTGTTTCCTCAAGACACTTGTATGTATCATTTTTTGTTCAGGCTTAGTGGATTCCATGATCAAGGGCAACATTCAATATTTTGGATTTATACCGATTAAAGTAAAGCTTAAGATGGACGTCAGTGATGATTAAATAAATTAGTCCCTTTTTCATTCTGGCAAACCAGGTTAACTCCTATTAAAATAATATGCAAAGATGTTTTACCTGCTCACAGAGAAAATTAATACCCTGTGAATCTTAGAGAAAATTCAGATCTTTTCTCCTGTCCTTCTAAATTACCCTTATTGATTTTTCTTTGTTTCCCTGCATTTACCACAAAGCCATCTGTGATTAGCTCATTTTGTGCGTGTGAAATATTTACTTATTGACATTTCTACCTAAATAATGAAATAGTGCCACATCAAAAAACATTCTTGAGAGTTTATATCTGCCAGAAATATCACTGGCCTGTTTTCACACATGTGCTGATTGCTTGTAATCAGTCATCATCAAATAGTTCCACTGGGGATGCAACTACACGTCAGATCTTTGTAACACTAAATTACTTTTTTAAGTGAGAAAGAACATGAAAGAAAAGTAGATAGAAATTTAAATACTATTTTATAGCTTTGTCTATATTGCCAGGTTATTCAATACCTCCATTTATACACTACATCCATTTATGTATTATTTCTATATTTTAAATTATTTTCAACTTATATTACAATCTATATAGTATAATGCTAGACCTGTATATTTTGTAATGTTGCTCTCTCTTTGGGGCGATGTAATTTATGTTAGTTCAACAATGGCTTTCTGCTGTGAATTCACATGGTGAAGTTTTCTCAGTGCAACGAACACAGAAATATGGCAATGAGGCTGGAACAGGATATTTATTTAGACTAAAATTAAGGACTGAAGAACACCATCACATGCTTTTAGGAAATTCTAACATTGACTTTAAGGAAGTTTGAGCTAATTGGAAGATTTCTCCACGTCACATTCAGACATAAGATGTGGCAGGTAATTGGGAGGAAAAGACATATGAAAGCATATTTGTGAAGAATGAGAGAATTCAACCTGAACAAAGATGACAAGGGTATAATTGTGAATGATTGTTACAAATTTGTCAAGTAAAATCTAGAAGATCCTAGATTAATGCAAGGGATGAAAGGTTTATCTTATGAGGAGAGATTGAGCAGTTTAGGCCTACACTCACTAGAGTTTAGAAACTGAGAGGAGATCTAACTGATGTCTACAAGATACTGAAGGGTACTGACAAAATCGATATAGACTGGATGTTTCCCTCGCGTGGGGCAATCTGGAATGAGAGGTCATAGTTTTAGAATAAGTGGTGGCTGATTTAAAACATGAGGGGAAATTACTTCTCTCAAAGGCTATGAATCTGCGGAAGTCATTACCCCAAAGTGTGGTGAATACTGAGACACTGAATAAATTTAAAGAAGAGATAGACAGATGTTTAATTATTAATATTTAAAAGGTTACCGGGGGTGGACAGGAAAGTGGAGTTGAGGCTGAGATGAAATTAGTCACGATCACATTAAATGGTGGAGCAGGCTCAAGGGGCAGAATTGCCAACACCTGCTCCTAGTTCTAATGTTCTTACAGGGATAAATTTTTTTTAAAATTTATTCATTTGCGGGGTATGGACATTGCTGGGTGGCCAGCATTTATTGCCATCTATAGTTGCTGTTGAGAAGGTGGTAGTGAGCTGCCTTCTTGAACCGCTGCAGTCCACCTGTTGTGGGTTGACCCACAATGCCATAAGGGATGGCATTCCTGGATTTTGACCCAGCGACAGTGAAGGAACAGCGATATATTTTCAAGTCAGGATGGTGAGTGGCTTGGAGGCGATCTTGGAGCTGGTGGTGTTCCTATATATCTGCTGCCCACGTCCTTCTAGATGGAGGTGGTCATGGGTTTGGAAGGTTCTGTCTGAGGATCTTTGGTGAATTTCTGCAGTGCATCTTGTAGATAGTACACACTGCTACTACTGAATATCGGTAGCGAAGGAAGTAGATACTTGAGGATGCAGCGCCAATCAAGCAGGCTGTTTGGCCTGGATGGTGTCAAGCCTCCCGAGTGTTGTTGGAGCTGCACCCATCCAGGCAAGTGGGGAGTATTGCACCACACTCCTGTGCCTTGTAGATAGCGGACAGGCTTTGAGGAGTCAGGAGGTGTGTTACTTAACTGTAATTGTTTTCCTCACTATGACATGACTTTTGGGGTGATATCCAGCCCATGTTTCCTGCAAGACCCCGGTACTGTAATCTATTCTGAAAGTAATGAGATTTCACAATCATATTGTTCATCTCGCAAAGAATAAGATTACACAGAGTTTGATTCATCAAAGGAAGCAAACATCAAAGAGACATAGTTCCAAGTTATACAGTTGAATTAGAGAAGCCCTCTTGTCACAGCCAGTATGGTGCAAACTTAGAAATCTGTCTTACAGCTGCGTTTTTAAGAGGCTTAAAGATAAGAAACTCCAAGCCAAGCCATGAGAAAAGGCAATAAACTGCCATTGAAAGAGATGTTCAATGACACGACAGCTATGGAGCTGGCAGAAAGTGACTACTGCGAATTTTAATGCAGATATTTTTTCTATTTGAGTATACAAACAGAAAGTGCCAGAAAAGCTTTGCTGTGAATTAATTTTAAAATTTATAAAATCAGTAATTTTAGTACGTGGGCAGAAGCTTATACATGGAGGTGAGAATTTTTGTATTGCATATCTTTAGTGCATCTAGGAAGGCTTTCAGTTTGAAGTTCCTCAAGATAATGCCACTAACTTCTTTTAATTTGTGCTTGGGACTTGCATGTCAATTTATTGTCAATCCATAATCCGATTGTTTATTTCTAAATACCTGGTGGTGCTTAAATTTTATAATATAGTGCAATTCAGGACATGATGTGTTTAACCCAGCCCATTTTTATCTCAAGACATTGGTATCAAATATTGTTAAGGAATGTCTTTAGATTGAATTCCCTCCAAAGAAAGATTAATTAATAATTGGAGTTGTTATGTATTGTTCAGGCAGCTACCATTGAGTTAATTAATTACTTCTACCTTCTCACCACATAGAAAATGCTCAGTTCATGCAACTTACTACACTCCCTTCCCACATAAAAAAACGAACTTATACATTAAATGTAAAATGGTATATGTAAATAAATTTGCAGATATAACTTAGTTAGTGTGAACAATATCTGAAATTTAACCAATTAAGTTGCAAATTTGCTGTTATTATAACCACAACCAAAACATAAACAACTGATTGACCCACATCAGTTATATGTTTAAGAAAAAAGCAATTCCTCAACACTGTCAAAACAGCTTAAGTGGGGTGGATTGGGTCTGCTTTCTTTAACCGCCTTGGTTAGCTACAACAAAGATATACACCTATAATGGGAAGAACATTTATTACAAGAAGAAAAAGTTGTTAGTTTTTTAACCGGCCCCATGATTGTTTTATTGATAAAAACCGAAAAAAATGCAGATGCTGTAAATCAGGAACAAAAACAAAGTTGCTGGAAAAGCTCAGCAGGTCTGGCAGCAACTGAGTTCTGAGGAAGGGTCACCAGACCCGAAACGTCAACTCTGTTTTTTCCTTCACAGATGCTGCCA
This sequence comes from Rhincodon typus, assembly GCF_021869965.1. Lineage (NCBI taxonomy): Eukaryota > Metazoa > Chordata > Chondrichthyes > Orectolobiformes > Rhincodontidae > Rhincodon > Rhincodon typus. The sequence continues at coordinate 102,872,577 of NC_063335.1, read as the reverse complement.
GACCTGCTGAGCTTTTCCAGCAACTTTGTTTTTGTTTGTTGTTTTGTTGATGTCTTTTATCTTCAGCGTAGTGAAATTGTTGGTTTCCTCAATGAAGGGATATTTCTACAACCTGCTTAATTACTGGGTACTATTTTTCAAGAGTCTGAGAGAGTATGGAGGGATGAGTAAAACCTCTTTGAGGTGGTCTTGCCTGGAAGAGAATTGACAGTGAATGAAACACTCAAATCAAAGCAGAAATATTTCAAACTCTTCTGAATTGGACAAAAAGCTCCCAAAGGCTTCACAACTGTTGTGTGACAGTAAATCAACATATTTCCCCTTGAGACAAGGCAATTAATTTCTGATTTAATGGAAGTAAGCATTTTGAAGGAAGAATAACAAGAAAGTATATTTTCTAAATGGTGAGAGATTGAAAAGCTCTGCTATGTGCAGTGATCTGGGTGTCTTAGTGAATGAATCACTGAACACTCATCTCCAGGTACAATAAATAATTACGATAATTTATAAAACATAATAGCTTTTTTGCAAGGGGAATTCAGTCCAAATTTTGTGAGGTTAGGCTACAATTATACAGGGCACTACTGAGATCACATGATGAGTACTGTGTACAGCATTGGTCTACTTATTTAAGGAAGGATGTAAATGCTTCAGAGATACTTGTAGAAGCTTAACTCAACTTGAATGAGCCAGTTAACTTATGGGGAAGGTTTGGATAACGTATGAGTGTATCCATTACAGTTTAGATGAGGAAGTGGTGACTGAAATATTTAAGATCCTAAGGGGTCTTGATAGGGTAGATGTGGAAAAAATATTCAGTCTAATGGGATCACCAAAAATAAGGAGCCACTCATTTAAGAGAGAGCTAAGGGAAAAAAATCCTCTCTGAGGATTGATAGTCTTTGGAACTCTCTTCCTCAATTGCAGTGAAAACAAAGTGCTTGAATATTTTTCAGCTTAAGAGAGGTAGCTTCTTATTAGCAAGGTGTTGAAAGGATACTGATGGTAGGCAGAAATGTGAAGCAATCAGAAAAGCCATGATCTTACTCAATGGCAGAATAGTGACTGACTCTGGCTTCAAATTTGTATGGGGGTGATGGAAATTCTTGTTGAACAGTAAGGTGGATGAAACATCGGCTTGGACCACATTCAGCACAAGGAGTTGAAATCAGCAAGGGGAGTTGCCATGTGGTGTTATGTTAAACAGCTGAGTGCCATTTGAAACATTTGTTAATGCTTACTAAAGAGGCATTGCAGTGACTCAAGCTTCAACTAACAATGTTTCCTAACTGGGATCAGCTATTGAAGAGTAAATACACTGTTGTTGCTGACATTGAGTTTGAAGGATAATCATTGCTCAAAAAAAAAGCACAACTCCATGGGCATTTCTGACAGAAAGAAATGCTTAAATAAATTTGAGATTTCCTGGGTAACTTTGTCAAGATACCATGCCACAACACTTATTCACCCCCTTGAGCTTACTCCACCATTCCATGTGATCATGTTAATCATCAACACAGCTACTGGCTTGTATACAGAGCACTTGTCACTCACCATGTGTTGATTCAGCTTATATGCTGCTCTCTAAAGGTAGCATGATGCCAGTATCTGAGTTGGGGGTTGTGAGTTCTCAACTGAGTTCTCAGTTTCATCTGCCTTCTGTTCTTTGAGATCTTGATGCCACTACCTGCCCAGCCAGCAGTTTTTGCTTATCTGACAGCACAATACCCTTACTGCTCTACATGGCAGTGGCATCATCGCTGTATGCTGTGGAACTTACAAGTGACACTTTATGGGACAGGCTTCAAATCGAACCAGCAACTCAAGACTGGGTATCCATGAGGCGCTGTGGGCCATCAGCAGCAGCAGAATCAGACTCCAACACAATATGCAACCACATGACCTAACCGATCTCCCATGCTACCAAAACCATCAAGCAAGGAGATCAATTCTGGTTCAATGAAAATTGCAGGAGGGCAGAGGAGAGCTATGCCAGGCATACCTAAAAGTGAGATTTAATCTGGTAAAGCTACAAAACAGGGCTAATTGCAAGCCAAATAGCGAGCACAAATATCCCCAGCCTCAATGGTGGAAGATATCAACAAATAAGTTCAAAAGATAAGGCTGATTCACAACTGGAAGTATTGAGTAAATGATCCATCTCAGGCTCCTCCAAAGGTCTCCACCATCATAAATGCCAGTCTTCGGTCAATTCTATTCACTCCACATGATTTCAAGAAATGGTTGGAGGCACCAGATACTGCAAAAGCTATGAACCCTGACCACATGTTGGCAATAGTAATGAAGTTTTGTGCTCCAGAACTTGCCAATCCCCTCCAAGCAGTCTTGTACTGTGGTGGACAAGGTTAGTAATCACATGACACCAGGTTATAGTCCAACCGGTTTATTTGAAAACACAAGCTTTCAGTGTCTTACTCCTCCTTCAGGTATTAGTGAAAGAGGTAGTAAATGCCTTCCAAGGCGGACTTTGGGATACACAACAATGCGGAGTCACCGAGCAGAGGCTGATAGCCACATTCGGTCCCCATGAGGATGGCCTCAACCGGGATCTTGATCCATGTCGGACTATAGGTGACCCCACCACACTATACACTCTCACACATAAATACACACACACACTCACACAGACACTCATTTACACTTACACACACACACAACACACACATTCACTTACCCTCTCTCTCACACACACACACACACACACACAGATCCTCTCTCATACACACTGTTTCTCAAGCATACAGGCGCACACACACTCCCTCTCTCACACATACACAGACACTCTTTTCCCCCCGAAACACACACTCACTCACTCTCCCTCATACACACACACGTACACACACATATGAGTCTATTGGGTGAATTTGTATTTGCAGATCCTATTTTATTCAAAAAAATACGCAATTTATAGACAGTCAGTCAATGTGACATTTTATAAATTCCTACTTTAGAAATAAAACTAGTCTGACTCGAAACCAAAACACAGATTCTAAACAAGGCCTCAAACCTAACAGACGTTGTCTGATCTGAAATGTCACCTCTTCTTTACACAGATAAAACCTTTAGTTCTCTCAGGACTGTGATTTGAAAGGAATTCGGGGATTTACATATACATATTAATCAATTAAAACCTTCCAACCGATTAAAGTTTTAACAGCATTTTAGATTTGTTTAGTACATCCTCATCAGTGGTGTGACCCTTTGATCTTTTACTTATAAATTCTGTGTTTGATACTACCTCTCTCACTAACACCGAAAGAAGGAGTAAGACTCCGAAAGCTGTGTTTTCAAATAAACCCGTTGGACTATAACCTGGCGTCGTGTGATTTCTGACCTAGCCAAGTGTTCCAGTACTGTTACAACACTGGCATCTACCAACAATGTGGAAAATTGCCAAATTATGTTCTGTGCACAAAAAAAAGGACCAATCAAACCCAGCCAATTATCACCCTATCAGTCTAATCTCAATCATCAGTAAAATGATGGAAGTTGGCATCAACAGTGCTACCCAACAGCACCTCCTCAGCAACAACCTGCTCAGTGACACCCAGTTTGGGTTCCACTAGGCCCACTCAGCTCCTGACCTCATTACAACCCTAGTTCAAACATGGACAAATGAGCTAAATTCCAGAGATGAAGTGAGAGTGACAGTCTTTGACATTAAGGCTGCATTTGACTGTGTGGCATCAAGGAGTACTAGCAAAACTTGAATCAAAGGGTATCAGAGGACAAACTCTCTGGTGGTTGGAGTCATACCTGGCACGTAGGAAGATGGTTGTATTTGTTGGAGGCAAGTCATCTCAGCTTAAGGTCATCTCTGCAGGAGTTCCTGAGGGAAGTACCCTAGGCCTTAACAATCTTCAGTTACTTCATCAAGTCAGGAGTGGGGATGTTGACCAATGACTTCACACAATTCAGCACCATTCATGACTCCTTAGATATGGAAGCCATCCATGTTCAAATGCAATAAGATCTAGACAATTTCCAGGCTTGGGCTGAAAGCAGGTAAGTAACATTCGCACCACACAAATGCCAAGCATGAACATCTTCAATAAGAGAGAACCTATTAACCTCCCCTGACATTCAATAGCATTACCATCACTGAATCCCCCATTATCATTATTCTTGGATTACTATTGACCAGAAATTCAACTGGATTTGCCACATAAACATAGTGACTGCAAGAGCAGGTCAGAGGCTAGGAATACTGCAATGATCAATTTACCTCAGATGTTTGTCCAACATCCACAAGGCGCAAGTCAGGATGTGATGGAATAATCTCCTCTTTCCTGGATGGGTGCAGCTCTAACAACACTCAAGAAGCTTAACACCATCAGGACAAAGCAGCCTGCTTGATTGGCACCACATCCAAAAATAATCAGTCACTTCCCCACCCATGCTCAGTGTGTACAATCTGCAAGAAACACTATGGAAATTTCCCAAAGATCTTTAGATAGTACCTTCCACCCCCTTGATTAAGTCCATGTAGAAGGACTGGGCCAGCAGATACATGGAAGCACCACAAGGAAGCATGCAAGCTCCCCTCCAAAACCACTCACAGTCATGACTTGGGAATATATTGCCATTTCTTTCATGCTGCTGAGTCAAAAACATGGAATTTCCTCCTCAAGGATGTTGTGATCTATCCGCAGCACATGGGCTACAGCAGCTCAAGAAGACAGTTCACCCACCACTTTCTCAAGGGTAACTAGGGACAGGCAATAAATGCTGGTCCAGCCAGCAATGCCCATGTTCCACGCCACACATCTCACAAGTGAATAAAAAATAAATTAAAAGTTGAACTGTTCCCTGTTGAGACTTGCAGCCACTCAAATGTGCTTTTGATAATGGGCTGCACGCTGCCTTCATTATTTTTAAAAGGCTGCATCAAACTAATGTGCCTTGTGATCCCGATGTCTGATTTCAGGGTGACTGGTGAGAGTTATTTGACTAGAAAATTTTTGTTTCTTTTTCCCAATCAAGACATTAACAAAGTTTGCTAAACACAAACTGTTTCATTATTTATGCTAATCAATATGAACAACCATTACTGTGTGATTGTGTTGTGCAATAAAGGAACAATTTTACTGTACTTATAGTTCAACCCCTGATAAATGCTCTGCTCCACTTCGTATTTTTACACAATTAATTCAATAAAGCTATTCCAATAAAAAATGCTTCATTCCTATTTTGTGTAATTACATATTTCCCATGCTCAGATGAACCATTGCTGCAGAAAATGTACTTTAACGTTCATTGTTAATATTCTAGATTTTAGCTCATCATAGTATTTTCAGAACAAATTAATAGCAACCTTGTAATAATGCCTATGTCTTCCCAAAATCATAAAATATATAAATGTTATACTGCTCACACTTCTTTTTTCGGTTCTACTCAATGTTTCTTGCAGTGTAAGAGAACAGTTGAAAAAGATAATGGATCCTGCAAAATTATTGAAATAACATTGCATTTATGTTCAAAATTTACAAAAGTGGTATTTATCTTTGTTAGTGAGCATTCTATTGAATAAGCTCAGCTGAACTAATAGTGCAGATTTATTTATAATTGTACTAATAAACTACAATGGCTTGAATGACACATTTTACTTTGCAATCTTGGCAGAGTCTTTCCATATAACTTGTATGAATTGCTGTTTCTTCTCTTCATTCCTAACCCTGAAGCATGCTGTCTCATATGGCCATTAATGCATTATCAACACTTCACATGTATTTTTCTTACGCATTCACTCCAGTGAAAGATTTTCATACTGTAATCAAACATTCAGTGAATTCAGCTTCGTTGTAAGTTCAAGTTCAGGATTTGTACTTCTGTTGTTCATTCTTGGTATGTGGGCATTGTTGAGTGGGCCATTTGTTGCCATCCCACATTGTCCTTGAGATGGTAATAGTCAGCTGCCCTCTTGACTCCAAATGCTGTGGGTAGACATTTTCATTACGGCTTGTTATAACAAAACGGCTTGCCAGGTCACTTTAGATGACAGAGAAGTGTGAACGATATTCTTAAGGGTCTGGAATCATATGTCGACCAGATGAGGTAAGAATGATAGTAAACCAGATGTGTTTTTATAACAACAATCCAGTAATTTTATGGTCGCCATTTACCTACCAGCTTTTTTATTTCAGGTTTATTTAATTAAATGTATGCAAATTATCCAGCTGTCATGGTGGGATTTGAATTTGATTTGGGTCATTGGTCAAGGTCTCTGGATCACTAGTTCCGTACAATAACCAGAAAGTTATTGTTATATTTATTTATCAATACAAACATTGATCGAAGCAACATTTCATAATTGCTGTACAGTTTGGTTATCAGATTATTATGTCCCTCTGTGAAATGACACATTAACATGGGAGAGTGTTGATACCTGTAGTAATTGAGCCAATTGCAGCAACAAGATTGGGCAAAGGTGTCAGATGATGCAAAAAGTCCTGAATGGCAGACATAGTAACATAGTAACAAAAACTATATGTTATACCGATTGGGATGTGGGCTTCATTGGATAGGCCAGCATTCATTGTCCATCCCTAATTGCCCGTAAGGCAGTTAAGAGTCAACCACATTGTTTTGGAGTCTGGAGTTATATGTAAGTCAGACCCTTCCCTAAAGGGCATTAGTTTGCAGTGGCAAGTTAGTCTGAGCCATCATAGTGATGCTTCACCCAAGCCTGATTACCACAGCACCAAAATCATGCGGACAACGACAATGGCCCTTAGTCTTCCCGTTGAACAACATAATATGTAGTCATCTATAGAGACAAAGTGGTGGCAGAAATGAAGACTAAGTAAGTGAACAAATGAACAAATGAAAAAGTACAGTACAGGAACAGGCCCTTCGGCCCTCCAAGCCTGTGCTGACCATCATGCCCTAATTAATCTAAACACAAACCTGCCATTTTTTGATCGTATCCCTGTATTCCCTCCCTATTCATGTACCTATCTAGGTGCATCTTAAATGTCTTCAATGTGCTCACTTCTACCACCTCTTCTGGCAGTGAATTCCAGGCTGCTACCACTCTCTGTGTGAAAAACTTCCCTCGCACATCTCCCTTAAACTTTCCACCTCTTGTAATTGAAACTTCAACCCTGGGAAAAAGCCTCTGACTATCCACTCTATCTATGCCTCTCATAAGTTTGTAGACCTCTATCAGGTCTCCTCTGAGCCACAGTCTTTCCAGTGAAAACAATCCTAGTCTTTTTAACCTTTCCTCATAGCCAATGCCCTCAAGACTGGGCAATGTCCTGGTGAATCTTCTCTGTACCCTGTCCAAAGTTTCCACATCCTTTTGGTAGTGTGGTGACCAAAACTGCACACAATACTCCAAATGCAGCCTAACAAGAGTTTTATATAGCTGCAACACATTTTTCCAGCTCTTGTACTCCACACCCTGGACGATGAAGGCAAGCATGCCATATGCCTTCTTAATCACCTTGGCTATAGTCCAGATCCACAACCTCATGAGATATCCTGCCTCATGTGTTCAAAGCTCTGTGACAAGCAAACCAGTTTGTGCAATCACTTAAAAAAAAGACTCATTGCAGAAACTCATAAGCTGGAGAAGCACCATCATCAAATTGAAGAACAAACATAAACAGCAATTATTTTGGTTAAAATTCTGTCTTTCCGCCTGTGTTTCTCTCATCTGTGCTCTTAAGGAAACACCTTAAAATTGAACTCCAAAATTAGAGAGTGAAAGATTTTTGAGAGAACAGCTATTGTTCTCCTGGCTGGCCTTCTACCTTGCACCAGGTGTCAACTTGAGTTCATGTAAAACTCTGCTACCCTTACCTCAATTTAAATTTATCATCCATGTGCCGATTGATGTTTATTGGCTACCTCTCCCATAGCATCATTACATAAAATTCCCATTTTTGCTTCCAAAAGCCTCCACGGATTCACTCCTCTTTATCTGGGGGTGGTAATGTCAGTGAATTCATAACCTAAGTGCTCAAATATGGGTTCAGATATGCAGGCAGAATTTAAATTCAATTAATCAATCTGGAATATGAAACTAGTCTCAGTGTTGTTGACTATAAAACTATCACTGATCACTGTAAAAGCCCATAGGTTCACTTTCCTCTTTTAGGGATGGAAACCTGCTGTAGTTAACCAGTTCAGCCGAGACATGACTCTGGATCTACACCAATGTGGCTGAATGGTTGCTGCCCTTTGAAGTGGTTTAACAAGTCGCCCAGCTCAAGGACAATTAGGAACAGTACCAATGCCAGACTTGTCAACAACATCCACGAAAAAATACACTTTTAAAAAAGATTCTATAACTTCCTCCCAGCACTGCAGGCCTCTGCGATCTCTGCATTCCACCAATTCTACTCTTATTTGCATATTGATTTTGATTTCTCCATCATTGATGGTTGATCCTTCAGCTACCTAGCCCTTAAGTTCTATGGTTCCCCACCTAAACTCCTCAGGTTCTACTCTATTCTTTCCTGCTTTAAGATGCTCCTTAAAACAAATGACCTTGACAAAGCTTTTGATCACCTGTCTGAATACCTCAAGTGGCTTGGCAATTGATACTACTCCTAATGCCGACAAAAGTTTGTTCTGTATTAAAGACACTATATGCAGGCATTTTGTTGACAGCAGAAATGTTGCATTAAAGCACCATGACCTAACTGAGAGCACTGGGCTGCTGAATCAACACCTATTCAGTAGAAAGAGAGGATCTATTTGTTAAGCTGATCAGTTTTCAGAAACAAGAGCTTGATAAGGAACAAGGATCAGTTAACTATAATGGAGAAGTGTATTTGGTCATGTGGCACTACCTACCTCAGCTTCCCAAAGAGAGGCAATGCCTGAAATCAATGATTTCAATGAAGAATTCCAAAACATTACAAGTTGCTGCCCTTTCACTGTTTGTTCCAGGGAACTGATGTAAGGCTGTGAACCACCACCAGGAACATGGAAACTTTGCATAGCACATGAAAAAAAGTCAACAACTGAGGGAATTTGACACAAATGCAGAGAATGCTGGAGAAACCCAGCAAGTCTGGCATTATCTGTGGAGAGAAAAACAGTTTTCTTTGGGTTCAGTATGACACTACTTCAGAAGAAAACAATCTCTCTCTCCCCATCGATCCTGTCAGACCTCCCGAATTTCTGCAGCATTTTCTGTGTTTGTTTCAGATTTCCAGCATCTGCAGTATTTTGCTTTTATTAGGGAATTTGTCAGCTGTAAAACAATTTGGAAAAAATGTCTAACCTGGCTTTGGTAGCTCAGATGTAGATGGAAATAGTTGGTCTCACATTACAAGTGAGATGGCACCATAAAAAATGACAGCAACATAAAGGTTCATGCGTTGAGGCTTTGGATTCAAATCCCAGTAGTCATAGCGGCATGAAATCATCATTGACAGTAAAACTCCTCAGGCTTACTTTAGAGGAAAAAAAGTGTCATTCTGATCTGGCCTAAATGTGATACCAGGCACGTAATAATATAGCTGATTTTTAACTGCCTTATGAAACGGCCTAGATCACTTTTACCAAATGGCAATAGAAAAGTAGAAAAACCGATGGACCGTTTGGCATCAAACAAGGACAATGACACATTCAGTCCTACAAAATTCTAATTACTAACATTTGAGTCTTGTGCTGAAGTTGGGAGCACTGCCCAATAGACTCATCGAAGCAACCTGACAAAGCCATAATCACTGAATTATACCTTTTAGCCAATGAGCCAGGCACCATTTCTGAGGAAAGCCCTCTTGGGAAAATCCCAGCTTGGAGTTTGCAGGCCCATGGCTCAAAAAAAGGACTGTAATGTTTGACATTTTAACTTTATTTCTTTATTTTTCTACTTTTATGCTAAGAAGACCGTAGTGCTGAACTTTTTTTAACTTACTTCTTTTATCTTTTGTTCCTAGGCACTTCGTATATAAGGTGGAGCTGTGTGTGGCGGCACTGTGCACTTTTCACTGTCCTCTTATACTCCATACTTGAGTACATGTAACAATAAAACCTAAATCTAAAACTAAATTTTTGATTGGAAATATTAACTTTGTTTCTCTCTGCAGATGCTGTCCGACCTGTTGAATATTTCTGGCATCTTTCTTTGTTTTTCTACCACCATCCCTATCCCTGAACATGTTGTGGACAATTAGCAGGACGACTCTGGGGCAATTAGGGATGGGCAATAAATATTGGTCTAGCGAGTGATGCCCAGATCCTATGGAGGAATAAAACATCTTATCAACCAATCAGCACTGTCTCTCACACAATAATTTATCATTTTCCCTTTCAATTAGTAATTCTTCTGAATTGTCCTGATAAATGCAAGACAAAAAGTCAAGTTTTTCCAAGTTCTGTCCTACCAAATTTTATGATGGAATTAGTCAGCTCCAAGATTTCTGCTGTGGTTATCATCCAAGGATGTGTGTCAGCATGAGCATTCTGGATCTCAGCTGCTGAACTGGGAATCCAGGAATTTTGTGGCCAGAGACCAACTTGAACACCATTCCAGAAATGTCTATTTGGATAAATCTCAATGAAAACCCTTCATTGCAACAACTTTAATTAGAGATTAACTTCAGTAGTTGCACATAAATGTAACAATGCCAAGGTGGTTTATCAAAAATGATTTTCTTCCTTTACAGCCAGAGGTTTTGATGCTAGTTAAATCTTATAAGCCATCCACAGGATGAAGCCAGCTTAAAAGACTATTCAAAATAATTCATGAAATCGTACTATTTCTAATGACAACATTTATTCAATTGATTACAAGCAAAAAAAACTATGCAGATTCTGAAAATCTGAAACAAACAAATAAATTGTTGGGAATTTGTCACAAATACAGAGAATGCTGGAGAAACTCAGCAGGTCTGGCAGCATCTGTGGAGAGAGAAACACTGGTAACCTTTTACCAGAAGAGCTTTGGGTTTTGAAGATGAGTCATACCAGACTCAAAACTGTTATTCTTCTCCACAGATACTGCAAAACTCATCGAATTTCTCCAGCATTCTCTGTGTCTGTTTCATACAATTGATGTTTAATGTTTGACAATGTTTGTCAGACATTTTTTGGAAAGGAACTGGAAGTTTCTGGTGAAACTTTCCTAAGATATCTATAGTTTGTCTCAACATTAATTGACTAAAAGAATGTAAGATGTAGGAGCAGAAATAGGGCATTCATTCCATTCTGTCTGCTCCACCATTCACTGACATCATAGCTGATTGCATAGAATCTCTACAGTAGGAAAGAGGCCATTTGGCCCATCAAGTCCACACTGACTCTTCAAACAGCATTCCTCACAGTCCCAATCCCCTACCCTATCCCTGTAACCCCATATTTACCATGGCTAACCTGTCTAACCTGCACATCCCTGGACACTACTGGGAAGTTTAGCATGGCCAATCCAACTAGCCTGCACATCCTTGGACTATGGGAGGAAACAGGAGCACCCAGCAGAAGCCCATGCAGACATAGGAGAGCATATAAACTGCACGCAGACAGTGACCCAAGACTGGAATTGAACCCGGGTCCCTGGTGCTGTGAGGCAGCAGTGCTAACCACAAGCTAGACAGGTTGTACTCCAGTCGAACCAGAACCAATACTCTCACTGGGGCATTTGCTGGCACTGTGGAAAAGGGTTTAAACTGCAACTTCTCTCTCCATTGACGCTGCTGGACCTGCTGATTTTCTCCAGCATGTTCTGCTTTTCATTAAGCTACAGTGCCGAGGGGGTTGGGGACCTGAGTAGGAGTAAAGAGTGAGGAAAATAAAAATAGAAATAAAAATTATAGAAGTAGGAAGTAAGGATGGAAAGCTGAGGAAACAAGGACTCACATCAAGTAAACTATAGTACAAAAACATGTAAAAATAACAAAAAGGCTAATCTAAAGGTACTCTACCTGAATGCAAGGAAGATGAATTAGCAGCACAAATAGTTGTAAATGGGTAAGATACAACTGTGACATGGGCACATGGCTGTAGGTTGACCAAGGCTGAGAATTGATATTCCTTGGGTATTCAGACTTTAGGAAGGACAGGCAAAAAGGAAAAGGAGGTGTGGAGATTTTTTGTTAGTGAAAGATGAAGTCAATGAAATAGTGAGAAAGGATATTGACAGAAGAAATCTAAATGTGGAATCAATATGGTTACAGCCAAGTGGGCAGAAAACTTTAGTAGGTTGTCCGTAGGCCTCCAAACAGTGGTGGTAAACTAATGATAGCATTAAACAGAAAATTAGCAATGTATGCAATAAAGGTGCCTTTAATCCACATGTGGATTGAGCAAATAACTTCAGCAATAATACTGTTAATTGTAGGAATGTGTACAAAATGACTTTTTAGACCAGAAAGTTAAGGAACCAAACAGAGACCAAGCTTTCCTAGATTTGGTTTTGTTAACTCCAATGCAAAGGAGTTAATCATTTTGTTGTGAGAGGGGTTTGGGAGTTCTCAACCATGAATCACAAAAAGTTAACATCCAAGTTCAGCAGGTAATAGGGAAGGCAAATGAAGTATTCTCTTTTATTTCAAATGGAATGGAATATAAAAGGGAGGTGTTGATAAATCTGCACATGCCAGTAGTTGGAATAGTTTTTGGGCCCTTACCTGAGGAAAGATATACTGGTATCAGAAGCAGCCCAAAGAAGGCTCACTAAGCTGAAACTATGTATGGAAGGACTGTCTTATCAGGAGATGTTGAGCAGGTAGTGCCTATATTTGTTGTGCTGTATAGAAGAATGAAAGGCAACCTTATTGAAACATACAAGATTCTTGGATGACTTGACAATGTAAATATGGAAAGGTTGCTTCCCCTTGTGGGGGAGTCTAGGACCAGAGGGCATAACCTCAGAAATAAGGGGTCCACATTTAAGATAGAGATGAGGAGGAACTTTTTCTCAAAGATGGTAATGAAACAATGGAATTCTTCACCACAGAGGGCCGGTGAAGCTGGGTCATTAAATGTATTCAAAGCTGAGGCAGACAGATTTTTAATCAGTAAAGGAATCAAGAGTTGTGCAGAAAAGGCAGGAAATTAAAGTTAAGCATATTAGATCAGCCATGATCTCATCGAAGGGTGGAGTAGACTCAATGTGCTGAATGGCTCTTATGTCTTATGGTCTTATATCTTATGGAGGTCCTATAGGAAAAAGATGACCATAACATCATAGAATCCTTCATTGTGAAACAAAATGAAGTAAAGCAATCTGAACATAATGTCTTAAATATGATGAAAGGAAATTGCAAAACGATAAAGGGTGGGTTGTCTGAAATAGACTGAGTAACTTCATTTAAAAGTATGAAAATGATAGGCAATGGTTAAAATTTAAGGAACAGATGTATGCATTACAACATTTATACATTTATTTTGGGTGAAAGAACACAATGGGAAAGGCGGCACAGCCATGGCTAACAAAGGCAGTTAGGGTTAATATTAGATTTAAGATGAAGACATATGAATTGCTGAAAAAAGTAGGAATCTGAAGGACTGGAAAGTTATCCACAAATCTTCTACCCCAGGCCTTATTAGGAAAGAGGCTAAAAGGGAGTATGGCCCCAACCAACTATGTTCTCACCTATTTAAATGGACCGTGGAAAGGTCATTAATTCTTATCCATTGTCTCAAAACTTTCACAAATCGCTGAGCGTCTGCTTAACTTCAATATTTATGACTCAATCACTGCTGAAGCCTTTGTTGACACAGTTGTGAAGTATAATTTCATCAGAAACATTTGACTAAATCCACAACCACCTAATAGATTTCATTCTGCAGGTGCTGTTGAGACAGTTGTCAAGTGAACTGTGAAATTAGTTGAAATCTGAAAGGACTGCAGATGCTGTAAATCAGGAACAAAAACAGAAGTTGCTGGAAAAGCTCTAGCAGCATCTGTGAAGAAAATATCAGTTAATGTTTCAGGTCCGGTGACCCTTCCTCAAAACTACTACTCAGCAGTTCTGAGGAAGGGTCACCGGACCTGAAGCGTTAACTCTGATTTCTCTTCACAGATGCTGCTAGACCTGATGAGCTTTTCCAGCAACTTCTGTTCATAAAATTAGTTGTTTTGATAGTTCTATGATGTCTTAATAAAAAAAAGAACTGAATTTTTAATGACTCCCTTTATCCTGACAGTTTAATCACCTCTTAAGAGGCAAATATTCCTTCCATGTGTCTTTTGAACATTTTTTTTATTTGTTCATTTTGAAAGTATCAAGAACATATCAAGATTTGCCAATATTTACACAAGGCTTATGAGTTCTAGAAACAGTAGCTACTGCTTGAGTAAGTCTGGGGTCAGGAGCTTTGGGGCCATTGTGCATAGAAAGCATGTGGTATGGAGTTGGTATGAGATGGAAGAATGAGGTGATGTGGAGGGCTATTGTTGAGTGAGGTGAGTGAAAGAGAATGGAATATGGGAGTGAAAGGAAGGGTGAAGATGTCAGCTGGGTGAGGATTAGAGGGCATTATGTTGATTTTTCAGGACATAGTGATTGTCCCAGTGAATGGAGACAAACCTTTCTTATCTGCCTCTCCACCATGAACATAGCATGAGCAGACATTATCAGGCTAGAAATGGGATTGCAATGCCGGGAATTAGCCTGACTCCCGATGCTCCCTTCCAAGATGTAAGTCTGGCCCAAAGTTTAACAGTTTTGCTTATGATGGTGCTGCAAGCAACAAGGAAATTATCATATCACACTTTATGAAATTACAAGAGTAAAAGCTGGAGAATGTCTCCCTAAACTCTGCAGTGTTCTGCTTGAATTGGACTATGCCTAATTCTAGTTACCAAGGTAAAATGGATGCATTGTAAATGAATGGAATATTTAAAGTTCCACAAAGATTATTGCTAGTGATAGACAACTACACATAATGTAAAAAAAATATTCTCAGTCAAGAAAATACAAGTGGAGGAGGAAAATTGATAAAGTTAGGGCACAGGAAGATAAAAATATGAGTCAGCCATTTTCCCCTCCAGCTTGTTTTGCCATTCAATTAGATAAAGACTGATTTGTACTTCAACTTCATTTATCCACCTTTGATCCTATATTACAACAGTGACTGCACTTCAAAGAAAAGATCTTCATTGGCTGTAACATGCTTTGGGGCATTCTGAATTCATGAAAGGCAATAACTAAATGTATGATTTTTTAAAAAATCTATATTTTTTGATGCTCTGCATATCAGGCATTTATCATTCATGGCCTTCTGGGCAAGACACTTTCAGAAAATTAATTTTTCCCCTAAATGGCTCAGATCTAATTTTAAGATTATACCCAGTTTTTTTTCCATCCATCCAACTGAATCCCTTTAACATTTTAAAAGCCTTCGTCATCTCAGCTCAAGAGAAAATAATGCATTTTTATGCAATGTATCCTCATGATTTAACTCATTATGTTCTGGTATTTCTCATGAGTCTGCACACTTAAAAAGGTCAATGGGCAGAATTTAGTCATTGGGAAAATAGCACTGGTCTTCAATAGTGCATGGTGTTGTTGGCGGTAGTGTCTGAAAGAATGAAATGTTAAATTTTGCTAAACAAATAAAGAACAGCAGAACCTTGTATATAGATTGTAGTAGCACTAGAGAGCAGCCGTTTACACTAGAGATCAGCCGTTTACATTATGATAACAGTACAGTCTGTTAAGTAAGTACAAGCACATTAAGCAACTGATCAGATACAATAACACAGGCTCAGTGCGATGTTATGATTTTTTACACTTACCTCTTGAGTCATATAATCTAAGTTCCAATAATAAGTCAACTTTCCTCAATCTGATGATTGTAATTTTCTGATACTTCCAAATAATTATCTTAATGGCATATTTATCTTTAAAACTAGGATCTACAGATCAGGAGGATTAACTTATAATATACAAAGTATTAAACAAGTATTGCAGTATTGAACTCTTCTACCCATAGCTAGCCTAGTTATTGAAAATAATAAAATGATAAACTTAGACCAATGTAAGACATATTAAGTAAAGATTACATTAATTATAAGTTAACAACTTGTAAGATCCTTTGTTCAAAATGAACCCTGTTACCTTGGATTTATCTCGTTCTCAAAGTTACCAAAAATAAAATCCCAAGGCTTCAGAGGCTGTTTACTTTATTGGCTTTGAGTAGACCATTCTTCACCTCTAACTCAACCTCTCTTCATAAAAAAAAAGAAAAAATACACCTCTTAAAGCCACAGTATCATCACACCTCCCCCTTTAAAAAAAGAACCATCAATACACAAAGATGGCTTCATTTTTAAAAACCTTGAGCCTTACACTTTTTTTTTCCTTTATTCATTCACAGGATGAGGGCATTGTTGACCAGAGAGCATTTATTGCCCATCCCTAATTGTCCACAGGCAGTTTAGAGTCAACCACATTGCTGTGGGTCTGGAGTCACATGTAGGCCAGTCCAGGTAAGGATGGCGGTTTCCTTCCCTAAAGGACAGTAGTAAACCAGAGACAACACAGTGTAGAGCTGGAGGAACACAGCAGGCCAGCCAGGCAGCATCAGAGGAGCAGGAAAGTTGGTGTTTGTGTTCCTCCAGCTCCACACTGTGTTGTCTCTGACTCCAGCATCTGCAGTTCTTGCTATCTCTTAGTGAACCAGATAGGTTTTCCTGACACTCAACAATGGATTCGTGGCCGTCATTAGACCCTTAATTCCTGATATTTTATTGAATTCAAATTCCATCATCTGCCATGGTGGGAATCAAACCTGGGTCCCCAGAATGTTATCTGGGTCTCTGGATTAACAGTCCAGCAGTAATACCACTAGGCCATTGCCTCCCCTACACTACAATGCATATATGTTACATTGACTCGAAGCATGCAAACATTCACTACTACAGTCCATTTCGGTCCATTTTTTTTCCTGCCACCAAACTCCACAAAGTTGAGACAACACATTGGCAATTATGTTCTCTCATCCTGCCTCATGTATAATTTTCAAATTGAATGGCTGCAATAATAAGCTCCATCTAAACAGTCTGGTATTTTTATCCTTAAATTTTCTCAAAAATTCTAAGAGGTTATGATCAGTATATACAATTGTCTCTGACACATTTCTGGCAACATAAATGTTGAAATGTTGCAATGCCAACAACAAACTCAAGGTTCCCTTCTTAATTATGGAATACTTCTGTTGATTATTCATTTTTCTGGAACAGTACCCAATAGGTCTTACTATCTTCTCACGATCTTCTTGCAACAGTACAGTATCAACACAACATCACGCGAATTGATAGCCACCTTGAAAGGCTTTGTGTAATTAAGCACGGCTAACACTAGGGCAGTGGTTAACACAACTTTACGCTGTCAAATGCCTTCTGACAGTCCTCTGTCCACTGTAATTTTCTGCACTTCTTCAATAAGTCAGTTAGCGGAGCAAAACACTGATAAAATTCGGTACAAACTTCCGATAAAAAACATTCAGTCCCAGGAATCATAGTATTTGCCTCTTTATCGATGATATGGGAAACTCCCCAGTACCCTTTGTTTTCACATCCTGTGGGGCCATTTCTCCATATCCAATGCCATGATTCAGGAACATGACTTGGGATTTTGTGAACTCACTCTTAGCCAGGTTTGTCACCAAGCCTGCCTCCCAAATTCGACTAAATAATTCTGATAGATGATCCACATGTTCTTTCCATGTATGACTAAAAATCATCAGACTATTGATGTGCGCCACACAATTGGGCAATCCCAAAATGGCTCTACTGATTAGTCTTTGAAATGTGGCTGAGATATTTTTCATACCAAATGGCACGACTGTAAAGTGGTACGGTCAGTTTGTTGTCACGAAAGCCGAAATTGTCTTCGCTCATTTGGATAAGGGTACCTGCCAGTATCCTCTGAGTAAGTCCAACTTAGACATGTAAGTTGCTTGTCTCACTTTCAAAATACAGTCTTCCAATTATGGAATAGGATATGCATCAGATTTTGTAACTGCACTGACTTTGTGATAGTGGCACATAATCATTTAGATTTGGCACCATTACTATGGATGAGCTCCATTTGCTGCAACTCACTTTGATTATATTGCCTTTAAGCATGCGCTCAATCTCTTTTTGAACTTGTGCCACATTTAGAGGTTAAGTACATAACGTTCTTACTTAATTGGAACAGTATTTCTAACATCTACATCATGCACTATCAGAATAATACATCCCAGCTTATTCCCACATATCTTCCTGTGTGATTGCAATAACTCTTTCAGGTCATTTTGGTTTTCCTCAGGAAGGTAACTCAATAATTTATTCTATTTTTTTGAGAAATTACTCATTGTCCAGTTTAATTTGAGCAATAAAAACCGAAAGAACTGCAGATGCTGTAAATCAGGAACAAAAACAAAGTTGCTGGAAAAGCTCAGCAAGTCTGGCAGCATCTGTGAAGGAGAAAACAGAGTTAACGTTTCGCGTCCGGTGACCCTTCCTCAGAACGTTCCATTCTGAGGAAGGGTCACCGGACCCAAAATGTTAACTCTGTTTTCTCCTCCACAGATGCTGGCAGACCTGCTGAGCTTTTCCAGCAACTTTGTTTTTGTTCTTAATTTGAGCAATGTCCAATTCAGAATCCTATGAACTTGGTTCTTTACTCTGTGCTGTAATGAGTAACACATTCTCCTTTTGCTTTCCTTCCCTATCAAAATACCTTTTGAGCATATTCACAAGACACAGTCTGTGAGATTTCTTTCTATCTGGCATTCTTATCAAATAATTCATCTCATTCATTTTCCTTTCAATTCAATAAGGCCCACTAAACATTGCCTTTAAAGATCCACCAACTATTGGGAATAACACCAGCACTTTATCTCCATGAGCAAAATTACAAATTTTTGATTTGTTGTTTGCTTCCTGTTTCATTATATGTTGTGCAACTTTCTAATACACACTGGGCAATTCACCTGCTCTATTTAATATTTCCCTAAAATTTGACACATAGTCCAAATATATGCTCTCTGAATGCTGACTCATCAATTTTTCTTTCATTAATTTCTGTGGACCTCTCACCTCATGCCCAAAAACTGATTTAAATGGACTGAATTTAGTTGATTCATTTGGTGCATCCCTAATGATGAAAAGTACAAATAGAATTCATTTATCCCAATCCTCTGGATATTCTTGATGATAAGGCCCCAACATTGTCTTGAAAGTTTGA
This sequence comes from Rhincodon typus, assembly GCF_021869965.1. Classification (NCBI taxonomy): domain Eukaryota; kingdom Metazoa; phylum Chordata; class Chondrichthyes; order Orectolobiformes; family Rhincodontidae; genus Rhincodon; species Rhincodon typus. Next base: position 102,853,414 of record NC_063335.1, on the reverse strand, counting down.
TGTTACTGTGATTCCTGATGGTCTGCCATGGATTTGAATTGTTTTATTTCTAAGCTCTCCATAACTTCCTTGAAAACTTTGATGTAAAATTTTACCCTTGATCCAATTGTATTTCTGTGTGTAGTAAAATTGACTAACTCTTCTACAATCCTTTTAGCCATGTTACCGCATAATGCAATGGCTTCTGGAAATCTAGTGGACACATCCATTATGGTCAGCAAACATATCTCGTCATCTCTCACCATCAAAGATTGACTTGTTCCTGTATCTCTTAAAATATTATTCCTTTACCTACACCTCCTGAAATACATGAGTAAACCTTACCATGCAAGTAAATTCTTTAAAGAGATCTGGCACTTTCTTCTCAAACAACCCCTGACCAAGTTGTATATTCTTTTGCAGCTTTTTAGCTTCCACTGTGCTTTCCTTTACCATTTCAACAAATTTACTGGCTTATCCTGTTTTCCCACATCTGTTTCCCCAGTGCTTTTTCTAAATTACCAACACTGTGACTTCATGTGGCCTACTTTACAACAGTGAAGATACCTGAGCTTTTTCACTTCTCCTTCCCCCTCAAAAGTTTCATTTTTACCCTGTGATAAACTATCTTTACTATCTTCAATATCTCCTTTTCCCTTACCTGATGATTTCTCCTTCCCTGATCTCTATCCCTCACAGATTGACATTGATGTCAGAAACCAAACTTGGTTTGATGAACCAACTCATAATCATCAGCCATTTTAGCTGCTAATCTTGCAGCTTTAACTCTCTGCTCTTCCACATGAGTTCTCACGACTTCAGGAAGTGAATTTTTGAACTCCTTCAAAATAATTGTCTCTTTAAGGGCGTCATATGTTTGATCTACTTTCAATGCCCTTATCCAACTATCAAAATTACTTTGTTCCTTCAAACTCTATGTACATTTGACCAGTTTCCCTCCTTAGATTCCTAAAACATTGTCTGTCAGCTTCTGATACGAGCTCATATGCACTTCAGATGGCTTTTTCCACATCATCATACTCCCCAGATCCTCCTCTGATGGTGATGCAAATATTCACCAGATCTAACTACTTGCTTTGCTTGGATCAACAGTACTCACATGTTTTTTTTTTTAGCTATTTTCTCAAATGAAATGAAAAAGTGTTCCACATCCTTCTCATCAAACTTTGGCAATGCTTGGACATATATAAACAGATCCCCACCGGGCCTTTGGATATGAGAGATAGTAGGAACTGCAGATGCTGGAGAATCCAAGACAACAAGCTGCAGAGCTGGATGAACACAGCAGGCCAAGCAGCATCATAGGAGCAAAAAGGCTGACGTTT
>NC_063335.1:102756733-102847089 GCF_021869965.1 Rhincodon typus | reverse complement strand
TGGCCTGCTGTGTTCATCCAGCCCTGCACCTCGTTGTCTCGGATTCTCCAGCATCTGCAGTTCCGACTATCTCTGATTCAATTTGAACCTAGTAACACTTTTTACACTTTCTATTTCCTTCATGAGCTCTCAAACTGAATGTTGTTAATGGGTTTCTAAAACTCCGCACCCACAAGATAAAAATGTTCCACAAGACGAAATATAAATTCTCCAAATATAATCCCACTGTTAAAGAAGGGAGGGGAGAGAAAAAGTACTAAAGACCTATTATTAGTTTGATGTTAGCAAGATATCAAAACACATTTGGGGAAATGTTGTGGCAGGAGTAAGGGAAGCATTTATCCTTGATGGGGTAATGAAGAGTACAGAGGAAGTTAGCAGTGGTTAAGTCTAAAATCAAATCTATGTCACATTTTATTTTGTTCACACAGTTGCAATTTTATTGAGGCCCCTCAGAAACTAATGATTTTTTAAAAATCATGTTTACCATTGATCTCTGTGAGGACCCAGACTCTCTCAGACTGTGTTCACAGCGCAATTCTAATTTCAATAAATTATGAGCTGGATACAAGAGTCAGTCTGAGGTGGGCAATGCAAAAATCCTGATTGAGCAGCATGAGGATAAATGAGCCTAGTTCTTGAAGTGTAATCATGGACCAATCCACTTATTCCAAATGAAAATACCTTCTTGAGCTTTTCTGTCAATGGATGGAAGATTAAACCTCTATAGAATATTAAAACTGCTGATGAAAATCCATCAAGGCCCATTTGATGTAAGTGGCTTATTTTCCACACGGTACTCCAGCCTTGGAATTGGGTATGAGTCTAATTTAGTTATGGCATTGACCTTCCAATAATCCATTCAAAATCATTGAGTACCATTGGGTTTGGGGACCAATATGATTGGCAAATTCCATGTGCTTTGATTCAGCTCAAAGATGTTTTCTTGGAACATCACTTTCACTTCTTCTGTACCTGTGCTGCTTTGAGAGGAGTAAGCCTGTAGGGGTGTTGTTTTATCGGAACAGCATTCCCTGTTTCAACCTCATGTACTATAATATTAATCCTCCCCCTTCTATTCTTACATATGTCCTCATATTGCTGAACAAGCCTTTCAATTCAGTTCTCTGCTCCTGAGACAGATAGCTTAATATCTATTCCATTCTTTAAGGACTTCCTCATTATATAATTTATTTTGAGGCATATCAAAATCCAAATCATCTGGATTCAATTCTCACTCTGAGTGGCAGTAACTAATACCTGTTTCTCCAGGTCCTTTTACCTGTCATAGCAAGGTTTCAGCATATTCATACGACATACCTGATAATTTTTTCCATCTGGCATCTTTACCAGATAATTCACCTGACTTTCCGTTCCTCAGCGTGAATTCTTATCATCCTTGGAAGTAAGTTTTTAAACTCTTCCGCAGAATAATCTCTCTGTGATCCGTAAATGTCTTTTCTATCTTTACTGCTCTCACCTATCTATCAATGTTGCTGTTTTTAATTCTTTCAAATTCGACATAAGTCTGACTTTGTTCCTTCCTTATATTTCTGAATCGTTGTCTATCTGCTTCTGGTTCATAGACACTCAAAATTGCCTGTTTGACATTCTCATAATCACTTGACACCTCATCTGACAGCACCGCAAACACGTCACTGGCCCTGCCTACCAACTTGGTCTAAACTAACATTGCTCACACAGTCTCTGTTCAATTCATCTATTTAGCCAATTTCTCAAAGGAAATGAAAAAGGCTTCTACATCTTTTTAATTGAATTTTGGTAATGTTTTGACGTATTTATATATATTCCTATCATCTCTTTGACTACAACTGTTTTGGTTATCATCACTCTCCTCCTCACTAAACATCTTCTACCTTCATTTCCATCCTTTTAAATTGACTTTCCTGTTTAATTTGCAACTTCCGAGTTTCAAACTCTCTTTTTCTTTTTGCACAGCAAAGAACCTTCTCTCTCTTTCTTTATCTTCTAACTCCATTCTTCTAATTTTCAATGTAATTTTCTTAACACCATTGCACTTGCCTGTTTCTCTGACATACTAAAATGCTTGACTAACTTCTTTACAATTTCAGCTTTCCTCATGTCCCTAGTTAAATCCAATCTAATCTGCTTGTTAAGTGTAAATGTATATCCTTCCTCTGCCTTTCTAAATTTCCTTGGCAAATTTGGGAAGCATCCTCAAACACCAGAACCTCTTCAGCAATGTTAAGAGCTATTTCCCCCACTTTTAATTAACCAACCACAAGTAACCAAAATTAAACAGTTTTTCCACTCCTCACCTAAGCTTTGTTTAAAATCTAGGACACAAAACCCCAAATCTGCTCAAATCTGTCCAAATCCATTCAGATCCCATACATGAACTGGTCAGATCCTGCACTCGAGCCCCCATCGAGGGAGCAAGCTATCCTAGTTCTGGTCCCATGTAATGAGACAGGAATAATTAATAACCTCATCGTTTGGAATTCTCTTGAAAGGAGCAATCACAGTATAGTTGAATTTAGAATTCAGATGGAAAGTGAGAGGGCAAAATCCAACACCAAGGTCCTGTGCTGAAACAAAGGAGACTTCGATAGGATGAGGGAGGAGTTGGCTGAAGTAAACCAGAAGCAAAGATTTTATGGTGGGACAGTTGAGAAACAGTGGAGGATTTTCAAAGCATTTTTTCAATATGCTCAGCAAGAGTACATACCAGTGAAAAGGAAAGACTGTCGGCAAAGGGATAATTAGCCTTGTATGTTTGAGGATATAAGGGAGGCTATCAAATTGGAAGGTAAGGCATACTAAGTGGCAAAGACCAGTGGGAAACTAGAAGATTGGGAAAACTTTAAACATCAACAGAAAGCCACAAAAAAACTATAAAGTAAAATAAAATAGATTACGAGAGTAAACTAGCGCAGAATATAAAAACAGATAGCAAAAATTTCTACAGATATACAAAACGAAAATGAATGGGTGAGTTAAACATTGGTCCTTTACAATATGAGAAGGAGGATTTAATAATTGGAAATGAGGCATTGAACAGATATTTTGTGTCAGTCTTCACAGTGGAGGACACGAATAACATGACAAGGAGACTAAGGTCGTTGAGGACCTAGGTACAATCATTATCATGAAGGAGGTATGTTGGGCAAGTTAATGGAGCTAAATGTAGACAAGTTTCCTGGCCCTGATGGAATGCAACCCAGGGTGCTAAATAGCAAATGCACTTGTGGTAATTTTCCAAAATTCGTTGGATTCTGGGACTGTTCCAGCAGATAGGAAAACAGCAAATGTGACACCACTGTTTAAAAAAGGAGGTAGACAAAAGATGGGGAATTATAGGCCAGTTAGCTGAACTTCTGTAGTCGGGAAAGTGCTTGAATCTATCATCAAAGAAGAAATAACAAGACTTACTGAAATTCTATGAAGACGTTACGAGCGTAGTGGACAATGAGAACCCAGTAGGTATGGAGTATCTGGATTTCCAAAAGGCGCTGCACAAAAGGCTGTTGCATAAGATAAAAGTGCATGGTGTTGCAGGCAATGTATTAGCATGGATAGATGATTGGTTAACTAACAGGAAGCAAAGAGTGGGGATAAATGAGTGCTTTTCTGGTGTTGTGCCTCAGGGATCAGTGTTGGAACCGCAACTGTTTACAATTTACATAGATGATTTGGAGTTGGGGAGCATGTATTGTGTGTCAAAGTTTGCGGACGACACTAGGATGAGTGGTAGAGCAAAGTGTGCAGAAGACTCTGAAAGTTTGCAGAGGGATATAGACAGTTTAACTGAGTGGACAAAGATGGAACAGATAGAGTACAATGTTGATAAATGTGAAGTCATCCATTTTGGTAGGAATAACAGTAAAAGGACTATCATTTGAAAGTTAAAAAAAAATTGCAGCATGCTGCTGTGCAGAGGGACCTGGATGTCCTTGTGCACGAATCACAGAAGGTCAGTTTGCAGGTACAACAAGTAATTAAGAAGGCAAATGGAATTTTGTTTTTCATTGCTAGAGGGATTATGTTTAAAAGCAGGGAGGTTAGGTTGCAGCTGTATAGGGTGCCGGTGAGGCCACACCTGGCGTACTGCATGCAGTTTTGGTCTTCTTATTTGAGAAAGGATATACTGGCACTGGAAAGGGTGCAGGGGAGATTCACTAGGGTGATTCCGGAGTTGAGAGGGTTGACTCAAGAGGAGAAACTGAGCAGACTGCAATTATATTGTTTGGAATTTAGAAGAATGAGGGGTGTCTTATAGAAACATATAAAATTATGAATGAAATAGATTAGATATAAGCAGGGAGGTTGTTTCCACTGGCAGGTGAAACTAGAACAAGAAGGCGTATTTTCAGAATTAGGGGGAGCACATTTAGAACTGAACTGAGGAGGAACTTCTTAACCCAAAGGGTTGTGAATCGGTGGAATTCCCTGCCCAGTGAAGTAGCTGAGGATTCCTCATTGAAAGCTTTTAAAGCTAAGATAGGTAATTTTTTGAACAGTAGAGGAATTAAGGGTTATGGTGAGAGGGTGTGTAAGTAGAACTGAGACCACAAAAAGATCAGCCATGATCTTATTGAATGGCGTAGTGGGCTCAAAAGGGCAGATATCTCCTCCTGCTCCTGATTCTTATGTACTTATGTTCTTATATTCTCTGATAATTAAAATCAAAACATAAGCTCCCAATTTGTTACGGTGAGCATAGAGGTCCCCTTCTAATAATTAAACCTGAAACACTCAGAGAAGCTCACCTTACCACACCAAATCTGTTAAAAAGGAATTGTTAAATAAAAGAAAATCCCTGATATTCACTTTATAAGCAACAAGTAACAATTTTTAACCCTAAAAGTGAACAAATTAACAGAAATACGAACAAATTGGACAATTCCCCCTTAACTACGAACTATTCCCTGTCTCAACAAAATTGTACTGTTATGCTGTTCCAATAAATAGAAGTCCCTCTTATAAGTACCCAAGTAATAACAAAATTAAATTAAAACTTAGACACTCAAAAGTACAGACAGATTAAGTCTTCTTCTTTGCCTTGTCTGCTGATTCTTCTGTCAGGAATGCTTTCTCTGTGAATTCTTCTGTGATGAATCTTAGCTAGGAGTTCCCTCGTAAATGTATGAATAGATGTTGCTTTCTGAAAGAGCTTAGAGATTTCTGTGAGTGCAAGATATTTATTCTTCAGATGGTAGCTTGCTCTCACACCGATTTTCAAAAACGCTCTTTTTATGTACCCCCGATGACCTGCCAATTTTCTTCAAATAGGATTGGTCTGAGGTTGTCAAAACCTTCAGATTTAAGTTCAATTCATTTTCAATCTCTAAGTACTTGATTTAAATTAATTTGCTGATCGTCAAGCTAGTTGCCAAAGCATATAAGCAAGCCTAAGGTTTCCAATCACAGCCAACTAATACATGTTTCAATTTCGGTACTGTCTGCACCTCTTCAGCTGCTTACAGACACATTTTCGTTTAAGTCTGCAAGCTTAGAAAAGCACGTTACCTCTTAAAGGGACTATGCACTCTTCCCCCTATCATTTTTATGAACAAATTCTAACCTCCTGACTTCCAATTCACAAGTACTCCACACAACTTTGCAATAATTTGCACTTGTGGAATTATGTTGATGCAAACACTTAACTCAGAATATGTAAATGCATTGCCACAAGTCTCTAGGTCATAACCAAATAATTCCACAAAGAATCAAATGACACTCGCATGATCGCTAAGGATAAGTTCAATATTTCCACTTTATAAAGGCACCCAGGGAACTATTTATACCATTTGTTTTCTCAGTACCAAAATAATCATTTCATTGGACACTGAATGACCAATACAACTGTTCAAGTGACAATTTAGATTGAGATTGCAAACAGTTCAACTCAAATGTGGCACGAGACACCTGCCATTTCTGATAATTCCTAAGTAATTATCAAATCAAACTCTTGTTCAACAAATGCATATGTTTGTTTGCTTTGCCGAACATGCTCACTGGCATATACTTTGTAAATCTCTTTTCAATTAGTAATCAACTGACTCATTTGCAAGTTGCAGACTTGAAAGAAATCTACTTCCTGGCAAAGCATGAGGACTTTCCCCTTTATTGTCATATGAAAATAAGCGATAACAAATGAAGTGACATACAAAGGACATTAGTATCACCATGTGGAAAGAAATTATACATTATTAAAGGTCAGGTCTTCACTCAACTTTCAAAAATTTAAATATTTATTCAGCCCTTTAGAGATAGGTGTTGCATAAAAATAACAATGAACTTTGAGGGTAGTGTAAAAATATTCATTTGATCATGTAATTCTAATAGCTGAATATGGAAATACAGTATTCTTTTATCTCCTATGTCAAAGATTATTCGACCACAGAGGTAGGCATGTTGTAGAAGTTATATTTTGTAAATGCCACAGACAGGCCCAGCATGGAGCAAACATATTTCAATTCTGATAACAGAGATGCTGCCTTCCATTTTTAATGAATTGCCATTCATCCTAGATGACAAAGATGTGATAGAACATCCATCCAATTAATTGCACATGACGCTCCCAATTAAAGTTTAGGTCTTGACACATGATATGCTGCCATGATATGCTGTGGTGTGATATACTGATGATCTGCCACTATCACTCTGAGACACTTGTGTTAGGTCCCATTCAGAAAGATGAGGTGAGGTCACTTGGGCTGAAGAACTCAGTGAACGTTTATGATAGAACCTGATATCTACACATGCACATTACAACCACAGGCACTTGAGTGTCTGTGCTCAACCTAAGTAATTCAAATGAACCCTAGCACACCTTGTTCAACCTGACATGCTGCAAGAGAACAGGGCTTAATAAGATGGAAAATGTGAGCTTTATACCAGTCAGTCACATGCCATGACGTGGTGATGAGAGATAACAAAACAAATTGGCCATTATTAAGTTGGCAATGCAAGTTTAGAATAACCTGTTTCTGTTCAGTCACATGGAATGAGGCTGGATCCAGATTGCTGTTGCAGTGCTTTGAAGGATGGCAACTGTGAAGTACAGCATGTTAACTTATTTTAACAGCTGAACAGTACTGATGACTAAGGCTTATTTTATCCAGTTGATAAAAATGAAATTACAAGCTGCCACTATGTTCAGTGATTGTGCAAACAAAGAGCCATGGTACAACTTGCCCTGCTTTGCGTTAATCACTCAGTGATAAATTATCACTTGGTTCGGGTTCACATTATGTTTTTGATTTTGCAATCTGCGCTCTGATTTAAAATTTTACATTTGTTTGTTCAATCCCTCATTCATAAAGATTTGTATATCTGTTGCCTGACGCTCTGGGATAGATTTTATTGTGTGTACTCCGGGACAGTTAGGGAGTTGGGGGTGGGCAAAGCAATCAGGATACTAACTAAATGTTATCAGTGAGAGGTCTAAATAATTTTAAAGGTCTGATAACATTAAATGTTATCGTGCAGTTGCCCGTGTATTTTCCACAAGAGAAAAGACTTACAGAAAAGGCTTTTACACAGCGTGAGAAACTCTGTTGCAAATTATGGTCAGTTGATATCAAGGGTGAGAGATTAGGATGTAACGAAATAACTGAATGTGGAAGACAGCCATAAGAAAGCAATATGTTGAAGTGTGGATTATTGATTGGGTGCATTTGGGATCCATGTTGTATAATCTGGATTCACAGCTAGTGTCATGAGGTCATGAGAAGGAATTTGAGAACTCCGGGAACAACTAATTTGTTGCAAAGGAAATTTAACAAGATATGAAGCTATATGATGATAATGAGTGGAAAATGAAATTAAGATAGCCAAATTTAAAACTCTGTTCACTGGAAGTCAAATTAAACTTCCTTTGTGGGACAAAACTGGCTGTGGGAAAGTTATGAGACTGCATGAAAGTTAATTAACTCTGTCAAGATAACATGATGTGGAACGAGCAGAGCAAACAGCAAGATGACTTCAAAGCCTAGAAGTCATTTAAGCTGTAGATGACTGTATGCTGTTCTGGTGGTAATACATGGAAGCAGTATGGGCATGGGCAATGAAACTCATCTATTGTAATGTGAACAACGACTGTTAAACTAAGATTGGCCTCTAAGTGATTTCTCAGAGCGAGAATAAAGCAATTCCACACAGTTAATGCTTCTCTACCATTTTCGGGAGGCAGGTTTCATCTGATCAATTTAATGCAAATGAGCAGACGCAGCTTCAATGACATAAGAATCAAGAGTAGGATTAGCTTATTCAGCCCTTCAAGCAGGGGTCACCATTCAACAAGATCATGTCTGATATGTCCCAGCCTCAACTCCTCTGAGTACAGATGTCAACTTCCTTGATATTTCCAAAAATAAATACCTCATCTTTAAATACTTACAATGATTTAGCCTCCACATCTCTCTGGAGTAGAGAATTTCACACATTCACTACCCTCTGAGAGAAGAAATTCTTTCTCATCTCAGTTCTAAATGAGTGTCTCCTTACTCTGCAATCACGTTCCCTGCTTTGAGATTCCTCCAATAGTGGAAGCATCTTCTCAATATCTTTCCTGTCAAGACAGGTCAGAATCTTATATGTTTGTCTGGGTGAACTGCGAATGTGACCCTGATCGATTTTTCAGAAAAGTAATAAAGGAGTCTGTATATATGCCTGTGAAACATCATGAAAGCCATTTAGGTAATCTGGCAGTTATGTTATTGTATGTTATTTATCCCTTAACTGTGTTTGTTTTTGGTTTATCTTGTGTGTGAATGGGGGATCTGAAAACAAATGTTTTGGGGTAAAACATAGATATTAATCAGCTTAACTTGTTTAATTTTCACTCTGCTAAAGTTTTTGCATATTTAATAAATAGCTAAGTCTTTTGTTTGAGAAACAAAACCAATGTCTGAAAGTTAATGATTCATGCAGTCTGGGATTAATAGTTCAAAAGTCTAGTTAGAAACCACTGGTGTGACTATTTGGGGGTCTTTATTAGTTTAATTTTATTGTTTTGTGAGTACAGTGGTAGAAAGCTGATTTGGTTAGGCTGTCTGTCTCCATGTCATAACAATTACTACAGATAGTAAATAACTGAGGCCCTGAAACTGATTTTTGGAGATCTAAAAATAATTATTATTTTTGACTCTCTGACTTTTATCCAACCCTCAACCCATGCTAATACATTATCCCCAACATCAAAAGCTACTATCTTGAGCAACAGTCTCTTATGTGGCACTTATCAAATACCTGCTGGAAATCCAAATACACCACATCAATCAGTTTTCCCTTATCAACTCTGCTTGTTATATTCTCCAAGAAGTCTAGCAAATATTTCAAACATTATAACCCTTTAACAAAACCATGTTGACTCTATTTGATTGCATTAAGTTTTTCTAATTGCTATTTATTTCCTTAATGGACTGTAACATTTTCTCAACAGCTATGTCACAATAACAATCTTTAAAATCCTTTGGAACTCTCAGTGAATCCAGTGAGTTTTGGAATATTTCAACTGATGCCTCCAATATCTCGACAACCACTTCCTTTAAACCCTTGTCTTACTCATCAGTTCACCGAATCCTTCCTGTATTAACTACTCCACACCATTTTCCTTTTTGCCTATTCTCCTGGAAAGTTGGATTTTGAGTACCATGTCTCGGCTACCCTGTAACTATGTCTACATAATAGCAATCAAGTCACATTCATTAATTTCTACTTATGTCATCAACATGTTACAAATGCTGCATGCATTCAGATAAAGAGCCTTATGCTTTGACTATTTACAATTATTATTTTTCCCAGTTATAGGGTCATAGAGTCATAAGGCATGGAAATAGGCCCTTCCGTCCTACTTGTCCATGTCGACAATGTTTACAAACTGAGCTAGTCCCACTTGCCTGCATTTAGCCCATATCCTTCCAAACATTTCCTGTTCATGTACTTATCCAAATGTGTTTTAAATGTTGTAAATGTACCTGCATCCATCACCTCCTCTCGCAGTTCATTCCACACATGAACCACTCTCTGTGTAAAAACATTGCCATCTCTGGTAACCACCTGGAAACTGATATCTATTTCAAGCCCACTGACTCCCACAGCTACCTAGAATACACCTCCTCTCACCCAGCTTCCTGCAAGAATGTGATCCCCTACTCCCAATTCCTCCGCCTCCACCGCATCTGCTCCCAAGATGGGGCATTCCACTGCCGAACATCCCAGGTGTCCTCTTATTTCAAGGACTGCAACTCCTCCCCTTCAGTGGTCAAAAATGTTCTCGACCACATCTCTTGCGTTTCCTGCACCTCTGCCCTCACACACCCTCCCCACAATAAAAACAAAGACAGAATCCCCCTTGTCCTAACGTATCACCCCATTAACCTCCAGATTCAGCATATCATTCTCTGTCACTTCCGCCACCTGCAATCTGACCCCACCCCTATCTGCCTTCCGTAGGGACCGCTCTCTCCATGACTCCTTCGTCTGCTCCACACTTCCCCCGAGCCCCACCATCCCCTGGCACCTTTCCCTGCAACCGAAGGAAGTGCTACACCTGCCCCTACACCTCCCCCCTCACCTCCATCCAAGGAACCAAAAAAATCCTTCCACATCAAACAGATGCTCACCTGCACATCCATTAATGTGGTCTGCAACATCCGCTGTTCCAGATGTGACCTCCTCTACATCGGGGAAGCCAAGCGGAGGCTCGGAGACCACTTTGTGGAGCACCTGTGCTGGGTTCGTGACAAACGCCAACACCTCCCAGTCGCGAGCCACTTCAACTCCCCCTCCCACTCCCTGGATGACATGTCCATCCTGGGCCTCCTCCAGTGTCTCAATATTCCGCCTCGGGAGCCTCCAGCCCAATGGCCTAAATGTGGACTTTATTAGTTTCAAAATCTCCCTATCCCCGACCTCATCCCAAGACCCTTTCTCTCATCCCCGCCTCCTTGACCTGTCTATCTTCTCTCCCACCTATCCGCTCCTCCTACCTCACTGACAAATCCCCACCACTGCCTACCTGCACTCACTTATCACCATCCCACCTACCTTCCCCAGCCCCAACTCTCCTCTCTATTTATTTCAGAGCTCCCTTACCTCTGCCCCATTTCTGAAGAAGGGTCCTGACCCAAAACATCAGCTTTCCTGCTGTTCTGATGCTGCCTGGTCTGCTGTGTTCCTCCAGCTCCATATTGTTACCTCTGCCATTCTCCTTATCCATGCCCCTCATGATTTTATAAACTTCTATAAGATTACCCCTCAATCTCCTACACTCAAGTGAAGAAGTTCCCAGCCTATCCAGCCTATTTTTATTATTCCCAGTTCTTCTGACTTGTGCCTAGCAGATGACAGACAGGCCTTGGAGAGGTGGGGTAGTCACTTCTGACCTGCTTTAGTAGTCACTGTATTTCTATGACTACATCAATTCCGTTTCTGACCAATGGTAACCGCCAGGTTATTGATCATGGGCGAGGGCTTGGATGGAGAAGAATTTATTAAGTATGCACAAGAAAAATTTTCAATTTAGTTTGTGGATGTACCTACTAGAGAAGGTGCAAAACTTGACCTACTCTTGGGAAATAAGGCAGGGCAGGTGACTGAGGTGTCAGTGGGGGAGCACGTTGCGGTCAGTAACCATTATTCTATTAGTTTTAAAATAGTGACAGAAAAGGATAAACTGCATCTAAAAGTTTAAATTCTAAACTGAAGGAAGGCCAATTTTGACAGTACTAGGCAAGAACAATCAAAAGTTGATTGGAAGCAGATGTTCGCAGGTAAAGGGACAGCTGGAAAATGGGAAGCGTCCAACGGGATCTTGATCAGTAGGGCCAATGGGCCGAGGAGTGGCAGATGGAATTTATTTTAGATAATTGTGAGGTGCTGCAGTTTGGAAAGGCAAATCGGGACAGGACTTATACACTTAATGGTAAGTGTTGTTGAACACAGAGAACATGAAGTGCAGGTTCATAGTTCCTTGAAAATGGAGTCACGGGTAGATAGGATAGTGAATAAGGCATTTGGTATGCTTGCCTTTATTGGTCAATGCATTGAGGATAGGAGTTGGGAAGTCATGTTGCGGCTGTACAGGACATTGGTTAGGCCACTATTGGAATACTATCTGCAGTTCTGGTCATCCTACTGTAGGAAGGATGTTGTGAAACTTGAAAGGGTTCAGAAAAGATTTACGAGGATGTTGCCAGGGTTGGAGGGTTTGAGCAATAGGGAGAGGCTGAACAGACTGGGGCTATTTTCCCTGGAGCATTGGAGGCTTAGGAGTGATCTTGTAGAGTTTTATAAAATCAGGAGGGGCATGGATAGGGTATTTAGACAAGGTTTTTTTTCTCTAGGGTAGAGGAGTCTAAAACTAGAGGGCATAGCTTTAAAGTGAGGGGGGAAAGATTTAAAAGGGACTTAAGGGGTAACTTTTTCACGCATTGGGTGACACATGTATAGAATAAACTGCCAGAGGAAGTGGTGGAGAAGATGGGTTTATGAATAGGAAGAGTTTAGAGGGACATGGGCCAAATGCTGCCAAATGGGACTAGATTTATTTAGGATAACTGGTCAACATGGACGAGTTGAACCAAAGAGTCTGTTTCTGTGCTCTATCTCTCTATAGCTCTATGACTCTATGATTCAGGAGGTGCCCATTATTCTGACAGCAGCCTTGATGCTTCTTTTGACCTGTATCAGTCGATGACCTAACAGACCCTAGCCAATTGGTGACAAAGGTACCTAATCTTTACGTGACTCAAGACACCCTTCCAGACATCTGAGCAAGCATCGAAGGCTCATATAATGCGAGAAATGCTTTCACAGGTAATATTGTGCAGTAAACCACCAGTGTTCTAAAACAATGGATACACTGCATGGTCCACTCATGGTGGAGTTGATTACTGGAGTTGTCTTCCATACCTTACACAAATGGCCTCTTAACAAGATGCAAATACGCTAGTGGGCCTTAAGTGAGGAGGAACAAGAAATGGAAGAAGATGAAGACAAGGTGGAGGAAAGGAAGACACATCAGAATATGATTGTTTTGGGTCAACTGTCAGTCAATGTTCTACTGTTGGACATCCTCATTGTCTTGAGTGAAAGACCAAGTTATTGTTGTTCCACAATATGTAGTATTAGCTTTCCTCTGGTATAGACCACCATAGTGCCTGTTGGCTAAAGTTCTGAAATAAAAGACAATTTTAAAGAAAAGCTGAATAAAACCTGCAACATTCACTTTATGCATCCTCTGACTGCCTGCTTTGTGGGTGCCTTGCCAAGCCTAATACTCTACACAGTGCTACCTCAATGTCTGAAGCATGGCTAGTGACACGCTGCTGACCCTCAGTGATTTAGATTTTGGATGTCCTTGAAGGACACCGTTAAGTAATTCTGGACTTACTGAGCCCAGTTTTGGACTACATCATCTTGCGATGGCTGGCTACAGTCTGACCTGTGTTATGACCCCAGCTGGTATTATTACTGGACCAAGTCAGCTCCCAGACTGAATTCTCACTTAATAGCTAATATTCTTGTTTTTGGTTTCATTGAGGTTGCTCTTCAGTAAAACATAAAGATGGAATGCTGCAGATTCGGGTTTAACAATAAAACAGGAGTTTATAGTGCAAAACCAAACAGAATAAATCAACTATTTACATTTACTACAAACTGAAAGATTTTGAAACACACAGTAAAATAGAATGCCATTAATTCCAAACGTACTCCTTTAGCTCTTATACCAGTGAGAATCCCCTCTTTCAGATCTGAAGGGTTTAATTTAACTATGGCTTCAAATCTTCAAAAATCTAACAGCATCCTCCTAAAGCCTTCATACCTCTCTTTCTCAGGGTTGAATGTTTTACACAGCCAATCTCAGCCAAGACCAAACTACCCCACTCATACCAAACAACTGTTTTTCAAGCTACGGGTGTTTGCCCTGAGCACAAAAAAAATGCAGAATCTTCTTTATGAAAGCCTAATATACTACCCTATTCACTTTGTTCACTCTTAAACTCCCCTAATGTAAATGAAACCCATTTACTACACAGGAAGCCTCTCTAATACTGTGTTTTCAACTAAATCACTATGATTGCAGAAATAGCTACAAGCTAATCATTAAGCCCCTTCATAGATAAACATTAAACTCGTATGCCACTAGTTCAAATTACAACATCCGAACAAATGATGTTAAAGGATATATAAATGATATATGGCTGGCTTAGAGGGAGCAGTAGACTCATTGACAGAGTGTTGGTGGTGGGAGACTGATAGCTGTCTCCTTGACTCTGTCTCATGCTCGCATCTTTCATGGTGAGGCTTATGGCAATGCTGAAGTCCCTGTGCATCTGAAAGCGTATGCAGAAGTGTAGCAAGGAGGACTTGCGTAGAAAGCAAAGTTTGATGGTCACTATTCTCCTCACAATTCACAATACTAACATACAAACCAGGAGCAGATGAAGGTAATTTGGCAGTTTGAGCCTGGTCTACTATTTAATAAGATCATGGTTGATTTAAATGAATGAATGAATGATGATGACCATGAATCCATTGCCGATTGTTGGAAAACCCATCTGGTTCAATAAAGTCCTTTATGGAAGGAAACTGCCATCCTTACCTGGTCTGGCCTACATGTGACTCCAGACCCACAGCAATATGGTTGACTCTGAACTGCCCTCTGCGCAATTAGGGATGGGCAATAAATACTGCCTGGTCAGTGACATCCTCATCTCTTTAATGTATAAAAAAATTATTGTCGCTTGTACTCTACAATGAAAAGCACAGCAAAATACAATGAAAAGCTTCAACTGTTGCCACAATCCAGTGCCATTTGGAATAGTTTAAGAATAAAAAGAATAAAAAGATGTACTGAAAGAGAGTCCATTTTCGCTCCACTGCCAGTGCCATGAATCCTGAGCCGTGAGCCGACTGACCAAAGACACCTGCTCTGCCACCCCTTTGCCACCTGTACTGGACCCACCAATGACAGAGTTACCACTCTTCAGGCTCCATCTCATTGTCACTGGGCCCACCTCTCTAATAGGCCACTGATGTTGGGTCCCAGGCTAGACCCTACTTTTCCTGAAACCAGGACCCTGCGCTCCGCTGCTCCCACCGCCTCGCCAATAACACAGTTCCAGGGCCTACCATTACCAGGAGCCACCACTGCTGCCTCACCAACAGC
This sequence comes from Rhincodon typus, assembly GCF_021869965.1. Lineage (NCBI taxonomy): Eukaryota > Metazoa > Chordata > Chondrichthyes > Orectolobiformes > Rhincodontidae > Rhincodon > Rhincodon typus. The sequence goes on along the minus strand of NC_063335.1, from coordinate 102,831,926 downwards.
CAGGAATCTATGCTCTGGGTCTACCGCAGCCAGCAGTACCTGGCTCCAAAGTTGCCACTGCCTCAATGAAGCTGGAGTCCCTGCTGCTGGCCTACTACAACCAGGAGTCTCTGGCTCTGCTGCCAGGCCAGGCCACCTTGCCAACAGTCCCACTCCAGCTACTCTCCTCCGTGATGTCACCTTCTCTAACACCGCTGACAGGAAGATAATGGAGAAAGAGAAAAAGTGAAAGAAAGAAGTCAACAAGGGCAAAGAAAGAAGAGAGGAAGCAGCCAGTGTGGAGCAGACAGGCCCAGGAGCTCGAACAGTGCCTACCTTGCCGGTGCCGCCATCTTGGAAAGGATTGACTGTAGCCTAAAATCCAATTCCTACTTCCCTGTCATAACCTTTCACCACCTTCCCAAGAATATATCCATCTCTGCCTTTAAAATATTCAATGTTTCATCTTTTGAAAACCCACAACTTCTGGACAAAACAACCAGGAACTGTGGGTGCTAGGAATCAGAAACAAAAACGGAAATTCTGAACAAGGTTCTTTGGACCCGAAATATTGACTCTGCTTCCTCCCCACAGAGGATGCTAAACCCATTGATTTCTCTCAGCAATTTCTGTTTTTGTTGCCACCATTTCTGGGTATTAGTCTAGTAAGTCTTCTCTGAACTGCTTCCAATGCACTTATGTCCTTCCTCAAAAAAGGTGGCCAATACTTTCTGCAGTATTCCAGAGATCTCACTGAGGCCCCATATAACTGAAGCATAACCTTCATGCCTTTTTATTCAATTCCCCCTGCAATAAATGAGAACATTCTAATAGTTTCCATATGCTAGGACACCCAGATTGACTGCAAATTATGATCATGTACCCTATTGACTGTTTGCAAGGGGAATATAGCACAAACTGTGTCTGGGTTGCAGTGTGAGTTAGAGTCTCCATATCTATAATGGATATATTTGGCTTGGAATTTATATAAAGAAAGTACTCTAGATTTGCTTCTGGGATGAGGAGGTTACTCTATGATGAGAAACTGAGTAAATTGGGCCTATATTTGCAGAGGTTTAGAAGCATGACATCTACTTTTGTTGATACATACAAGATTCTGAAGGGACTTAACAGGAAAGAGACTGAAAGGTTGTTCCTATTTACGGTCATAGAGCCATAGAAGTTTACAGCATGTAAGGCCTTTCAGTCTAACTTGTCCATGCTGGCCAGTTTTCAAATTAAACTAGTCTCATTTGTCTGTGTTTGGTCGACATCCCACCACACCCATCCCATCCATGTATCTATCCAAATATTTCTTAAATGACAAAATTGTAGTTGCCTCCACCACTACTTCTGCCAGCCCATTTCAGACACTCACCATCCTCTGTGAAAAACAATACCCCTCTGGAACCTTTTGCATCTCTCTCCTCTCACCTTAAACCTATGTCCCCTAGTTTTAGAGTCCCCTACCATGGGGAAAAGCTGTTGGCTATCTACTTTATCCAATGCCATTCATGATTTTACAGTCCTCTATAAGGTCATTCCTCAGTCTCCTGCACTTCCATGAAAAAAGCCCCAGCCTTTCCTTGTAAATCGAACCTTCCAGCCCAGGCAGCATCCTACTAAATCTTCTCTGCACTCTTTCTGGTTTAATAATATCCTTTCTGTAGTAGAGTGACTAGAACTGCACGCAGTACTCTAAATGTGGCCTCGTCAATATATTTTACAGCTGCAACAAGACATCCCAACTCCTATACACAATCGTCTGACCAATGAAAGCAAGCATGCTGAAAACCTTCTTCCCCATTTTCCACGATAAAAAAGTCAACTATTTACAACTGAGGTGAGGAGAAATTTTTTCACTCAAACCATTGTACATCTTTGGAATGAATATGTTCAGGGTCGATAAATTTGATCTCTCAATGAATCAAGACATATGGAAAGGGGTAGAAATGTAAGGTTGAGGCTAAAGATGGATTGTATTAGTAGCACAGCAAGCTCAAGGATCACATGATCTGCTGCTGCTCCTATGTCTAATGTTAAGAGGCCCAGTCTCTGAGAGGTACCGTTATCTATTTGTCGCTGATTACATTTAACAGGTAACTCCTCAAGTGTTTACTTTTTCGTTTAATTCTTTTTTAAGAGCGAATTTCTGATATAAATTGCTTCGATCCCAAACTGAATTCATTTTGCTGTCTCTGATTCACAGCGAGCCTGGGGGCATGTTGCAATACTGCAGTGTTAGAGCCACATCTAAAATGAGGTTTACTTCACTGACAGTGGCTGCAATCATAAACCTCTAATAAATAATTACAGAGCACAGCAGATTAAAAACAAGCCTGTTACTTAAAGTTTTGTGCTGCTATAAAAACACTGTAGCAACCCTCTGGTAATGTCACTATACATGAAGGTGATGCATTATCACATGAAATATTCAAAAGGTTTTATTGTGCCATATGGAGTTGTATTCTATGCTAGTCTTTTATTTAGGTCTTTATATCAAGAGGATGAGAATGCAAAGTGGTCGAAAGTATGTCGCAAACTATACAAAGTCCTATTTGGGTTACAATCAGAGTACCATAAACACTTCTGGGCACACACTTTGGGAAGAATATATTGGCCTTTGAGGGAATGCAGAATTAGCAGAATGATAAATCCTTTGACTCGAAGAGTTACATTTTGTTGAGAGATTACATAAACTGAGATCTGTATTCCCTGGAATTTAAGGTTGATTTAATTGAATCCATAAAGATAAGGACAACATTGGGCAGACAGAAACTATTTTTGGTCATTGGATCTGGGGGAAGAGAGCGGGTCTAAACCTTGGTGCCGTACCTTGCAAGACTGAATTTGAGGAAGATATCTGGACATTGTGGCTGCGGATAGTTTGGAACTCTCTTCCAGAAACTGTAATTGATGCTAGATCGACTGCGAAATCAGAGATTGACAGATTTCCATCAACGTAAGGAATTAAGTGGTGTAGTACAAAGGCAGATTTGTGAAGGTAATTTGCTAACCGGCCATGATTTGATTAAAAGACAGATCAGGTTTGAGGAACTAAATAGTGTCCTCCTGTTCCAATGTTCCTGAAAGATTTTTTACTGAATGGGATCGTTCTCCAATATTTATGACCCCTGTTCTCATTCATTTGTAATCATTCCAGTTACAAGGAGGAAATAAAAACTTGGATTCAGCCATAAAATGAATCTGGAAAGATGAACAAGCATTTGTCATTGTGTAATGTTACCTTAATTCCAAAGTGAGAAGCCACACGACACCAGGTTAAAGTCCAACAGGTTTATTTGTAATCACAAGCTTTCGGAGCATTGCTCCTTCATCAGGTGAAGTTGACTGTCAGTGAAGTAAACTTCGTTTTAAAGGTGGCTCTAACACTGCAATATTGCAACATGTCCCCAGGCTCGCTGTGAATCAGAGACAGTAAAATGAATTCAGTTTGGGATCGAAGCAATTTATATCATTACTTCATTCTTAAAAAAGAATTAAACGTAAATGTAATCAGCAACAAATAGATAATGGTACCTCTCAGGTGAAGGAGCAGCGCTCCGAAAGCTTGTGATTTCAAATAACCTGTTGAACTGTAACCTAGTGCCATATGACTTCTCTCTTTGTCCACCCCAGTTCAACACCAGCACCTCCACATCATGCCTTAATTCCAATTGTTGCAGTGGTTTTAAATGGACATCTGAAATGTTGGGAGATTAAACACAATTAGTATTTTATTGATGATTATGACTGTTGTGTGTGATATTCCCTCAAAAAATTGTTAAAATAAGAAATGTATGAAGAACTTTTTTCTTGCCCATTTAAAATAGAGACCAAAAGACCATATTCACAACAACTTATATTCTATGGCATCTTTATTTGCTTCCAAACTCAAAAATAATGTTTGTCTTTCCTGATACTGTTTATTGATCACAGCAGCTGTTCTCAGTGGGAGTGTTTACTGGCTTGTTCCATCTTAAATTGTTTGTTTTGCAATTCCAGGCTTTCCATATGTAGATTTCCCCAGGATCATAGCAAGAATACTAAGTGTTTGTTATGTCAGGTATTGTAACAGCAGTCTTAAACTAATTGTCTGCAGGGTTTGCAGATGGTAATCTCACACCCAAAGATTTATCAGAATTTGGGTACATTGAGGTGAGCATAGATCTTCCTCTCTACGCTAAATAACCTATTGGCATTTACGTCTAAGGTAAAGCATGAAGAACAGCGACTTGGGTATCTGTTGTGAAATCTTTGACTTATTTGCTAAACATGAACCATTACCAGTTGGGGTCAGTCACTACTTAGGTTTATAAAACATTAGCTTGGGCTTCCATTGCCTGCAGAAGCCTGTAAAATTTCAATAAAGGCTCAGCTGCCGCATTCCAATTAACATAATTAGTTTAAACTCTTTGAAGGCAATGAATTATCCTCAGTACTTGTGCAAACTATCCTGTAGCTGCAGGGACATTTTTGGAAATATTAAGTAAGACCTTTTACTTTGGGTTAATGTTTGGCAGAATTGTGATTTTGACTTATTAAGTTTGCAGGTATCTAATGTAAACCACACCGTCATTGTGTTGATGAAATCTGAAGTAGCTGCTTAGAGATTTCTTTTTCCATAGCATCAACCAGATTCTCTGTTTTATGGTCATTAAAATTGCTGTAGAGTCTAATTGTTTGTCTATGGATGGTGCAGCTGAAGAGGAGGTACACCATCAGATTTATGTTCCGTTCTGCACAGACTCATATTTATCTATCTCAGCCTTAAATATACATAGGACTCTCCCTTCACAGTTTTCTGTAGCAAAGAATTCAAAAGACCATAACCATCTGAGAGAAATAATTCTTCCTCAACTCAGTCTTAAATTGGAGCACCCCTTAATTCTGAGACTATGCTCTCTGGTCCTAGGCTATCCTATGAAGAGGAGACATCCTCTCAGCATTTACCCTGTCAAGCCCCTTAAGAATCCTATATGACTCATAGCTGACACTTTAATTAATGGACAGAGGTTTCTTAGACTCATGCCACTGGAATAGCTCACATAAGGCCTGTTTATAGGGTCATATCATAGTTACATATGACTTAATTCAAGTACATTGTTATTTTGGAGTATGAGTAGGAATGTCTTACTGAAACTATGCAGCAGTTTTGGTTCCCTTATTTACTGAAAGATACTGGAGGTAGTTCAGAGAAGTTTCACTAGGATAATCCCCAGTATGGAGGGATTGTCTTATGGGCAAAGGTTAAATAGATTGACCCAACTCATTGGAACTTAGAAGAATGAGAGGTGATCGCATTAAAAAATATAGGATTCTTAAGGGGCTTGACAGGGTAGATGCTGAGAGGATGTCTCCTCTTCATATGATAGCCTAGGACCAGAGAGCATAGTCTCAGAATTAAGGGGTGCTCCAATTTAAGACTGAGTTGAGGAAGAATTATTTCTCTCAGATGGTTATGGTCTTTTGAACTCTTTGCTACAGAAAACTGTGAAGGGAGAGTCCTATGTATATATAAGGCTGAGATAGATAAATTTTTGATCAGTGTGGGAATCAAGGGTTAAGGGGAAAAGGCAAGAAAGTGGACATGAGGAGTTTTGGATCAGCCATGATCATATTAAATGCTGGACTAGGCTCGAGTATTAAGTAGGCTTAATGGCCTACTCCTGGTCCTATTTCATATGGTCCTATTCAAGCTGGAACCTTTGTTAATGCTGTTTCATTGTCAGTGAAACAAAAGGAATCTCACATGAATCCAAGCCTGGAAGAACTATTAAAGCTTCGGTGATTTATTTCCTCGCTGGTTGGAATCTGGTGTCTCAGGTGATTTTGCTTCTCTGTTGCCAAGATTTATCAGTTTTACCAGCTCTGTCTTTCAAGGTCCTATGAATGGCAGGAACAAGGAGTTTAGAGCTCCCAACAAAGGATCCAACAAGCAACTTCTGACTAACAGTTTATCTGTCACAATGTGGAGATGCTGGTGTTGGACTGAGGTGGACAAAGTCAAAAGTCACCCAACGTCAGGTTATAGTCCAGCAGGTTTATTTGAAATCATAAACTTTCGGAGTGCAGCCCCTTCGTCAGGTGAAATGAGAGAGAGGAACACACAGACACAGAATTTAAAGGCAGAGAGATCAGAAGATCATACCACTGATGTTGATGGAATGTCAAATAATAAGTCTCTGCAAGTGACCAAGAGTGTTAGACAGTGTGAATAAAGTGTCAACAGCTGAATAACAAATGAAGGGGTGACCTGTGATCCAATTAAATGAGGCAGAGAGATAATTACAAAGAAAAAGGTGGTGCTGTAGACAAACCAAATGATTGGAATAACATGATAGGTATAAAAGTTGCATGCTGAGGGTCTAACAAAAGTAATAAATAGTCTGAAATTTTGCAACCTAATTAAGGTGGAGAGTTAATAACCATTTATCAAGATGATGTTGTCAAAACAGGACAGTAGGGAAGATTTTACAGAACAGTACGGTGGGGTCACACGTAATGCAACATGAACCCAAGATCACGGTTGAGGCTGTCTTCATGGGTACGGAACTTGGCTATCAGTCTCTGCTCAGCGATTCTGTGTTGTTGTGTATCTCAAGGCCCGCCTTGGAGGACGCGTAATGGAAGATTGGAGGCTGAATGCGCTTGACCACTGAAGTGTTCCCCACTGGGAGGGAACATTCTTGTTTGGTGATTATTACACGGTGCCCATTCATCTGTTGTTATACCGTCTGCATGGTCTCGCCAATATACCATACCTTGGGGCATCCTTGCCTGCAGCGTATAAAATAGACAACACTCTTGGTCACCTGCAGAGCCTTATTATTTAACACTTGATTCACACCATTTGATCTCTCTGCTCTTGATCTCTCTGCCTATAAACTCTGTGTCTGTGTGCTCCTCTCTCTCACTGCACCTGATGAAGAAGCAGTGCTCTGAAAGCTTGTGTTTTCAAATAAACCTGTTGATGTTATGTGACTTCTGACTTTATCTATCATAGCAGCATCAATGAATTATTCAGCAGTGTGTGACAAGGAGCAATATTCTGGTACAACTGCAAAACACAGCAATACAGCAGGTAGTAGAAAGCATCAAGTTCTCAACTTCTGACCAGGTATAGCACATTATCAATTAAATCGTTAGGGATTTCAGTGATGGGCTATGCACTTCCCTATATTACACTTGTCAGAGGTTGCTTGTAGGATCCTTCGTTGGGAGTCCAGAACTTACTGTTCCTGCCACTTACAGGAACCTGAAAGACAGATCTGGTAAAACTGATAAATCTTGACAGCAGAGAAGCAAAATCACCTGAGACACCAGATTCCAGTGTTTTGTCTGATAATAACAACATTATCCACAATCAAATCAACTGAACATAATAGTGCATTTATTTGTTGTGCTTCAGACTCAGTCTTTAATTTGAGATAATGCTATATTTTAAGAACTATCACTTCCATAAATTGCAATTTTGTTTTCTGTAATTGTCTTCTGTGACCTTGAACCTAATAGTGTGTATTGCAACTTTTTCTATTCCTTCTCAATGTGGTGCTTAATCTTAATACTTTAACACAATTTAAATCTTGATAATTTCAATATCTGCTGTTCTTTCAGGTTATATTCTTGCATTCACTAATACAGACACAAATGCAATGGCTATAGATCTTGCAAGACTGTGCAACATTTTCTTTTTAAAAATTTAAAAAATAAATCTAGGTTGCTTTAATACTGTTTCAAATTCTTCAATTAAACTTTAAATTATAATTTAAATTATATTACCAGCTGCTCTGCTTTCAAGCTTTCAAAAAAAAGATCCTAGGAGGTCCCATTGATGGCCATTACTTCTGCCTCTGGTGAGTGGAAGAAAAATTTCAATAGGATACCATAGATATGCTAGCATATAGTTAATAAGGCAGGTTTGGGAAGATGGTGCAAGAAAACCCATTATGGTTCACAGAAAGAAAATCAATAAAATAGGAGCTAATTTCTGGTGGGGTTCAGCTAATATTCTCCCTCCATTTAGGGAGAAATGAGGAGAAATTTGTTCACCCAGAGAGTGGTGAACCTGTGGAGTTTGCTACCAAAGAAAGCCGTCAAGGGCAAAACATTGTATGATTTCAAGAAGTAGAGCTGGATGAACACAATAGGCCAAGCAGCATCAGAGGAGCAGGAAAGCTGACATTTCAGAATTTCTGAAGAAGGGTCTAGGCCTGAAACGTCAGCTTTCCAGCTCCTCTGATGCTGCTTGGCCAACTGTATTCATTCAGCTCTACACCTTGTTATCTCAGATTCTCCAGCATCTGCAGTTCCTGCTATCTCTGATTTCAAGAAGTAGTTGGATATGGTATTTGTGTGTAAATGGATAAGGGGGATAAGCAAGAACAGACTATTGATTATAGATAATGAGCCATGATCATAATGGATGGCTGGGCTGGCTTGAAGGGCCAAATGGCCTCCTCATGCTCCTATTTTCTATGTTGATTTAAAAGAGCGAGGAGAAGTCTTCATCTCCACCAAAAGACTATGTGTGACATCAGTAGAAGGGGTTAAATCAATATGACATAAAATTTATCCTCTTCAGAACCGTTTACCCTATACAAGAATCGCCAGTGTGCTGGTTCGTGGAGGAACCAGACAGTGGACATTCCAGACCCGTAGATCAGTGTGAATATCTGGTATCTGCAGCTTGCTGTTTGCTTGTCCTGATCATCATCCAATTACATCTTTAGGACAATGCCCCTGCATACTCTATTAATTCACCATCAATAAACCATTACCCTCACCATGTCATCATACCTGATTTTGGATTCATTCACACACCTCCTCAGCCCCTCAACATTTTACTTTGGAATGAAGGGACTTGCTTGCTTCTGTCAGGTTGCTTTGTGTGCACACAGATTTACACATAATGCAGCTTGTGGCCCCTAAACTGGCTTTCTCACCGACTTTGCACTTAACTGCAGGCTGCAAACCTCTGTTTTCTTCATTTTGCTTTTTTAGCAAAAAGGGAGAGGCATGGAGCTTGTCACCGTGAAGACAACTGAACAGTCGATGGTCATGGGTATGTCACTGAACAGCTGGGTCCTGGGGAGTGTTGCCAAACAAAGTGACCTGGGGGTGCAGGTTCATAGTTCCTTGAAGGTGGAGTCGCAGGTAAACAGGGTAGTGAAGGAAGTGTTTGGTACACTTGCCTCTATTGTTCAGCATATTGAGTATAGGAGTTGGGAGGTCATGTTGCAAATGTACAGGACATTGGTTAGGCCACTTTTGGAATACTGCATTCAATTCTGGTCTCCCTGCTGTAGGAAAGATGTTGTGAAACTTGAAAGGGTGCAGAAAAGATTTACAAGGATATTGCCCCAGGTGGAGGGTTTGAGGAATAGTAAGATGCTGAATAGACTGGGGCTATTTTCCCTGGATAATCGGCGGCTGAGGGATGACCTTATAGAGGTTTATAAAATCATGAGTGGTATGGATAGTGTGAATAGCCGAGGTTAGTTTCCCAGGATAGGAGAGTCCAAAACTGTATCACATAGATATAACTTGAGAGTGGAAAGATATAAAAGGGACCTAAGGGGTAGGTTTTTCATGCAGAGTGTGGTATGTGTATGAAATGAGTTGCCAGAGGATGTGGTGGAGGCTGGTACAATACAACATTTAAAAAGCATTTGGTCGGGTACATGAATAGGAAGGGTTTAGAGAGATATGGGTCAATGCTGGCTATGGGACTAGATTAAATTGGATAACTGGTCATCATGTATGAGTTAGATCAAAGAGTCTGTTTCCATACTGTACATGCTATGACTCAATGACTTCTCTTGACATCTGTTCTACTGAAAAAATCTCAGCTTTCTCTGTTCTGAGGTCACCATTGGTAATCCTAACAATTTTTCCAAATTAGTACTTCCAAATTGGGGAAAAAAAATCATATTTTTAGGCAACAGCAGAATTGCAAGAAATACCTATATTCAAGGTCAGGGTATGCAGGTGAAAAGGAATAAAATTATGAGTATTGTAGATGGACCACAAGTGAGAATAGTTGTAAATATGAAAGGTCATCCACAGTTCTTCTGAGTGTTAAAAACTCACATGGACACCCACTATCCTTCCGGCACAGATCCCATGCCCTGTTAAAGGGAACCCAACTTTCAAACAGTTTGAACAACATCCTGCTACCCATCAGTTAATTAACTTTGTAAAAACTGTTACAAAATTCAAGAAACAATGGAACACTCCTCAAGTGCAGCCTGTGTCAGTTCATACTTCCCACATTTATTGCAATGTTCAAGTTACTTTGCAAAATGGGAAATGAGGGGCACTTCCTGACATGTTAATAAATTAAATTACACATCAATTACAAAGCGAATTCGATGATGCACAGGAAGATTGGAATCAGACCAGTGCTTCATAATATAACCCTCAGAAGCAGTATTTATATATGGAAATTTATTTTTAAAAATTCTCCATTTAACCCTATGGAGAAATCAATATCGGGTGATCTATTGCGCTGATAACTGAAAAATAGTCAGCTTGAGTAAAGGTATAGGTAATGGTTGATTGTAGGAATAAGTCTGCAGTGTAGACCATAACTGAATTATAGATGCAATTAACAGTTTCCCAGATATGGAATAACACCAAGAAAGTTGCACATGCTTCTTTGCACTGCGAGGATGTTAGCATAACATTGTAGAACAGTTTAACATTGGCTATCCTCAGAGAATGGTTTTACTTTAACTTAAATTCCATCCATCTGCATCCTGACTTGGACATACATAGCCACTACTTCACTATTACTGAATCAACATCAAGGGACTCTCTTCCTAATGGCATGGTGGGGATCTCTAGCTTCCAAGGATTCCAGCAGTTTAAGATAGCAGCCCATCTGCTCCAAATAAAAGAGGAAAATCTGACCCAAGTTCAGAAACCCAAAACTAAAAGCAACAAAGCTTGTAAGAATGGAGAACCAGTGTGCTTCCATCCTGTAATATCACAGGTCAAGGGCAAAACTGATCAAATATTGGATACATGCAAGTCCCTGCTTCAGTTTCCTTGTGGGAATTAGGATTTAATATAATGTGAAGTTTCATCAAAATAAAATAATCAACCTGTCAAAACTCTTTATGACAAAGCTCTTTTCTCAGCTTGTCCTGATTACTTAGTGATCTCAAAACAGTGTATCTCAGAGTTGTACGGAGCAGGATGAGGCACAGTTTGTTGGAGGCTCGTGATGGGTTGTTTGGTATCAGTCAGACAGAAGTGATGGCTCTGTGGTTAAAGTATTCACAGAATGCAGAGACGGAAATAAGTCAGGCACAAAGTTTCAATTCTCGGGGCTGGGATTTTTTTGCGATGTGTGAGAACCAATGGGCAGTGGATCTGAAAGAGCACAAGAAACTGCCGCTGGGTGGAAAAAGGGTGTCCAAGGTTACAATACCTGCTGCATTTTCATCCTCACAGATTGTGGTATCTGGGTGAGAGTAGGATTTAAGAAATGACGGGTAAGGCCAGAAATTTCATCCTGTTTGGATTCTGCAGCACTTGTTGCCACAGCCTCAGCAATGGTTCCAAACACTGTCTTTCCCATACGGGTGAGAACATTTAGCTGGGTCTATTCATCATTATTTCTTTACTAGTACCTACTTTGTTGTGCCTCCTTGAATTGCAAGATAGTGGGAAGAACATGAACAGTCATGTTGCAATGTTTTTGGGTGATGGTGATAGTCATAGTTGAAGGTCTGGAAATATATGGAAGCTGTGAGATATACATGTGAGGCCATCAAACAGTGATAAGAGTGCAAAGGTGAGGTGAAGCATGTTCATACGTTATGCATGAATCATAATTGCTAAACTTTGATGACAGGGAAATGAAGGATGTGAGGTGCATTTAACAATGTGCAAAGTTGCTGGTACAGTTTGAAGATGGATTCACTAACATTTATCAATCATTTAAGGCTACTAAATACTTAACAACATTGTATAAAAGCCCTTATGGTAACACTTCTAAAATTAAGTTCCATGGCTACATTGTTCCACTGCCTTCAAATATATAAACATTTATTCAAAGAGCAACAGTAGGCCATTCAGCCCCTCCTGCCTGCTCTGCCGTTCAATAACATCACCTCACCTCTGTTTTACAACTCTGTTTTACAATTGTAATGTTAGGGGTCTTGGAGGGAAGGGTGCTCAATGGGTAAGGGTTAGGGTGCCAGGAGGCAAGGTATCAGATTGTCAGGTAAGTAGGGTGTCTGATGAGTAAGGGGTAAAGTTGCAGATAAATAGGGTGCAGTTGGGTTTGGTACCAGTTCGGGTGGGGATACACTGCCATCTGGGTAGAGTACAAGTATACAAGGTGGTAAGTGGTATAGCTAATTGGTAGTGTGTAGGGTAGGTGAGAGCGGGTTGGAGAAATTGATCTGGTATGGGGTGGGCAGGGTGAGTCTTGGGTATTCATTTATGGCAGCATGGAGGTGGTTTTGGCTGGGGCTCAGCAGGTATCACGTCGTGTTTGGGAGGTGGGGGGTAGAGGGGGGCGAGTTGTTCAGGTCCGGCAGTAGGAGGGTTTGGGTTGGATCCGATGCCGGGGCTGTGGGGTTTGGGTCTGGTTGCAGCAGCAGGGAGGGGTTCTGGAATTGAATGGATCAAACAGAGGGAGGTGGGGTTTCTGGTTGGGTTGGTGAGGGGAAGTTGAGGGGTGGTCAGGTCAAGCAGGGTGACAATTGAGAATATAACAGCTCCAGAGACAAGACAAAAAGAGATGGGTACTGCTGTACTTACAATAATAACAGCAGTAAGAAGGACCCTGTGTGGGAAAAGTCAAAGAAGTAAGTCTATGAATTCACGGCTGAGGACAATTTATGCCATCAAGCACTTGATATACTTCAGAAAAGGCTTGTGACAGCAGCAGAAATTGAAGAAATTTATGGCGGTTGTGATTCATCATTCAAATTATTTCAGCTAAGATTGTTGTAATAAATTGCTTTCAAAGTTTCTGCTGAACCCAGGAATTATAAAAGTTTATAAAAGTGCATCCAAAAACAACCACAACGAATGTTTTGACTCTAACATATAAGGAAGTTTAAGTTCATGATCTTAAATTGGAGCTGGTTGCCTCAATTAGAATTGGAATTAGAAATTCACTTTTCCCTCTGTTTGGTAGTTAGTTAATTTTCTGGGCTGTAATGCATTACATATAACTCACATTAGGCAACAGATGCTGGATATACAGCATATGGTATGTGAAAGTGTGACAGAGATTCCAGACATTGCACACCTTGGTACTAATAGTGGAAGAACTCATTCTGGCCATGACCTCTGGCCATGTACTCTTTCATCACCTGCTATTCAGAATGCAGTATTTCTTCCAATGAAAGACTGCCATTGTCAGCGGTTCACTGATGGAATACACTTTCTGATCAGCTGACCATTGCATTGCATTTGACCTCCAGTGTCCAGAGCCATGATGGTTGAGGATAAGACACCAGGAGTCATAGCCGGGTGCTGGGGCTGTTCAGGAAAGCAGGGAAAGTCAGATCTCATGGATGAGTGACTGCTGCTTCTGTTGGGGGCAGTGGGGTCGCTCTCACAGTGCCCTGAATGGGGACAGCTTCTCCTCCACCCCTCAGCCAATGACATAAATACGTCAAGGTACCAAAGAGATAAATGAACCTCCTGGCATGGCGCAAGACGCTCTCAATGCACTGGGGCCACCACAATCTCAGGTGAGAAAAAGATGTTCAGCAAGAAGTATCAGTTCAGCAGCCTCCAGCACAATTGGCAGTGGGGGAGTTAGGGGAGTGCACCAATGGTAAGACCCTAAATATATTAGTCACACTGGGATTCTCGAAGGAGAAATCTTGGTTTGGTTAGGGTTGAAGCTTGAATGATTTATTTTGTCAATACATTATGGGTGGCAGAGCGGCGATTGACACTGCTGCCTTACATTACCAGGGACCTGCCTTCGTTCCCAGTGTTAGGTGACTGTCTGTGTGGAGTTTGCACACTCTCACTATCTCTGCATGAGTTTCCATTAGGTGCTCTAGTTTCATCCCACAATCCAAAGATCTGCAGGTTAGATGGGTTGGCCATGCTAATAATTGCCCTATAGTATCAAGATGTGTGCAGGTTAGGTAGGTTAGCCATGGTAAATGAGGTGTTTTGGTCATAGAGTAGGGAGATATGCCTGGATGGGATACTCATCAGAGGCCAGTGCAGAATTGATGGACCAAATGGCCTCTTTTTGCACTGTGGAAATTCTATAGCTCTTCGTGGTAATGGTTGTATTAGTCTTTAATGTTTGTGATGGGGTGGTTTAAGTACAAATTGACCATGTGCTCTAAAAGGGCTTTATGTTCATGATGATCCCTTTGATCGACTTCATCTTTGTACATGGATATTTGTACATGGACTCATGCACAGGCAGCTCTGGTGTTGAAAAACAGGAGACACTCGGAGAAAGTTTAGGTAGCAAGCACGGTCTTGTAGATTAAATTAGATATTTCTGGTTAAATCTTTGCACTATCACCAAATCCGCCTGGCATCCAAACCATCCTATGCATTGTCCTGTGCAGTTGGCTAATGTGGCTCATCCTCCTCATTATTAGACTCAGCTCCTCGTGCGAGGGTGGAGCTCATTCCATTCTTGTAAGTTCATTCATTTGTGGATGTGGGTGTTGCTGGCTAGGCCAGCATCTATTGCCCATCCTTAATTGCCCTGATCCTCCTCTTCTGCCATTGCCAGGGTCACCCTTCTTTGGAGTGGCAGGTTGTGCGAGGTAAAGTCTACCATAAATAAAATGAAGACTTGAGCAGCAGTGTATTGAATAAGAGACAGCCAATCAAGGGTTCCAATCCACAGGACATCCCCGCCAACTGAGAGTGTCTCAGTATGCAGGCATCGTGACCACTGCCAATTTAAAGCATGCACTTCTGCATCACCCTTTGGCCTGTGGCTATTAACAGCCTGTATATTGATGGAAGTGTAGCCTTTTCTGTTAAATAATGCTGTTGGCTGCCCAATCTATTCCCACTTGGAAATCCTACACTGTTACCAAAGCCTCTGGCCCTGTCCACCTGACTGGTGTTGCCATCACTAAATTAAATGAGCTCATGAGAATGTCTGAACATGGCATATGTAAAATTTTTCATGCAGTAATGTGATATCCACAAAGGTCTCCACGTGCTGACTGGAACAACACTGCAGCACAATGATTCCAAGTTACTGTATCCTTGATACCATATGCATGGACTACCCTCCAACACAATTTGATGGGAGCTGCCCAGCCACAGATTGATGTGACCATCTCCCTGGAGAAACGTAGTCTTCTCAGTCTCTGGTGTTCAGGCTGAGAGAAAACACATGTTAATAAGTGGACTACATTTTCTGATTTACTAGTTCATATCCTGTAGCATTGTTGGTAAATGAGAAATCCTCACAATGTCCTACCAAATGATGAATCATCATGAGCTGTGAAGTTAGTGGCTCATTTTCCCCCTTGGAACTGTGTAGCAGTCTCTTTCACGACGCCAGAAGCTTTTCATATTGGTCTTGCTGGCTGGGGCTGAGTGGACAACACTGAGAAAGTGTTTTCTTCATACTCATTCATGAGATATGGGCATTGCTGACAAAAACAACATTTATTGCCAATCTGTAAGTTATCCTTGAAAAGGTGATAGTGTGTCAGCTTCTTGAAGCAATTTTCCTGTTCAGAGATGTTTTAGGGATTCTGTCCGAGAAACAATGAAAGTGACACCACCACATTGTACAGGTTTTAGGCAGTGATATTTTTAGGTTAAATTGGGATTAAAATTGGTTTGGAAATCATCTTTGGAAGGGGAATTAGGCCTTAGAAACACAGGAACAGGTCATTTAGCTTTTTGAGTCAGTGAGTCCAAACCATTGTCCAGTTTAACCCCAAAATCTGAAGGCTTAAGAATGAAACTTTTCGGTTTATAGTGAATGTCAAACTGTCACTGTAAGTTAGCTGAGACACCCATTTCTAACACATGTACAAAATGAGCAATGCACCTGATTACCAGGGTGCTGTAGACAGTCAATAAATTCTTAAATAGGCAACCAGTTGGAACAAGAGGGCAATTTAGTGTAGAGAAATGTTCTGTCCCAAATTCTGACATACATATATATGAAAAAAGAGCTTCTAAAGAAAAGTGTCAGCTTTCATTGCTTTCCATGCAAACAGTTTGTATATTTTCATTTTAGCACAAATGCAATTTCATGTTTAAGAATCTTGGGTTGCAAAGCACACAGTGTGATGGGCATTCAATTTGTCAATCCCATTCATGCAGTCAACATTTTAACATTGTACTTTATTAAAAAAAAGTGGAGTTTCTATTCAGTGCTTCCTTGTTTTATTATCTGACTTAAATTCATAGATGTAACAGGGATAGAGTACAATGATGTGCAATGAGGCAGTGTTATCTCTTCCTGCAGTATATTAGGAACACGGGCTAACCAAGTGGAAAAGAGGACATATCTGAAGGAAATGTTGCTGAAAAACGCCACATCAAAACAACTCGAGTTTTAAACAGGGACAAAGTTATGTTTCAAAGGGTTCACTGACTTTTGTGCATATCTAGGTAAAGGGACCAGATTCACTTATGATTTGCTTGATCAGTCACACTTTGCAAAGGGCTCTGGCTAGCTCAGTTATAGGAACAGGAGCCAACCATTCAGTCCCTCCCGCCTATTTTGCCATTCAATTTGATCATAGCTGACCTGTATCTTAATTCAATCTAACTTGCTTTGTTTTGGTAGGTATTTGGGCATGTCTTACAAAAACATTAAAACAATTTAATTTGACTTAGCTTTTTTAGAAGATCATCCCAGTTTTCCACTCCCTTTCCTCTGTTTAAAGCCATCAGTGGTGTAAGTTTTTATCTTAATCTCAAATTCAGAGTCTGCAATCATAGAATACATATTTGTTCTTTCAGACCTTAAATACTCAAGCAGTAGCAGACAGTCACATGATATAACTCAGAAAATGATTATTTTGTTATAAAGGCATTACATAGCAATACTCAGCAGTGACTTGACAAACTAAACATAAATCTTGCTTCGCAAATTAACTTAGGGTACAGGCAACACTTTATCATTATTCACTCTCATAACATTTACTTCTGTGGTCTTCTGCTTCTGCTAAAAGCAGGTCCTGATCTTGATATGTTTTGGTCATCGAAAGCTGATGCTTATCAACTTTTTCAAAGCCACAAACCATAGCATGATTGATGAGGTTCTTACATTTTGGCTGATCTGAGTGAGTCAGGCCTAAATTCACATTCATTTAAAGAGTGTGTGATCAATTGTACTCCTGAGACCACCTCCTTCATTAGAGTTTGATTGTGACTTCTCACTTGAAGCTCCTTGTTAATATAGTGGTTACTATCCCTCCCTAATCCACCAATGTCATGAGGGAGTCTGGAGTTCAATTCCCTAATGGTTGATCTCGGGGCGATTGGCTCTGTATAAAGCAGGCTGCAGTTTTAACAGGGCTTTTGTGATTCAGTGTCCCTACCTCTAGGTCAGCGGTTCTGGGTTCCAAGTCACATGTGCTGAAGGCATGTCATGTCATGATAGGATGATTGAAAATATCTATGACTCCTTGCTAAGTTAATAGGACATTTAATACATTCTTTACCTGTTTGCTAAGGATAGGAGGATGGATCCTGTCATGTCTTTTTGAACTAAACCCTGAACTCATCACCTCAGTTTGTTTTTAATTAGAGAGAGTCCTTTATTAAATCATTGTATTTAAAGGCCATTTACTCAGGAGTATTTTTACTAGTGGCTCTTGGTGTTCGGAAAATTTAACCTTTTTCAACAGAAGTTTAACTTTAAAACTATACAATCTAAAACTAGTACATAGGATTACAAAGTAGGTAACTTTTAAAACTTAGACAGTGTGCAAAATAATGAGACAAAGAAAGACAAAGACATAAAGACAATCAATGAGATGAGGTTGGTACGTTACTTATTTATTCACTTAACATATGGAGTAGAGTAACAAGAATCAAAAATGGATAACATTATCACAAAACTAATCACACACTGTTATAGACCTCAGCTTTGGTAGCAAAATTATTATTAATAAGAATAACAAGTAATAAAATAAGATTGTTCCTCTCCCCTAAAACACTAAATCTTTAATCTAACTCAAATTAGAACACGGTGGTTATTTATCTTTACCCCTTCTTAATGCAATATGCCTTTTAAATTTCTTTTGATAACCACAATGCCAGGTACTTGTTAAGAGCGCATTGACTTGAGCACAGTGAAAGGCTGCAGGTTCTCATTCTATGAAATGGGAATAGATGTAATCGGAGTACTCACTATTAAGTAAAGATATAAAACAAGTTGAATCAAACAGATGGTGCATAGGTGTCCTACATTAACTACAGAAAACAGAATAACATAATGTTAGCTTAATTGATTAATTCTCCTTGATTATTTATTTATAACTAAACTGAAACTCAATACTGCGCAAGTTTCCTTACACTGGCATACCATCAAATTTTATTCAACATGTTGCTGCCAGTATATAAAAAAAAAAGACCTGTAAGAAAATCCAACCGTTCCGTATATTTACAAGGGTCAGCAGGATGTTACCAGTGGATCTTGGAATTACAGTTACTTTTCCATTTGGTGGAATATCTGTTACCTTCTCATTGCATTCAAACAGTTACCACCCAGATGCCCTGCCTCAGCCACTTGCAGATTTTTCATACAGCTCTTCACTTTCTCTGCTTTTCCCTTGCTTGGACTATCATTCTTGGTAGCATGACTTACTGTTGAGTTTGAAGCACTATACTCCTTTTATTCATGGAACCAATGCTCAGCTAATCAAGACATCTTTCTCCTTCTTGCAAAGTTCATTTCCTGCTGAAACAGATTTGCTCTTACCTTCAGAATGCTTTTTGTTTCATGTTTGAGACCAGTCTGGTTATAATGTTTCCTTCCTTGGATGTTATGTCACGTACTTTCCAGCAGCCTTCATAGTACCTGTTGGACCAGATCAAACCCCTCAAGATATATTAAGGAGATAGCCTAGACCCCAACTTTTTATTATTTTAGAAGGTATTTTGTTCAGATGTAATTCAATTGGTCAAGCACTAGGCTTGAAGCAAAACACGCTTTATTCATACACCATAGTTAAAATACAACAAAATAAAGAAGAACATGGAATAACTTAACTCTATTGGATAACTTAACAGAATAATAGATTATTTAACTACTAAACAACAACTGCTCCAATATAGTAACATTCCATAAGGATACTCTTGGCAAAGGCAAATACAGTAAAATAGATTCTCTCATATGCAATTCTCGAGTCCAGGAGGAAAGAATATCAAAAGAAAGTTCTAGTACAGAGAGAGAACTGGAGCCCTTTGCTGCAACAGAGAGAGGAATAAGAGATTCCACATTCAGCTTCAAAAACTGTGGTAACTACTGAAAGCTAAATTAAAATCCTAGTTCTGTGGGAGCTTGACACCACCCATTCAGGCTGCTTCTATTGTTCCAACTTAAAAAAACCCAAGACCTCACAAGTTGTTTACTTTATTGGCTTGAAACAAACCACTCCGTACCTCCGTCTCAACCACTCATCGTTTTAAAAAAAGGACAAATTACACCTTTTAAAGCTGCAGTATCATCACACCAGCTTGGCTTCTAAGGTTTTGTACCCTACTTCAGGACTCCCCATAGAGTAATTAATTTTTGTTTGGGGATTGTCACTCACCCTCTCACTCAGGCTAAGAATGAATGTGGACAAGAGATCTAAAAAGAAAATTCCATTTACCAATGTTCTGGTTTCTGGCTCCATCTTAGCTCTGAGTCAGTTTAGCAGATGCAGCACTAGGAGAATGCTGGGCTACCCAGCCTCCTAAAGGGGTGGTCAACTTGCCTCAAAGAGCCATTTGAGATCAATCAAAGGAGACCAACTGGAATTGCCCAGTAATCCTCCAGATTCCCAGAGTCAGCAAGTGCCAGTTTAGGTGTCTAAAGGTAACCTGCTAGCAGCTGCCTAGTGGGAGGGTTGTGTATCTCAGCACACAAGGTAGGCTAGAAATCGTGGGTGCAAGAGCAGTCACAGGCTATCCTGTAGAAGGTATTACCCCTGATGGTGCTGACCAGGTTGCAAAAGCCCTTTTTACTTAAATTTAAGACTTTAACAAGTTGGTGAGAAGATCACCTCCATCTTTAATTCCCCTCTTCCTTTTCATCTGAAGCTTTGAAGCTGGTAAGCTTCTAAACTTTGAGAGCCTGCCCTCACTTGTATTTGGACAGCAAACCTGTCTCCAGGGCAATGAAAGGGGTGAAAATCACAATGAGTGACTATGGAGGGGTGGAACAGGAGACAGTTGTGGGGTTAGGGGGGAGGGGCATGGTGCTGTTGGGTTCAACACTTTGAGAAAGCTTTGACCTACACTCCCCATCTCCAGAGGAAATGTCCGATGGTTTATGCCTATCTCCCACATCGATTAATTTAGTTATTTCAAACACAATCCTTTAACTTAAAATGCATGATTTTCTCTCCTGTGCTGCTGAATGCTTTCATTGCAAAAGGCGACATTAAATATTGGTTTTAATTGTCCTTCCTCTAATGTCTATAGTTATTCACTGCTCATTACACTGCTCCTTTTTCATTGAAAAAAATCTAAATTCACTTTGGATAACTTTGCTGAATGGTTTAATCAAGTCCACCAGTGAGACAAGACTCATCATTTTAATTCTCTAGCTGCTCCCACTTTGATATCTGTCACCAACTGTTAATACTGTTCCAATGAAGCTATGAAGTGAAAGATTGAGAAGCTACATTCCCACCTTTTACTCAGCAATTTACAGGGAGTGTGACAATCTTAGACACCCCACCCCACCCGCATCGCCCCTCTCCCCCCAACTCTTGTTTTGGTGTTCTGTAAGCTTTTGCATATTCCCTGAATCTACCTTTTGTTTCTGTCATCCCATTATGCTTGGAGGAGTAGTGAAAATAAAAAGCAGGAACCGAGCAGAGAGAGAATGTGAGAAGGAAGTCTACTTTTCTACTTCTCCTCTGAATACGGTTAACTTCACCCTTCGCCATACTGTATTACAATTGTCACATATTTGTCCAAACCACTTGACTTTTCTAAATTTTCCAACTTATATTCCCACCTGATGTGTTATTGTCAACAAGCTTGGATACATGACACACATGTCATGTATCGCTTTTCTATCACTTACACTTGCTTAGAAGCTTGCACAACCATCTGTTTGAATTATAGGTCTTAGAGCAGAAAAGCTGACTCTCTCTCTCTCTATCTCTGTCTCTCTATCTTTCTGTCTTCTGATGGTAACTACTCACATATCTGATGTTATCAATTTGAATCCTTCTTCCTGTCAATCTCAATTGGATTTCAAGTGGCAGCCCAGAGCTTAAAATGTCATTCTCAAACAGAGAAACATCATCCTCTTACTCTTTTTTCAAGTATTTGAAATAAAACAATTGCAAAAATACATCATACTATTGCACCATTTCTACCTTTTGAGTGATGAGCTTTGTGGTTTTCTACATTTAATTCCACATAATGTACAGCACAGAGACTGAGGCTTTTATTGAGACAGATGATTTGAAGTTTATTAATGAAATTAATTTTTGCCAGAGGTATGTGTTGTGTGGTGGCTCAGTGGTTAGCACTGCTGCCTCAGTGTGCTAGGGATGGGGGTTCAATTCCAGCTTGGGTGACTGTCTCTGTGGAATTTGCCTGTTCTGACTGGTTCTCTGCCATAGTCCAAAGATGTGAAGACTAGGTAGGTTTTTCATGGGAAATGCAGAATTGCAGGAGTGGGGTGGGGTGCTCTTTAGAGGTGTGGTGTGGACTCGATGGGCTGAATGGCCCGATTCCACACTATCAGGATTCTATGATGATATCGCAAATATATATGCAATTTGGGTGTTGTTCTTACTGATGTTACAGTGCATTACATATACTTAGGTGACTGATTGAACACATTGTACTGACTTCATTACAGACAGAGACCATCTGAAGGTGAGGCAGGTACCTTCATACCAGAATGTTACATGTTTTGATGTTATGTCTTAAAAATGTAGACCTGCATGGTCTGATGTCTCTACCATAAGACAATGCCCTTCCTTTTCCCACTGAAGAAAGGGAATACTTTTTCAGATGACATGTACAGAGATTGGCATAGACATATTGGTTGGAATCTTATATGGGTCTGAATGAAATGAGTCACGGTCGGATTTATGGCAAATCTGATGTGGAGTCCAGTAAGACCCACCTTAATGATGGGAACATCTTGCTACATCCTTAATACTTATACTGAGAGGCAAGGTGAGATTCTCACTGGGCCACAACTGGGCTGACTAAGGGGTATGAGAGCTTGCCACAACTTGCCTCATTAATAAGGCATTTAACAAACTATAATCCCCCTTAACTGACAACTCATTGTACATACATACAGATAAAACATACATACAGGTGCTGCACCAATCTGTATGATGTTCAGTTTTCTAAATGATATTGTCTTTGTACCAAAGAATCCAACTTCAATTTGGGCTTTTCTCAAAGGTAAATGCTACACTTATGCGAAGGTTCAGTGGGTGTATTTAAAAGGATATAACATTTTATTGCATTTTAACTTAACAATAACATCAAAGCTGTCAGGGTAAAGATTAGACAGATGATAGATAAACTTGATGTTGTGGTGTGAAATTGTTTTTTGCAATTGACGGGCTTGTCACCTCATGGATCATGTTGACATGTAGATCCATGCACACTATCAAACTGAAAAGAAGCAGGCACTTTTTTCAATAGTATAACGGTTTTTAGGTGCATGTCTTGAGGATCCATATTGACATTTAAGATGGATTATGTCAATCCATAGGATGTCAGACCCATAGTAAACAGTTAGCTTATCTCATGTGGTCTTCACCACTTTGTGCCAGTTTCCTTAGTAAATCTCATGTAGAATTTTTAAAGAGAGATATTTGCACTGGCATTAGTGTTGCATTCAGTCCATATTACATGTTACCCATTCTTTTTGGAGCATGTCACTTGGATAGAGGTGAAGACTTCAGTTTTTTCTGACTACATCCACGTGGTATGTTAAAATGACACATGAGCATATACATTGTTTGACTGGGGTCTGCACGCTGTCATGTTGTGTTACATCTTGAACTTTTGATATCATGCTTACATGCCAGGGATGGAAATTTGAAAACTACCTTTGTTCGTTCCTCAAATGGCTCTTCTTCCTGTTCTGTTGTGGGGTATAGTGTTATACTTTGAGTTTCTCTGGGCACTTGGATTTACTCCATATTTTAGCTTAAAGCCCTTTTGTGGGGCATAGCCTGGCATATGTCATGAAATGCTGGACACAGTCCTGGTTCCAAATCACATCTCATACAAGATTGGGATTTTCCACTGACCAATTGTTGTTCCAGAGTCAAGTACTTGATAAATCTACTGGCCAGCTATAATTGCTCCAAACTTGTATTCTTTGAGTGAAACATCAATCGTGTACTGCTAGGTTTGTCCAAAACTGCTTGTCTGAAGGGTTTGATGGGTTTAGAGGCAAAGACCAGATCCATAATTTGTTCAGTGAACTTACCTTCTGTGAAATCAAATTCTGCACCTTTCTGTCAACATCTACCTATCTATTGGTCAATTGTTTCACCTAGTTGTTAGTAGTATGACATGAATTCAGGCTGATATATCCTAAATTTGACTCAAACTTTAAATTGATCTTTTAAAATCTGCAGGACGTTTTTAGGATCTTTGTAGTCTAACATACCAGAATTTTTTATTTTTATTAAACTCTTAATGATGAAAATGAGAAGAGTTTTGACTGCCTGTCATCCTTTATGTGCTGATTCATAATGTAAACTTTGATTGTTATTTTAAACAATTGAAGTTCTGACAAAATATCAATGATTTACCAGTCCATGGTTTCTTTTCCATGTTTCATATGTAGCTTTAGGTTCTATAAATAATCCGCATTGTATAGCAGTACTTAGCCTTTTTAAGTTGTTTTGGCTTCTCTTCTGTTCTTTGCCAGTATCTCTTGCTATTCCTCTAAAAGTTGCAGTCTTAAGAGACAAGCAAACTTCACACTCAGTTCGAATGAGTTGTAATAACAGTATACCTATTCTCTTTGTGTACGCACCATTTCTAAGGGAGAATATAATAGAATCAACCAACCTCTGTGAGCTAGTAAGCCTTTTTTTGACATATGTAAAATAGATTTTAGTTTTTTCTCTCTCTGTTTTCCAACAATAGTAGTAGTTTGGAGCTGTCCTTTCAGCACCACTTAAAAGCAGTTTTCTTTTAAATCTGAAATGACCCAGCTGTCTGATCAAGAGCATTTTGAAAAAAAGAGACAGTGCTACTGTACTTCAGAGCATTTTTGAAGCCTTTAGTTTTGGTTGTAGCTTTGAACTTGGACAAATAAATGAATGGTTGCAGTAAAAATGATTGCTCACATTTTTTCAGTCTTTCGTGCCTACTTGCTGCTGTAAATTAGTCTGTGTAACGAATAACACAGAGACTCAGTTTTTTGTTGAGACAGATGTATTGAAGGTTAAATGCAGTGTTAAAAATTTACATCGCCATTATATCATAGGTTTACACATGCAGTCTTTTTTCTGTCCTAACTGTACATTGCATACTTATAACTGACTGACTGAAGACACTATACTTGAATCAACGCATACCTGGAGGTGAGACTGATGCCTTTAAACTGGAAGGTCACATGTAGTCATGCTATATAACTATCTTAAAGACACAGACATGCCTATTAAGGAATCTAGGCCGTATTACAACACATAACCTATCTTCTGACTCCTCAAAGTCTCTCCACCACCTATAAGACATGAATCAGGCACCTGGATGAGTACAGCTCAAAAGATACTCAATAATCTAAGATCCTGCAAAACAAAGCAGCCCATTTGATTGACACCTCATCCAACACCTTCACCATTCACTCCCTCCCTTGTTGCCTTTATAGCAATAGCAAAAAGCACAGAAGGGAAATCATAATAGTAGACTTGCCTTATAGAACATGTCAATGGAAATTTATTTTGTTAACTATTCAACTCAGCGTATTGTGCATTATGGAATATATGCTCCACAGTACCCATGCCTACTAAGTAATGAACCGTCTCATTCCTCTTGTTTTCTGTCCCGACCTATAAAGCTTGAACTGGCTAATTTTTGAACATTCCTTTTGAATCCACGTGTTTTTTTCAAAATGTATTATTTTGTGTCATCTCTAAAGTTTGATACTGTATTTCTGTACCTCATCCAGACTAAAATTTATGTGTGGCAAGAAAGAGAGAGAATAAGCAAGCATAAAGTTCGACCCATCTAACCTCAACACTTGCAAAAACAACACCCATTTGCACTGACTCAGTTTCTTGTCCATTGGATGAGTTTAATCTATTTACCTCTAATCTACCAACTTTCTTCAGATATACAGGATATATCTTAGATTAATAGAGAGCATTTTTTTTGCCTTACAATGCTTCTGTGAAACACTTTTGAACATTTTCTTGCTTTAAAGATGATCCATAAAAACAAGCTCTTGTTACTTTTAGCTAGAATTAACTTCATTTTCCCCAGGAATTTCTGTAGGAAGTGGGATTTCAGACGTCTGAGTGTTGACCTGAATGAGGATCAAGATTATGAAAGGATTTGATAGGAACAGACATTAAGAATGTGGTGGCATCATGATGGTGTCCATAAGACTACACAATATCGTAGCTGAATTAGGCCATTCAACCCATCAAATCTGTTCTGCCATTCGATCACAGTTGATATGTTTCTCAGTCCCATTTTACTGGCTTCTCCACATAAATCTTGATCCCTTCACCACTCAAGAACCTTTCCATCTCTGTCTTAAGTACACTCAATAATGTGGCCTGCATAACCATCTGTGGCAATGAGTTACACAGGT
The DNA here is from genome assembly GCF_021869965.1 of Rhincodon typus. NCBI lineage: Eukaryota > Metazoa > Chordata > Chondrichthyes > Orectolobiformes > Rhincodontidae > Rhincodon > Rhincodon typus. Next base: position 102,805,978 of record NC_063335.1, on the reverse strand, counting down.
TAGCCACCTGCTGGATGAAAAAATTCCTCCTCATTTCTGTTCTAAAGGGTCATCCCTTCACCCTGAGGCTGTACCCTTCGGATCTAGCATCTCATACTAGTGGAAACATCTTCTCCACATCCACACTATCCAGGCCTCTCAGCATTCTGTAAGTTTCAATGAGAATTTTTTTTCTCTATTCATTTTGTGGCATATTGGCGTCGCTGGCTGGCCAGCATTTCTTGCCCATCCCTATTTGCCCTTGAGAAGGTGGTCATGAGCTGCTTTCTTGAACAGCTGCAGTCCTCCTGCTGTGGGTTCACCCACAATGCTATTAGGGAGGGAATTCCAGGATTTTGACAAGCAATATATTTCCAAGTCAGGATGGTGAGTGGCTTGGAGTGGAACTTGGAGGTGGTGGTCTTCCCATATGTTTGATGCCCTTGCCCTTCTAGATGTAAACGGTTGTGGATGTCGCATCATCCTTCCAAACTCCATCAAGTACAGAACCTGTGCACTCAACCACTCCTTCGATGACAAAAAAAAGCCCTTAATCTCTAGGATCATTCTTGTGAACCTCTTCTGGACCTACCTGCAATGCCTACACATCCTTCCTTAGATATGGGGCCCAAACCTGAACATAATATTTCAAATGCAATCTGTCCAGACCCTCATACAGCCGCAGAAGTATGTCTCTATTCTTGTATTCCAGCTCTTTTGAACTGAATGCTAACATTGTATTTGCCTTCCTAACTGCCAGCTGAACCTACATGTTAATCTTGAAGAGAATTTGAACTAGGACTCCCAAGTCCCTTTGTGCTTCAGATTTCTGAAGCCTTTCCCCATTTATAAAATAGTCTATGCCTCGATTCTTCCTGCCAAAATGCATAACCTAACACTTCCCACCCTATATTCCTCTTGGTGCCCAATCTCCCAGTCTGCCTGAGCCCTTCTGCAGCTTCTCGTCCTTTTCAACACTGCCTGTCCCTCCACCTGTCTTTCTGTTATTTGCAAAACTTAGCAACAACATCCTCAGTTCCTTCATCCAAATCATTAATGTGTAACATGATTAGATGTGATCCCAACACACCCGCTGCAGAACACCACTAGTCATTAGCTGCTACCCTGAAAAAGACTGCTTTATCCTCATTCTCTGCCTTCTGCAAGTCAGCCAATCCTCTATCCATGCCAATACTTTACCCCTAACACCACGGGCTCTCAACTAATTGAGAAGCCTTCTATGTTGCACCTTTCCAAAGATCTTCTGGAAATCCAAATCGTGCACATTCACTGGCTCTTCTTTGTCTAACTTGCTCATTACCTCCTTTAAAGAACTCTAATATATTTGTCAGGCATGACCTCCCTTTGACAAAGCCCTGTTTTACCATACACTTCCAAGCACTCTGCAATCTCATCCATAGAGTCATAGAGTCATATAGCATGGAAACAGACCCTTTGATCCATTTTGTCCGTACTGACCAGGTATCCTTAACTGAACTAGTCCCATTTGCCTGCCTGTGTACCTGTCCAAATGTCTTTTAAATGTTATAATTGTACTCACCTCTACCACTTCCTCTGGCAGCTCATTCTGAATATGCACCGCACTCTGTGTAAGAAAGTTACCCCTCAGTTCCCTTTTAAATCTTTCTCCTCTCACCTTAAACCTTTGATCTCTAGTTTTGGACTCCCCTACCTCAAAAAAGGACTTTGGCTATTCACCTTATCTACGTCCCTCGTGATTTTATAAACCTCTACAAAGTCACCCCTCAGCCTCCGACGCTCCAAATAACAATCTCTCCCTCAATGTCATCAAAACTAAAGAGCTGTTCACCAACTTCAGGAAGAAAGGAGAAGGATATGCCCCCATCTACATCAATGGAGCTGAGGTGGAGAGAGTCGAGAGCATCAAATTCCTCAGAGTGATGATCACCAACAATCTATCCTGGATCTTCCACGCAGATGCAACAGCCAGGAAAGCACAATATTGCCTCTGCTTTCTCAGGAGGTGAAGGAAATTCAGCAAGGACCCTCACCAACTTGCACAGACGCACTATAGAAAGCATTCTATCTGGATGTGTTACAGCTTGGTTCGGCAACTGCTCTGCCCAGGACCATCAGAAACTACAGAAGGTTGTTAACACAGCCCCGACAATCATGCAGCAAGGCAGCCAACATCATTAAAGTCTTCTCTCACCTCAGTTATAATCTCTTCCAACCCCTTCCGTCAGGCAGATGATACAAAAGCTTAAACACACATATCAACAGGTCCGAGTACAGTTTCTTCCCTGTTATTATTAGACTGCCAAATGATCCTCTCAAATTTCAAATCTAATGTTGCTCTTGCTTTTGTACACCTTCTGTGCAGCTGTAAATTTGTTTGCCTTACTCTGTATGTCCGTGTAAGTAATCACATGCCTGTACTGCACACAAAACTAAACCTTTCACTATACTTAGGTACACGTGACAACAACAAATCAAATCAAATCAAATCAAAATGTCTCAGCCTATCCAGCCTCTCCTTATAACTCAAACCCGCCATCCCAGCAACACTGTTTAAATTTTTTACTGTACCCTTTCTAGTTTAACAACATCTTACCTATAGCAAGGTACCCAGAATTGTATGAAGTTGTGTAAAAGTGGCCTCACCAAGGTCTTGTATAACTGCAATATGATGTCCCAACTCCTTTACTCAAGGCGCTGACCAATGAAGCCCAGCATGTCGAATGCCTTCTTCACCACCCTGTCTAAATGCAATACCACTTTCAAGGAACTATGAACCTGCACCTCTAGGACTCTCTGTTCAACAAAATTCCTCAGGACCCTACCATTAACTGTGTAGGTCCTGCCCTGGTTTGCCCTACCAAAATCCAACACCTTACATTTATCCAAATTAAACTCCATCTGCCACTTCTCAGCCTATTGGCCCATCTGATCAAGATTTCACTATATTGTTAGATAACCTTCTTAGCTGTCTACTATACCCTAATTTTGGTGTTACCTGCAAATGTACTAACCATACCTCCTACATTCTCATCCAAATTGCTGATATAAATGACAAACAACAGTGGGCCAGAACTGATCCTTGCGGCACACATATGTCATAGGATTCCAGTCAGAATAACAACCCTCTACCACCAATCTTGTCTTCTACCATCAAGCCAATTCTATATTCAAAAGGCTATCTTTCCCTGGATCCCATCTTTACTAACCTGCCTATTATGCGAGACCTTATAAAGACCTTGCCAAAGTCCATGTAGACAACGTCTACTGCTCGGCCTTTAGCTAACTTATCGGTAAAATCTTCAAAAAACACAATTCAATTTGTGAAACGTGATCTCCCATGCATAAAGCTGTGCTAACTATCCCTAATCAGCCCTTCCCTTTTCAAATGCATCTAAATCCTTCCTATCAGAATCCCCTCCAACAATTTACTCACCATTGGCGTAAGGTTCACTGATCTGGCTTTCTTGTAGCCTTTCCTTCATAATAAACTCAAAAATGCTACCAATCACTGAAGTCAGTCTAATCAGCCTGTAGTTTCCTGTCTTCTGCCTCCCTCCCTTCTTATGTAAGGGTGTGACATTAATCATTTTCCAGTGTTCTGGGACCCTCCCTGACTCCAGTGATTCCTGAAAGATCATCACTAATGCTTCCACAGTCTCCTCAACTATGCTCCATAACTATGGGGTGTAGTTCACGTGGTGCGGTTGAATTATATAATTTTTCCCCAGCTTTCCCATCATCTTCTCCTCAGTGATGGCCACTAAACTCACCTCTGCCCCCTGACTCCCTTGAAGTTCTGGTATGCTGTCAGTGTCTTCCACTGTGAAAACTGATGCAAAGTACCTATTCAGTTCCTCTGCAATTGTTTTGTTCCCAACTACTACTTCACTGTCACTGGACCAGTAATCCAGAACCCCAGGCTAATGTTCTGGGGAGCATGTGTTCAAGTCCCACCATGGTAGACGGTGATGTTTGAGTTAAAAAAAATGTTGGAATAATATCGTATTGTGTAAATTGACATGAAAACTTGACTGGTTCACTCATACCCAGTTGGAAAAGAAAATTGCCTGTTTGGCTCACATGCGACTCCAAGCAGTACGGTTGATTTTTAACCCTCTGGGCAACTAGGAATCGACAATCAATGCTAGCCTAGCCAATAATGCCCATGTTCCATAAGTGAATAAATTTAAGAAATGTCTTCACCTGGTTGTCAAAATGCGGAACCCTATCAAAATGAGGGAAATAGCATTGACACATTTAAGATTATGTAAACACACAAAGGTGAAAGGAATACAAGGATACGTTGATGAGATTATACAAAGTCCCATAAGTGAAGGCTTGTTTGGTGTATAAACACCAGCACAAATAAACTGGGATGAATAACCTGTTCTTGTGCAACATGTTCAACATAATGATTGCAACAGGATGATAGTCAAATTTGTAACATTCACTCACATACAGACCCATTCTTCTACAGTTCACAGCACAATTTTATTCTCTTGCTTAATCATTTTGGGTTAGCACAAAATGAATATTTATCTGATCAAATGCTTAAAGTGCCTGTTTAAAAAGTGATGACATTAACTAAAACGGACAGATCTGGACATTTAGTTTAACTCAACTATGACTGAAAAACAAAGGCAGAAAGTGGAAAATACAGAAAATAACTGATATCAGCAGTACAGTAATCAATGCCTGCTTTGGTCTCTTCCATGTAAGGAAGGAGAGGTAATCAAGAAATAATTAGATGTAGTATTGGAACAATGTCAGTTTCTATAGAAGGATAAGTTGATAGGTTGAGTGCACTCCATCATCTACATTTATTTTCATTTAAAATCTGAACCATGGTGAAAGTCAACTCTGACACCCCATCCCTACCACCCGCCAGGGTTACTGTTGCTACCTCAGCTTTGAACAGTGACAAATAGAATTTATTAAAAATAATGATGATGTATCACTTTGGATCATTGATGGTTGCCCAAGCTTCAAATGCATGACTAATTACATTTGTAGGTCTTTGAGCTTGCTCCAATCATTGCCTACGTGAATTAGCCAAGAATTGAACAGTGCTTTGAACTGTTCATTAAGTATTCTTGCATTTTTCATGAAATAGTTTATTCCTTGGATTTCATCTTCAAATGCCAGTGATACTCAATCCCATTGTATTTATGATGATCAAGGGGCAAACTTCATTGATACATATAGTTACCTGACCAAAATTATTTTTTTTGTGTTTCAAATGTCCTGCACTTTCAGTACTTTCATACTGTTCTTAAAATATTTTAAACTAGTCTTTTAGCCATCATAATTCAAGTTCTATGTCATGTTATCTGATTTCAGAACTGATAATTTCTTTAACTTCTGATTTAAATTTAAAATCACATATATCCACATATATAAATGCAGAATTATATCAGAAAACCATAATGTAAAAAACACAAAGTTTTCAATATTTTGTTGAACAATATTCAAACATGAGTTTACTATTCATTCTGTGAACCAAGGCAATGCGCTTTTATGAAATGAAGAGTGTAAGTTAATGCATCTCAGTGGACCTATCTAAAGGCACTTGTATTGCTCTTGGTAATCATGCACTATTTTGTTTCTTTTCAAAGATAATGATAGCTGAAAGCTCAGGAGTTGAAAGCAATTACCCATCAAAATAAGCCAAGTAATAAGTTAGCAACAAATCAAACATGAGACAAATACCTTCAGTGCAGGACCACAAATCAATAATGCTTACAATACAGTACAGTACTCACATCATAAAGATTGGTTTTAACAAACATAAAACACAGAAAATAGGAACACTAGTAGGTCATTTGGCTAGTTACGCCATTCACTGTAATCATGGCTGGTCCTCAAACACAATGCCACGCTCTCACTCTCATTTTCACTTTCTCTCCATACCCCTTGATACTTTTAGCTTTGAGAAATCTATCTAATTCTTTCTTAAATGCATTCAGAGACTTTTATTGCACAGTCTTCTGTGGTAGAGAATTCCACAGATTCACCACACCCTAAATGAAGAAATTTCTCCTGATGTCAATCTGAAATGGCCTACTAGGTATATCAAGACCATGATCCTTTGTTCTGGACCCTCCAGCCAGGGGAATTATCACCCCTGAGTTCAGTTTGTCAAGCCGTCTTAAAATGTTGTCTGTTTCTGTGAGATCTCCTCACACTCCATTAAACTCCATTGAACACAGGCCCACATCAAAATCTCTCATCACTTGACAAACTCACCATCCCAAAAATGAGCCCTGATGAAGGGTGTAAACCTGAAATGTCAATTTTCCTGCTCCTCTGATGCTGCCTGACCTGCTGTGTTCCTCCAGCTTCACATTGTATTGAATCTGGTTAACCTTTGCTGTGTTCTTTCCATTAAAACATACCTTTACTTAGGTAAGGAGACCAAAACTGCACACAATACTCCTGGTGTGGTCTTGCCAATATAAATTTAAGTTTAAATAATACTGTGCTATTCTCTTTTTGCTGATGAAGTGGGCAGATTCACATTTAACCACATTATACCATGAAGGCTACATGTTTACCCACTCATCCAATTTGTCTAAACCACCCTGAATCCTCTTTACATTCCCTCACCATTCATACTTCCATCTAGATTTGTGTCATCAGCAAACATATCAATTTGACAGTTAATTGCCTCAACCAAGTTGTTGATATATATTGAGAATAACTGGAGCAAGCCATACCTCACTTGTCATTGTCTTCCATTTTTAAAATTACTCATTTATTTCTCTCTGTTTCCTTTCCGCCAATTAATTCTCAATCCAAACGTGAATATTACCAAAAACCCCATAAGCTTTGATTTTGTACAATAACATCTTATGTGGTGTTTCATCAAAAGCTTTCTAACAATTCAAATATGCTACATGCACTAGTTCTCCATCATCTATTGTCCCAGTTGCATCCTAAAAAAACACCAGTAGGTTTGTTTGATTTTCACTTACATAAGTCCATGCTGACTGTGTAATGCCTTTGATATTTTTAATTGTCCTATTGTCACATCCTTAATAATAAACTGCAATGCTTTCCCTACTACTAATTCAAGGCTTGCTGGTCTGTAATTCCAGTTTTCTCCTTGCATCCATTTCTAAAGAGAAGGTTAGATTTCCCACCCTCCAATCTGCTGGGTCTGTTCCAAAATGATAGCCAATGTATTCACTGTCGCCATGGCCACCTCCGTTATAGCCTCACAATGTCGATTGTTAGGTTCTGGAGATTTATCAGCTTTCAGTTTTATTGCATTTTCCAGAATCATTTTCTTTTCACTCATACTAATTTTATTCAATTTCGCTTTCCAAAAATGACCGTTGATTCCCTTGCATTTTTGGGAAGTGTTCTTTCGTCTCCTCCTGTGAAGACAGAACAAAAATAATTGCTTAATACTCTGTTATTTCCTTGTTGTCCATTATCAATTCTCCAATTTAAGACCGTAAAAAAAAAAGTATTATTCATGTGTACTAGGGACAAATCATATCTTGAAAATTAAAGTCAGACAAATTCAAGTAATGTTTTTTAAAAATGGAACCAGAACTCAACCAGCCTAAACTGAACTACTGATACTTTCACACAGACCTGTTTGAAATTACTGTACCCCTACAGCTTTCAAAATACTGATTCTAGGTTTTTTTCTCCCCCCGCTGCTAAACTTTCTACAGACATTATTAAAATAGATAACTAATCTGAAACCCATAAAAGGCCGTAAAATATAATAAATCTTATTGTTAGTCTGTAATCTCAGTGCTATATCCTATCATCAGAACTTGTGGGGTCAGTATTGATCAGAAGCTTATCTGGATCAGTTTTATCATCAGTGAGACTACAAAAGCAGGGCAGAGGTTAGGTGCTACGAGCTGACTGACCCATTCCTCAAACCTTCTTCACCATATAGCAGACTTAAGTCAGCCATGTGATGGAATACTCACCACTTACTTGATGGATGGAACCGCAAAAACACAGAAGGGGCTTGACATCATTCAGAACGGAACAGTTATCATGATTGATGTTTCTATCACTACACTTAATATTCATCACCATGCATTCGTACAGCAGTGGTTCTCAAATTTCTTTGCTTGAAGGAGCCTTTTCTGAGTGAATTAATTTTAGATACCCTCCCCCATCTAAATTATATAATACCATAATACCCATAATACGTGAGCAAAGGGGACCAGTTAGCTCAATTGGTTAAATGGTGAAGGAAGATTAGTTTTATTTTACTCATTTGTGGGATGTAGACGTCGCTGGCTGGCCAGCATTTCTTGCCCATCCCTATTGCCCTTGAGAAGGTGGTGGTGAGCTGCCTTTTTGAACCGCTGCAGTCCTCCTGCTGTGGGTTAACCTATGCTATTAGGAAGAGAATTCCAGGTTTTTGACCCAGCGACGGTGAATGAACGGCGATATATTTCCAAGTCAGAATGGTGAGTGGCTTGGAGGGGAACTTGAAGGTGATGGTGTTCCCAAATGTCTGTAGCTCTTGTCCTTCTAGATGGAAGTGGTCGTGGATTTGGAAGGTGCTGTCTGAGGATCTTTGGTGAATTTCTGCAGTGCATCTTGTACAGAATACACACTGCCGCTACTGAGCATCGGTGGTGGAGGGAGTGAATGCTTGCAGATGTAATGCCAATCAAACGGGCTGCTTTGTCCTGCATGGTGTCAAGCTTCTTGAGTGTTGTTGGGGCTGCACTCATCCAGGCAAGTCGGGAGTAATCCATCACGCTCCTGACTTGTGCCTTGTAGATGGCGGACAGGCTTTGAGGAGTCAGGAGGTGAGTTACTCGCCGCAGTATTCCCAGCTTCTGGCCTGCTCTTGTAGCCACTCTGTTTATGTGGTGAGTCCAGTTAAGTTTCTGGTCAATGGCAGCCCCCAGGATGTTGATAGTGGGGGATTCAGTGATGGTAATACCATTGAATGCCAAGGGGCGGTGGTTATATTCTCTCTTATTGATGATGGTCATAGTCTGGCATTTGTGTGCTATGAATGTCACTTGCCACTTGTCGTGCTAAGCCTGGATATTGTCCAGATCTTGTTGCATGTGAACATGGACTGCTTCAGTATCTGAGGAGTCACAAATGGTGCTGAACATGATGCAATCATCAGCGAACATCTCCAATTCTGACATTATGATGGAAAAAGGTCATTGTTGAAGCAGCTGAAGATGGTTGGGCCTAGGACAATACCCTAAGGAACTCCTGCAGAGATGTCCTGGAGCTGAGATGATTGACCTCCCACAACCACGACCATCTTCCTATGGGTCAGATATGACTCCAACTACCAGAGCGTTTGCCCCCCCGATACCCATAGATTCCAGTTTTACTGGGGCTCCTTGATGCCACACACGGTCGAATGCAGCCTCGATGTCAAGGGCTGTCACTCTCACCTCACCTCTGGAATTCAGCCCCTTTGTCCATGTTTGAACCAAGGCTGTAATGAGGTCAGGAGCTGAGTGGCCCTGGTGGAACCCAAACTGGGCATCGCTGAGCAGGCTATTTCCGAGCAGCTGCTGCCTGATAACACTGCTGATGACACCTTCCATCACTTTTTGTACAGGGGACGGCTAGGAATGTGGGATTCAAAATTTAAAATAGATCAGCTCTGACTTTTAATGAATGTTGGAGCAGGCTCGATGGACTGTAATGCTTACTTCTGACCCAAATTCATGCAATTGTACATTTGCGGATTAGTGCAAATTAGGGTGTTCAATCTAAGGTTGATTCAGGTCCACTTTTTCACTCTTACAAGTTTTATTTTAGTGAATAGTTGCCTATAACCTGCATGCAAGCAATGAACTGAAGAAGAATGCAAGAATTACATGTAGGAGTAGGCCACTTGGTCCCTTGTGTCTGCTCTGCCATTTGAGAGGACCATGATTCATCTGATTGCAGCCTCAACTCTCTGTCCTGCCACCACCAATACCCTTTCACTTTCATCTTAATTCAGAATCAATCTACATTCTCCTTGACATTACACAGTGACAAACACCACCATCATTTTCTGGTGGAGAGATTTCCACAGACTCTCAACTCTCTGAGGAAAAGAAAATTCTCCTCTTGTTTAACTTAAATGGGTGACCATTTAGTTTTGAACTGTGATGCCCCACTCCCATCACTTCTAATATCTCTCACAAGAGGAAACAAACTTTCCGCAAGCTTCCAGCCAGAATCTTGTATATCACCATATGATCATCTCTTGTTCTTCCAAACTCCAATAGATACAGGTTCAAACCTTTATCATAAGATGAAAACACAATCTTGTATCAAAGGAATCCAGCAAAACTCTATTGCACAAATGGAGGCTTCTTGAAAGTGTTATGTAATTACTTCCAAATCTCCATATCAATACACTTATTACTCTTTTCCTGCACATATTTCCTCCCCAGTTCCTTTAATAAAGGGACTATTGAGTCTGCCCATGCTAGCTCTCAGGCACTGCATTCCAGACCCTAACAACAGGCCCATGAGAGAATGTGCTTCCTCCAAGTCTTTTGCTAATTTGCATTTGCAACACACTTTTTACATGGAGAAGTAGTCAAAAAAGAAAATGTATGGACAGTAGGCTAAGTAAGAAAATCTCAATGTTGCAGAGGACAAATAATCAAAACGACATCATAGCCAAAGCCAATCTTCTTCTCACTTAAGGGCCACACACAACGTTTCAAAATGTGAAACTCCATTTGGATGACAGGTGAGAATATAACTGTGACCATGATTGTTTCTGCTATTCTGAGTCACAGTTTAGGGCAACACTCTTCTTTCCCTTTCCCCAATCTAAGTACATTGGCAATACTTAATAGAGTCACAAGCTGAGAGCAACTTAAGAAGGCCCAATTTATTTTCCAGGAAATTGGTTCAAACCTGACCACTGCAGATGGTGGAATCTAAACTCCATCAAGGTATTCTGAATATTAAAGCTAGATGGCGCCAACTCTTTGTGAGCTCCCTGCAGCAGCTCTAACTAACATTTCTTATAACTGTTTACACTTTTAAAATTAAATTGTGAATCCATAAAAATAACTAATAATGTTCTTTTAAATCTAATTACAGGTTTGAAGATCCTATGGTCATCCAGGCCCAAGTACTGGCGACGCTGGATTCGACGTTTATCTTGCCTAGCTCATGCCCTGTGCAATGTAACGTGTATTTCTCTGTCTAAGTCTTTTTGATTTGTACATTCTTGCTTACAATGGTCTGCCTGTACCGCTCATACACAAAGCTTTACACCATATTTCGGTACATGTGACAATAAATAAATCAATCAATAAATTAAAGCTAGTCTCAGCAGTGGTGGTGCCTGTACTGCAGCTGTGTTGTAAGGAGGATAAATCTGATATTGAGATGATGACTCAGACAGTAGAACTCGACATATGTGAAGTCAGCAGTCATGTGCAAGACACTATGAAGAAAAGTTGGAATAGTACTAGTAAGTAATGCACGAATGGATAACAATACTATGTGACAATTGAATAAATAAAACAATCTGCATGAACCTACTCTGAGGGATATCTACAGTGATGTCCTGAATCTGACATTACTAAACTACAATAGCCATTTTGCTTTGTGCTAACGATGACTCCAAACAGTGAACCTTTTCCACAGATTCTATTGACTTCAGTCAGACAACAGTCATTCATAAATAAAGAGAAGTCATTGCAGGTCACAAACTGCCAAAGAGACAAGGACAGCCATCTTTCCAGTGTGCAGAGTAGATTCCCAGGGTGCAACAGAAAGCACCATTGATTGTAGCAAAAACCATCTGCTTGAGGCAGAGAAACTGAACAGTTTGCTTCAAACCAATAAAGTAATCTTGTGAGGCCTTGAGGATATTTTTGAAATTGGAACAATAGAAGCAGCCTGAATGGGTGGGGTCAAGCTCCCACAGAACTAGAATTTTTAGTTTTAGCTTTCTGCAGTTGCTGGGGTCTTGACGTTTGATATCCCTATAGGCTCTTTATGCCCTTTACACAACTCACTTTCCTACCTACCTTTGCGCCCTCAACAAATTTAGCTACCATACCTTTGATCCCTTCATTCAAATCATTAATATAAATTGTAAAGAGTTGAGATCCCAGCACTGATCCCTGTGACAACGGTAGGGATTATAACAAGGTCAGATAGGTGGACTCATAGAATATGTGCTCCCTGCCTGGGAGGTGTTCATCTGGTCCATTCAGGGAGCCCTGGCTGATAGATAAGAGCAGGAGTGTCAAAGATAACACAGTGTGGAGCTGGAGGGACACAGCAGGCCAGGTAGCATCAGAGGAGCAGGAAAGCTGATGTTTCAGTTCAGGACCCTTCTTCTACTAGGAGTGTCAAGGGTTCTGTTCACTCTGACAACTAGCTGTGAGGGAGCTAGATCATTGTTGAGGACTCTCCACCTGTAAATAAAGGTGACCTTATAGAGGTTTATAAAATCATGAGGGGTATGGATAGGATGAGTATCTATGTAGGATGTGGGAGTTCAAAACTAGAGGGCCTATTTTTAAGGTGAGAGGAGAATGATTTAACAAAGACATGGGAGGCAAATTTTTACACAGAGAGTGGTTCATGTGTAGGATGAACTGCCAGAGGAAGTGATGGATGCAGGCATAGTAACAATATTTAAAAGACATTTGGATAAGTACATGAATGGGAAAGATTTGGAGGAATATGGGCCAAACGCAGGCAAGTAGGACAACTTTAGTTCGGGAATATGGTCAGCATGGACTAGTTGGACTGAAGTATCTGTTTCTATGCTGCATGACTCTATGACTATATGACTCAAATTTCTCATATGATCACAATGTACTGCAATTTGAAATCATAAGCAATAAGCCAATCATGGCAAATCTATCTTTGCAAATCAACACAGTTTACAAATAAAAGAAAATTGGAGAGGGAAGTCAGATAGAAGCTTTGCACTGAAGAGAAGTTATTGAATGGTTTACAAGGCAAGTTCATTCAAGCAGTCAATAGGTACATGTGAAAGAAGGAACTGAATATGTTTCGAGTGAAGGAAAAGGTTGAGGAACACAATAAATCATTGCATTATATAAATATACAGCACAGAAAGAAGTAATTTGGTCCAACTTGTCTCTATCATCCATTTGCAAAAGTTATTTAATGAGTTCAATTGTCCTGCAAATGTTTCCCTTTCAAGTGTTTCTCCAGTTCTCCTGTGACTGTTGAACACGCGTTCACACTCTTTCAGACACAACAACTCTGCATGAAATGTCATTTCTTATTTCCAATCCTAAAAATAGGTTTTAAAGTGTCAAATATTCAGTATTCAGTCTTACATCTTATCCGTTTCCATCTTGGGTGCCAATGAGCCTTCCTGAACTGTATCTCATAGTGTAACGACTAATAGAAAATATGATTATCCTTCTGTCTTATGTTGGAAATGGTGAGTCTAATTACAAAGGCACTAATCAAGGTCTGTTCTGAAACAATAGAATACATTAAAATTTATGAGCAGCATTCAAATTTATGCAAGCAAATCTCTGAGTGCCTTTGATGTTAATATTTGTAGGCTAATTTAGCACCAGTTGTGTAGATACAGGAATAACTGCATGCTTAGCAATTTCATTTAAATCACAATTAGTGTTAACAATATGTTTCATTATCTTCCTCTTTTGTAACAATCATTACAAGAAGTATTTTTTTAAAGCTATTGTTATCATAATTACACAATTGTAACAAAAGTGCAGTGCAAATGATGAAGAAAATCAAACAGATTCAGTTTTATAGTTACATCTGCGCCTTTTGCAGGTATAAATTATGGAGAATTGATTTTTTATGAATCAATTCTTTAAACTGGCTTGCAAAGAATGTGAAATTCTGATGCAAATGAACTTAAAACTTCTGAGTAAGTCAAATCTAACAATATATGTTATTTTTTCAACACCATATTTATGTTATGCACAAACCAATTCAAATTTGGTCAGAGATGGTAGGAACTGCAGATGCTGGAGAATCTGAGATAACAAGGTGTAGAGCTGGATGAACACAGCAGGCCAAGCAGCATCAGAGGAGGAGGAAAGCTGACGTTTCGGGCATAGACTCTTCTTCAGAAATGAAGACCCTTCTTTCTGAAGAAGGGCCTAGGCCCAAAACGTCAGCTTTCCTGCTCCTCTGATGCTACTTGGCCTGCTGTGTCCATCCAGCTCTACACCTTGTTATCTCAACTTTGGTCATATATGCTTGCAGGGTTTTGTGCGAATTGCTCCTTTCGAAAATGATTGCTAACACAATGGGCTGAATGGCTTCCTTCTATGCTGTTAAGCATCCTCTGATTTTGTATACTTTAGGAGAGTGGAGCACTTGGGACACCCAAACACATTCAGATTGTCAGATTAAATAATTTAAGTTTTATAGACACGATTGCCTGCAGCTTTACAGCATTGATTGATAATTTGTAGGGAAGGATTTACAGTGGATGTACTGTCTATTTAAAACAGCTTTGAGCTATTAAAATGAGATACCCTTTAACTTGAAATGAAATTTTGTGAAGATGTCTCAACCTTAAGTTCAGGCTAATTCAAATTTAGTTTAGAAGAATGAGAAGCAACCCCACTGAAATGTATTGGATCCTGAGGGCACTTTATATTGTATGATCATAAGAAATTGTTTCTACCAAGTCAGGGTATCTAAAACATGGAGGCAGTGTCAACTTAAGGAACTGATTATTTACGGCTGAGAAAGGAGAAATTACTTCATGCAAAGAATTGTGAATCTTTGGAATTTTCTTCCCAGGGGGATGTAGTGCTCCATTATTGAATTCATTTATGGGTAGTTTCAGTAAATCAATGAACACAGAATAGCAGACCTGACTTACTGGGCAATGTGGTCTTATGCTAGCTCTTGATTCTTGAGTATTTGTGATTTTGTGTGAACATCCAGATTTAATGAAACAGTGGTGAAGCTGATGAAAGTCAAGAAGTAGGTTCCTTTCAAAATGTCAGAAGGATGGTCAGGTAAAATCTATAGCAAAGAATGGGAGGAGGTGGCAGAAATTGTGAAAATCAAATACGACATCCCAAGGCGAGAGACCTTTGACTACACTAAATCTGACAAAAGACTTGTGAGTAATTCCAACAACAATTTTGTCTCCTATGAATTCTGACTTTATAGTTTATTAGTCACATTTTTCACTCATCTGTAGAGATCATTGATAAAATTACTTGTGGATTCTCCAAAACACTAAACTCTTCTTTTGTTAAATATTGTTATTTCAAGAATATTGTTTGTTCTGAGGTTAAAGTAAATGCTAAATGTTTGCAGAATTTTATCAATAGTATCTTGTTTAATGTATGCTTTGGTGGGCTAACATTAACTATAATTCCACTTGAATACAAAACTTTATTTACCTGTTCAGCTGCTGATTTATTGTCTAGTTTGGAAACAATACCAAACCTTCAGAATTATTTTCTCTAAGATGTCCAATTCTATGTTTTATTTGACCCATCTCCAAAATTAAATCTTCCTGGTAATATTATATCTGCTGCCATGTCTTCATTTTGTGATTATTTATTTTCCTTGCTGTAAAGGCTTTTTATTTCTGCAGTACTTCTGTACTGGAAGCTTTATCCTGTACGTTTGCAATGGTAATTGGGGACTTCTGACTTCTGAGACTAAAATAGAAGATTACTAACTTCAGCATGTGATATGAATGATCCTTGCTGTTCTGTAAGCAAGGTGGATCATTCACACATTCTGCAAGTTAAAATAGATCCCCTTTTTGCAACCTTACTAGATGAATCCTAATAATCATGGTTTTAAATGATTCAGTTTTCATTGGCGGCTATATCAATTAGGTCCTCCTGCCTGTGGTTTTAGTAAACAATTCACATTCTCGTAACAGCTGTACTGAATTAATTCTGCTCTCTGTGTATTTATATGAAAAATCCCATTTCTTTGACAAATTTTCCTACATAATTTTCCTGCATTGCTATTAGTTATTCACAGTGCTTTACAGTTCTGGATTTTTTTTATTCACTCATGGAACATGGGCATTATGGGTAGCCAGCATTTATTGCCCGTGCCTAATTGCCCCTGAGAAGTTAGTGGTGGTGAGCTGTCTTCTTGAACCGCCGCAATCCACGTGCTGTAGTTGACTCATGATGCCCTTAAAGAGGGAATTCCAGGATTTGACTCAGCGACAGTGAAGGAATAGTGATATATTTCTGAGTCAGAATGGTAAGTAGCTTCGAGGGGAACTTCCAGGTGGTGATGTCCCGATGTATCTGCTGTCCCTATTCTTATAGATGGAACTGGTTGTGGGTTTGGAAGGTGCTGTCTGAGGATCTTTGGTGAATTTCTACAGTGCATCTTGTAGATGGTACACACTGCTGCTACTGAGCATTGGTAATGGAGGGAGTAAATAATTGTGGATGTGCTGTCAATCAAGCACGCTGTTTTTTCTTGGATTGTGTCACACTTCTTGAGTAGTGTTGGAGCTGCACTCATCCAGACAAGTGGGAAGTATTCCATCACACTGCTGACTTGTGCCTTATGGGCGATGGACAGGCTTTTGAGGGGGAAGGTGGCCAGGAACTGAGTTACTCACTGTAGTGTGACCCTTACAGTCTGTGGTTTAAAATTTCTTTTTGCTTTTTTTGAGGTGTTCAGTAATGGATCTCCTTCTTTTTCTGTAGCCTCAACAGTCTCACAACGTTCATTTTCCTCTGAAATTTGCCTGCCTTTATTTTTAATTTAATTCTAGTTTCCTGATGTCTGTGGATCTGTGACTTCATTTTAAGTTGCTTTTGTGATCCTTTGTTTCCCTTATTTCCCGTGCTTCATGATATCAACCACATGACAATGACACTCAATCTGAGCTGTAAGTACTTCACCTACTTCTAGCTCTTTCAGCCTGTAGCTACACTATCTTTTCCGTTTTCTCTCACCACTATGGATTTCAGCCATACTCAAAGAGCTTCAGATATCTGTTAATGCTCAGGCTGAACCATAACTCAAGCCCTACCTCCACAGATCATTGGCTCATGCTCCAACTAAATGAAGTTGATTGCTCACACTCACTTCTGTGGTTCTCTTAGCTCTGAACTTTTGCAATCAACTCTAGGCTGTGCCTCATAGAATTTTGCCTCAAGTTTCTCCTATTTCTTAATGTGTCTCCTGCACAACCTTCTTTAAAGCTTTTTCTGATGATTCTTCTAACCACCCCCACCACCACTGTTTGCTGTCTTGTTGTTAAGAAAAATTAATGACAACTCTGACCATAGAGTCCCAACAGTGTGGAAACAGATTGTTCAACTATCAAGTCCACACTACCTTTCCAAAGAGCATCTCTTCCAGACCCACCCCCTTACCCAATCCCTGTAACCCTGCATTTCTCATGGCTAACCCACATCTTTCAACTGTGGGAAGAAACTAGAGCACCTGGATGAAACTTGCATAGAAATGGGGTGAACATGCAAGCTCCATACAGACAGTTGCCTGAGCCTGGAATTGAACTTGGGCCCCTGGCACAGTGGGGCCCCAGTGTTAACCACCGTGTCACCTGCTGTTGAACGAAAGATCATCACCACAGTTCACCGTGGTGAAAAAGTAATGGAATTACTACCACCATCCTCTGTCCTAGTCTGGTTCCAAAAGGGAAGTTAATGTGATATGGGAAAACCATATCATAGTCCAATAATAAGAGACTCTTTTCTTAAATGAGATGCAGTTTATTGCATGGTTACCATTAAGGTACATGTTACATTTCTGTGATGGACATCATTACAGAGACTATGAGGGGCATTTCAATGTTTTAACTTAATCCTATTTGGTCCAAATCTATTCTCTGGCACAGGTCTGTATGATATCTCCATTTTGGGTGATGTCTATTACATTCCTTAGCATTAACTCTTTCAGATATTACACCCTATGCATCTTCTATCTGCTCTAAAAGTTCTGCATGCAACTTTGTTCTGCAATGAATGATTTTCCCACAGAAAGAAAACTGTTTTAGTAATTATCTATAGCATTGCCCTTTTATGATTTTCCTGCAGGAGCACACACCAGTCCAGCTAAGAAGTAGGGACAGCATTTTATTGTAAATAACAATGAGTGAGTTTGCCAGTTAAGAGGAAAAGCAGTTCTGTGGGTCCTTTCCTAATAGCATGGAATTAGCAGTTTTTTGCTAGAGGACCATTTCAGCCAGATTAGACTTGAGTCTGGTCCCAGAGCTGAAGGAATATTTGTAACCTACTGCAGCATTCAATTTGTCCCTTGACCAAAAGGTTAATAGAGATCAATAAACTTCTTAGGAAACGAAATTAATAATATGAAAGTCAAAACATTGGTTTTGCTATTTAAACCCAACAGCACTACCTCCAACGCACAACTTGCTGTCTGAATTAATCAGGAGGATTTAAGGACATTCAATTTCCATACATCAGTGTAAAAGGTCTGAAGAACAATTAACTAATCCACATTCCTGTTAAACTCACAGTTACCAAGCTTTAAATCTTATAGCATGTTTTTTTTCTTTCTCTCCAATGGGCCATCATTATTAAACTAAAATATAATGGGAATTCATTTGTCCCATCCATTAAATTTCTTTATCTTCATTTGTGTAGTGATGCACTGTGCTTGAGAAGATAACCAGTAAGCCAGGAATTATTTAAATTTTATCAGGTAGGCCTGAAACTAGGCTGGCTCTGGTCTTAGCATTAAATGTGGTATAAAGCAACAATAATTCAGGAAAATAGTCTGAGTTTCCTCTTCAAAATGTGATTATTTCTTTGTTATCTTAGTAAAGCGTGATATTTTACAAGTATGCATTGGATCTAAGACATGCATTATCAATGTATTATTGCTTTATTAAAGCTGGCTAAAATGGGCAATTCACATATTAAAATAGATGAAATTGCTTTTCCCTTAATGCCTTGACTTAAACATTCTCATTACCTTTTTTAAATTCCTGAATGGTCTATTCTTTGCTTTCTCTGTAAAACTCTGAGATGTCTGTGGCTCTCCAAATCTAACCTTTTGAATTCCCCACTTTTAGTCCCTCCATCAATGGCTGCCATTTTATCACTGTCAAGACCTTAAGCTCAAGAATTTTCTCCATAAGCCTGTCTGTCTCTCTTCCTTAAAAGCAATGTCGTTAGTCTAGCCTTTAATCACTTGTGTGAATATTTCCTAATATGTCTCAACATCAAATTTAGTTCGGCAATGTTTCTGTGAAGTGCTTCAGGAAACTGTGCTACATCAAAGGAGAGATATAAATGGGTTACTGTTGTTTAATGAATGGTTTCACATCAAGACCAGAAAGAGTCCAAGTTTAATCCTTGAACTGCACTCAGTTTTTTGCAGTGATGTTGCCATACTATATGTAAATATTAAGCTCCAAAGCCTCTATGTTAGGTATAGACAAATTTTTCAACATTGTCGTGCTATTGAACAGCTAGGCATTCACTGAGAAGTAATGTATTTATTGTGAAATCAGGCTGAGATGTGACACCTTCTGTGAAAAAATAACCAACAATCAAGGTTCACACATACTGAAGAGTTATGCCCTGAAGGACTGAAACCTGACTAATTGCCTTTAATTGAAAGTCAATGGCTTGAAGAGGAGTGGAAGGGAGGAGACATGATTCACAGGAGTAACAGAAAAATATAAATAAGTTGATGATTCTTCGATCCTGCACTCATTTTCAGGAGCTGCAATCATAAATAAAGGAATGAAAGGTTACAATCTTGAATCTGTTAGTACATAAAGTTATATTTGGGAGATAAATATGCTATAGGTTTAGATTTATTGTCT
The DNA here is from genome assembly GCF_021869965.1 of Rhincodon typus. Classification (NCBI taxonomy): domain Eukaryota; kingdom Metazoa; phylum Chordata; class Chondrichthyes; order Orectolobiformes; family Rhincodontidae; genus Rhincodon; species Rhincodon typus. The sequence goes on along the minus strand of NC_063335.1, from coordinate 102,786,222 downwards.
GGTAATGCTGGAGGAAGAGTGTACCTGCATATTTCTTTATCAGACTGGGTGTGGTGCAAACTGAATGTTATTGTGCATCTGCACTTTCCAAAGTCACAACCACTACAGTTAAAAGGACAAGTGGCAATTATATAAGGACACTGTCACCTGCAAATTCCCATCCAAGACATATACCATCCTGACTTGTACCTAATCATCATTCCTTCGCAATCATTAAGTTATAATCTTGAAACACCCTTTCCTTATTTGGTGTAGCAAACCACAATAATACCAATGTTTCAGGGAGATAGCTCATCTTGTTATGTGGAACATGGTGTGGTTCTTTCACTGGGAAGTATTCACAGGGCGTTCATAATGACGAGAGTTGATGGTCACCTTAATTGAAAATGTTCAACAGGTTTTCCTTTAATGAATCTTTAGAGCACATGGAGGTGGATGTTTGTGGAAGATTGTTCCAATTCTTAATTATTCTTGGAAAAAATGAGTTAGCAAGTGAAATAGATCAGAATGTATAGATGTTGACCTATTGATTCTGAACTTTTCAATCGTAGTCACATTTGGTTTAATGCACGGCTTAGAAATATTTAATTGTCCATGTAAAATGTGGTAGAAACATGTGTGGACCTTTATTTATTTCTGAGGACTGTGCCAATGCAACAACATGACCAACTTGGTGATACATGCATCTTGTGAGTAATTGTAAGTTGAAGCAAATGAGCTCTTTGGCATTGAATTTTCTAAAGGAGGGTAATATTGTGAGTAATATATTGATCCCAAATAGGTTCACAGCACTCTAGGTATGGTCTCCCAAGTGTCTAGTGCAGCATTGCCTTCACAGTAGTTAAAATAGCGATGGGAGTTCCTGTTTCAAAATTCAAAACATTTTGGATGCCTTGGAAGCTATGTGCTGACTTTATCCATTCCACATTAAATTATTTTGGATGAGATTTCCTATGTAATGGCAACCTTTCGTAACTTCAAAGGAAATCATGCATTGGGTGCAGATGCTCACCAAGTATTGCTGATCTGCATAATCTCGCATTTTTCTGTTGAATTTCATTCCTCATATATGAACCCATTTGATGAAATTATTTATATCTTCCTGAAGACCAACCTCACTTGCTACTTTGGCAGTCTCTATGGACTAGGTAGTCATCTTCAAAGTATCTACTGTAGCTTGATATCATTTATAAAGACAAAAAAGCTCCACTTTCTCATTTAATTAGGTAATTAGGAATGGACAATAAGCGTAACCTCGGTCAGTAGTGGCCATATTATGTGATAGCATCATTTATTTTAAAAAATGCCTATTCCTGTCTATGTTCACAAACAAAAGAAGATAACAATCGGGGCTCATCCAGTTGAGGTATTATTTATGATCAATTATTCAATTCAACAGTTATGCATCAATTACCAAAGCAAAATTCCACAGATGCTGAGAAATAAAATTGAAATAAAACAGAAGATACTGGAAATAAGATTTGAACATACAGAAGGCCCATGAAGAAAGACTCTTTAGTCCAATGTCAACAGGTCATTACAAATATGAAGGGAAATTAAGTTTAAAAATATTAAATGGAAGAACCCTGCATTGGGTCGTGGAATCCTTTGACTATCTGTTTATTCTTCTCATCAGCTTTCTTCCCCCAAAGACACCATTTTCTTCACCCCCCTCCCCACCGGGGATGGTTCATTCAACTGTTCCCTTACCGTCATCAACTGTTACTGCACAACTGCTTCAGCTACCCTACTCAGCACCCTCCCTCCCCATTTCCATCTGCTACTGAAGGTTCTGTCATACTCTCAACCGTCTAGAATCATTTGTGGAGAGAGAGGGAGGGAGAGGGAGAGCGTGGGAGGGGTGAGGGGGAGAGGAGGGAGGAAGGAGGAGAGAGAGGCAGTTAAAGATTTCTGGTCAATAATCTATCATCAATAATCTGAATGGTAGCTGCTTCCAGATCATGTGTTTTTAAAAACATAAACTCGCCTTGATTTATTGATAGCTTGCCTATTGAACATGGCTGGTCTGTAACAATTTCATTTAACCCTGTCTTTGATCCATATTCTATAATGCCTTTACCAGAGAAAGCTCTGTTGATATCAGTCTTGAAAATGTCAATTGATCCAACAATCATAAGCATTCAGGGAGTATATTTAAAGATTTCACTACTCTGTGTGGAAAAAGATCCTATTTTCATTCCTGGCTGAGCTCTGATATTTTGTGTCTTGCATTTGTCCTATATTCCCCAACACAGGAAATCATATATCTGTGTTTCTCTCATTGAAACCTTTTCGTCATATGTTCAGCATCTCAAATTAATAATAGATCCCTCCATGGTTTATTATAAACAAGCTTACCACCAGACTTCCCATGAGTCCATCACCTTTTTTCAGTAGACTGGTCCATCAAAGTCTGACTATGTAAGTCTTTGTTCTATCATTCTCACTGCCCTGGACCCTACACAGTTGTTCTTGGGAAATACATGTGGATTTCTGAATTCTACAGTCTTTGTTATTTTGCAATCTAAACTGATAGCTGTGACAGTGTTTTCAAAGGATGGTACATCTTAATGAAAATGCGTTAAGGCGAAATTTTCCTCTGTTAGTCCATATAGGTGACAAATCCAACAAATTGTTGCACTGCTTTAACATCTGTTGGTCGCTGCATTGCTGCTACAGCTCTCAATTTTTTAAGATCCAGGAGAAGACTTTGAGTATATGACCTACGATTGTTAAGGCGATCAAGAGTTACAGGGAGAAGGCAGAGAATGGGGCTGAGAACATATCAACCACCATTGAATGGTAGAGCAGACTCAATGGGTCAAATAGCCTAATTCTGCTCCTATTTCTGACAGTCTTATGTAGCTTCAGGTTCACTTAACGAGCTCTGTTGAGCAGTCGCACTAGAATCTGATCATTGTCACCTTCCACTGTGTCTCCTAAACTAACAGATCATCCACAGTGCGAAGATCAATCATCATTTTATAAAGCCTGAATTGGTACTCTTCTGGGGCATTGGATCTGGTCCTCCCAAAGGTTATCCAACACGTGGATAGAGAACTGTTGCTTTCATCCAGCTTCACATGCTTGTAACAATACTTCATATGTAGGGTGGTGAATATTTGTGCCATTGTAAATTGTGGAATGATCCCTCAGGTTTTTATTGTGTCCTTTGAGTCAATACATTCTCTCAACTTTAAAGGTTCTTTCATTGCTGCCGAGTTGCTCATCTATTCAATAGGAGTTGTCACTGTTTTGATTACTCCTTTTTATTTCGAGCTCTTCTGTCTTGTCTACAGGCTATGTCTTTCCATACTACTTGTTCACTACATATCAAAAGGATCCTTTGTCCTTTGTGGGAAAAGAATACCCTTCCTCTTCTCCACTTTCTGTACTAATGTCTCCAATGCAACATTTGACAACATTGGTGTTAATGCTGTCTCTCTACCTCACACAACCAACACATTATCTGGCTTCCATTGGTTGTTGCAGCCATGATGCAGCTTCCATTCAATAGATGATGGGTGTCTTTAAGCAGCATTGGGGCTCTAGATATCAGATATGCTCTCTTTATTCATAGAGAATGTGAATGGAACAGGTAGCTGTAACTGAACATGACAATAAGAGTATGAAGCATGGATATAATGATCTGTCTGCACAATTGTCATCAGGCATGGTTTAGTCATGCCCATTCTCCGTGATTAATCAATTCAACTCCTTAATTTGTAAAGTCTGTGACGAAAAGTCAGCAAATTAAAAGTGAGTGATGCCTGTTTAGAGGGGTTTTATTGACCCAGCAACTTATTGAAACTCGGGTTCTTTGACTCTGGGGATAAATATTTGAAGCTTAGTGTCAGAACATACTGAGATGTGGGGTGGATTCATCCCAGGCCCTGAACAAAGTCGGCAATGGCCATAAATCTGGGAAATTTAAGTGGGATATTGACGTGAAGGCAAAAAAGTCACATTTACCAAACAAGTCCCAGACGTTGAAATGAGATTCTTGCCAGTGAAGGCAAGAGGTCTATGAAGGAGAATTATCACTCATTATCCTCTTCATTCCAATCTAATCTGACCTCATTAAATGCAGGCTCCCATTCTCCCACCTGCTGGATAGGAATTAGACACTGAGATTTCCTGATCTGAGGTCAGAGTGGGTACAGCGGGCAACTCTAGCTGGCTGCTTGCTCCTCCACTCTGCCATCTGGCACCAATAAATGAGGACATGCTCCATTGGCATCAGCTGTACGCAGTTCCCACCCACAGACATTGGCATTCAACATTTACCAGCCTCACAGCATCGTTGTGGCAAGCCTCTGCTCCACTTACCCCAGAGGAAGGCAATGGCCTAGTAGTATTATCACTGGACTATCAATCTAGAGACCCAGATAAAGTTCTGGGGACCCAGGTTCAAATCCCGCCATGGCAGATGGTGGAAACTGAATTCAATAAATATCTGGAATTAAGACTCTAATGATGACCATGAATCCATTGCCGATTGATGGGGAAAAAACCCACCTGGTTCACTAATGTTCTTTAGGGAAGGAAACTGCCATCCTTACCCCCTACATGTGACTCCAGACCCACAGCAATGTGGTTGACTTTCAACTGCCGTCTGTTTAATTAGGAATTAGCAATAAATACTGCCTGGCCAGTGATGCCCTCATCCCATGAATGAATAAAGAAAAAATCAGCACTTCTAATAAATTTTCCATTATTTTCAAGAAAAAGAAGTTAAAATTTTATTGAAGGTGACCTTGCTGGACTATGACTTTACTTAGATTGTTAACTTCAATGGCATGTTCATATTGCAACTTTAATCAGAACTGCACCTTGGCTACAGAAAGCTAACTAGCTATACATGTAACAAGTGCGTGGTAATAACTATTGTCACATACGTTTCATGGGTAAAGTTGATAAAGGTTTAATAACTGAATTATTGAACTAAATAAACTTCAAGATCAAGCATAACATATGCAAGGAGTTCTGTAAATTGCTGCGCGGAAAATGTTCACATACTGTACACTAAGTTAGAATGCTGTGTGACTTATTAATAATCCGATCTCAATTGCGCCTGCATATAATTCTCAACTGCTTAAAATTTAATTATATACTCACTTCATTTAAACATGGATGTGACTTATAATACAATATCTGTTGTGTAATTAAATGCAACCGAACAAAAAAAAATCCACATTGTAAGAGAGGAATTGTCAGTTGTTACCATGATATTAGATATTGTATAATCACGTAGGTATCTCCCAAAGAGACTCTGCCCAAATATATGTTCCAGATTTGAATAGACGCATATTGCAAGTAATTTTCCTGCCCCACCTAGATGTTCTGTGTGTCATTGTGCTTTTCAGAGATAAGTGAAAGATTTATTCCTATTATTTCAGCACAATTAAAAGATTATGAAAACTAAAGAAAAGCAATTCAATTTATTCAAACTGAAACAGCCAATGATTGTATTGAAGTCATAATCTGTTCTGAGGCTGCCAATGTTCACGATACTGTTCACAATCAATCTGACAGAAGGGATATTTTGGTGCAATGAGGCTTGTGCATGGGAGACACTGGGTTCAAAGATGTAGGCATTTTAAACTGGAATCATAAAAATGTTACAGAGCAATAGATTCATTACAGAAGGAGGCTTTTCAGCCCATTGAACCCATGCAGGCTATCCACTCAGTCCCATTCCTATTGAAAAAGAGGCTAGTAAGCTTATCAAATCTGTGTTGACCTTACTTTCACATCACCATAATAGACATTCTTCATTACCTCTTTTCAATTGCATTAATGCCTTTCTTGCTATTGCTTTTTGCTCTTGCTTTAATGTTGAGCATTCAGTGAACTGTCATTCAAATTTTCAACTACTCATTACATAAGCCTGTTTGGACTCTGGTTCTTCCAATTCTGTGGTAAGGATTTTCAATAGATACCTACTCCGAGTCCAGTGACTCACACAGTTTCTCAGAATATGCTTCTTCTTAGCCTGTCATGATTTGTATCTTTGTCTCAGTTTCTAATCTCCATCGCATCTGCTCTGATTATCTTTGATGACAGATTTTCTGAAATGTTCTCTGTTTGGCTTGAACTGAGGGTGTGGAATCCATAATTGTATTCATTCTATTCTTGGTAATTCTACTTTCTGAACAATGACAGAACAGACTACACCGTGATTATGATCTTAAAGTTCAGCCTGGATTTTTATACACACGTTGGATGCACAGAGTGTGCCAGCACTGTATTGAAGTATCAGAAAGGCATGAATAAAGCTGAGAACAGTCTTCCCGGCCTCCCTATTCTCTATACATAATCCCCATGCCACACTCCTGACTGAATGCTCTGAACCTAATCCCCATCACATCTCATTCTCGCCATGCCAATGTATTTCCTGTGCCCACATCATTCCAGTTATAGTTTCTATGCCAATTTAGTGCTGATTCCTATCAACACATATCTTCCATTCAGCACCCTATCATCTCAACTCACTCTTATCCGTCATGGGCAGACCTCAGGCTCCATGCAGATGTAAGACAAAATAAGATTCTTTAAAGTAAAATTCAAAGTGCCGACTGCAGACGTCTCAATGTTGAAGGAAAACAGTCTTATTCATAAAAGCAGATCTGATAAATTTACATTATTTCACTTATATTACGCCATTAACAGCAAACATTTAATTCAAAGCACAATCCCAGTAAGAATTAAAATTCACAGTCCCACTTCAAAGAGTCTATAACTATATTCAGCTGTAGATTAAACTGTGAAATTTGAATGACATACAATAAAAATGGATGATTGTTAAACTAGATATGCTGCACTAATCCAATAATGGAAATCCTCAGGCTTATGTCAGCAGACAGAATAAAACAACAAGGCTTCATTCATATTTTTTCAAATATTTAATGACAGGAATTTTAAACATCTTGACAATTTGTCATCATGCTTTGATGGGCCCTCTTCACAGGTCTTTTGACATTTTTGACACTTGGTTCTGTCATGTCTATTGATAACTATGGTCTTTTTATGCCAAAATGTAGGTCACCTCCCCCAAATGTCACCTGACAACCTCCAGGTTGTCTTACATTCCTTACCTCTCCAAATGGGGGCCCTGGCTCTCCAAAGAAATGAAAATAGTTTGCACAAGCTCTTACCAAGTCTGTGCTGTGCACTTTGGTCTTCACACTTTTGGGTGATAAAAATCTGTCTTTACATTTTTATCCTTTTGGACTCACCATTTATTTCTGCTATGCATGTATGTGTGTTGAATAATTCTTCAGGCATTTAGTAACTCATAACTCCAGTCTTACTTTATCAACTCAAGAAAGTCTGTTTAAATTGGGTCCTATTAAAACACAAGTTCATTTGAGTCTGGAAGTGAGGGAAGGGATCTGTTCCTTTTAAATTAACCTTGTTGCGGCCAACCAAAGAGGTGGATGAGAAAAGATGTGGGGCCAGTTCCCCCTTATCACTGGAGACCTTATCAATTAGGGATATCTTGCCTGTGACCATAGAAGATTTGGAACCTTGCTTGGGACTGGACACACTATTATCACAAACACTGTACTCTCTAGGTGGTTAAATATTAAAATTTCCCCTTTAATGCAAGGTGAAACAGAAAATTCCTGAAAGAGTCATAGTGAAGTCATGATCAACACCTCACCTCGGAAAAAAAATCTATGTGATCTGGTTCCCATGTGTAAGAAAATTCAGAGACTCATTTGAATATCAAATACAATTTTAACACGTTTTCACAGGATAAATCAGGAACGCTGTTGAGATGTAGGTGCAAAGAAGCTACATCTGTGTCTTTGCCCAAGGAGGGGGAGCAACTAACTTGTGTTCACAATCAAGGAGAATACTTGTGAGGTTTCTGTTTCTATTTAATGAGAAAAAATCGGAATAGGTTCCGTTCTTGAAACTTTAAGGAACGGAGAACTCCTGAGGTGTTCCTTGCTGGGGATAATTGAATTTGGAAAACTAAGGCTGAGTGAAATAATTGTCAAATGGCACTGAAAGTTTCAACCTAGCATGATTATGAGAAGTGAACCTACTGGAGAGTTGTGAGTAATGGTGTGATTACTCATTTAATGTTGCTTATTTGCCAAAAATGTGTTGTGGAGCAAAATTCATGCTTTAGTTTAAGCCATGGTTTGGTTACAGTAATTAGTTAGTGTAAAATTACTGTTGTTTTAGTTTCATGTATTTTTTGCTTGTTAAGTAATGTTTGATTTTAGTTTGTTTGTTGCAATAAACATGGTAGAATGTAACACCTTCCCGTTTGGTTCTTTCGGTCTTCCCTGGGAAGAAACATCTACTCCATAAGTTATGATCCCTAGAGGATTTTACCAATATCTTCAACAGGATCAAACCGCCAAACAAATCATTCTTTCTTCTTCACTTTTACAGGTGAAATATTAAAATTTTGTTGTTGAGATTTAACTTCTGTCCAGTTCAATTTAAGTCAGTTCTGAAGAAGAAGTCATGTCTGACTGAAAAAGTCAACTCTGTTTTTCTCTCCACAGATGCTGTCAGACATGTTAAATTTGTCCAGCATTCTCTGTGTTTGTTTCAGTTCAATCCAAGCCTGCTGATCTGCCATTTCGAGCAACGGAGCATAATTAAAAAGGGTTGTTGTGGAACAAGCACAAGTACCTGATTATTCAAATAAATCTCTTTGAGAAATATGGAAAGAATTCAGTGGAAAGTCAAAGAAGTGAAGTTGTTATACTACAAAATGTCTGACTTATTGTATTCAAAACCTTGGACATTTTAAGTTATATTTTGCTGTGTTTTTAAACTACCATGTAAATTACATACTAACATCTCTTACGATATAAATAGTTTGTTCAATAAAGAAGAATTCTCAAGGGACAAATATTCTTAACTTTGGTTCTACTGCTTTTGTTGATGAGATTCTATTAGCTGTTTTGATCGTTGACCAGACTGTCAACTTTGTTACAATCCCTGACAAGATCATCAATTTATGCTATGATTAGTTAGGGACCAGTAACTTTTATTTTCCAAGTAGATAAAAAATGTGTTCTAGGGAGTTATGAGAGAATAAGGCTATAGGATTCCACAGTTTCAAACAAATACAGGTAATAGACTTTACTGTCCAAGTTAGAACACTAATACAATTTACGATATTTGCACAACTGATTTCTAACATTCCGAATTAACATGCAGTAAATGTGAATAATATACTGTCATTGAACATCCCCACAGTGCATATAAAAATGTCTATTGCAATCAAGACAGATCGACGGATTTCTCAGCAACTCCAATAGAGTAAATGACATAGCAGTTCATAAATCTCATTAATCTCCATATGGGATTACAATTCTTCAATTTTGCCAATCCAGCCATGAAGCTCCCTCTCAAGAATCACTCCCTAATGAACTGCCTGAATGACTGCTCATGCTGGGGTTGACCACTCTCCTTTCCTGGGACCATACTCCCTGGAGACCAAAAATCTACTCATTGGCACAGCTCCAGCTTTTCACTGACAGCCAGCTTCACCAAGTTAGAGAATCACTGAGATTTCCCTGATCTCTGATCTTGCTCAATTATATGAAGCAAATACTGCTTGTGGCTTTTCAACATCTACTCTCAGCTTAGTAAGTGACAAGCACCACTTTCTGAGTTTGCAAAGCTTCTAGAACTTTCCTGACCCCTGAAAACTCAAAGGTATTCAACTGTTGTAAGGCTTCACTGAGCCCCAGCTATTGTGTAGTTCAGCTGCCTTTAGTTGATCAGCTAATGACATCACTGCCTAATATTGAGTTTGCTCCTGCCTCTGTCTCTGTTTCTTTCTCCAACAGCTAAGCTGCTGCTAAGAGTTACCTCAGTGCCCCTGTATTAACATTATTCCCCACAATATCTTAAATTGATCCATGTCCTTCAAGCTCTTCTTCAAAGACTTTTGAACCTCCCAAATGCACCTAATGAAAGCTTTGGAATAAGTCCCTGACATATTGCTAAGCAATAGTAAATTTCACCACCTAACAATTTTTGGGTTTGTCCTTTCTATGAATGCTACGTTTCACTGCAGATGCAAGCTTGCTCAGTGCAAAGGAAAAATAAACACAACTAGAGGATTTCATCACATAGCTTTGATTTTTTTTTTGTTATCCGATGCCAGAAGCTATTAAATGTTTTGAGTGAGAAATAGAAGTTAGTTGAGCCATTAAGGAGAGAATGTTCAAGGTGATGGTAATAAAGTTGAATAGAAATGACACTAAAGTTGAAGGCCAGTTCTTTTGCTAGATTTCGATTTTGCTTGCAGCTACCACTAATTCACATTTTTCATTTTTAATTGCATTACTACACAATGACTAAAACATCAATTAAGCCAATTATTAGGGATGGACTCAATTAAAATAACGCAAGGTACTATTCTCTGTAATTTTATGAGCTATAAATATATGTACTCTGTTGAATTTGAGGCATTTTTAAATCTCTCCTGCCCTTACTGACTATTCTTTAACTATAACTCTTGTACATCAACTCAGAGTGAAATGATTGGACTATGTACAGCTGTAAGGAGTCATTAACATTTACTGTGGGTGCAGACTAGGAAATATATCAGGATTTGGAAACAATATGCTTTTTTAAAAATGTGACTAGGGTGATTATGCAATTAGAAAGGTGGGAGGAGGAAATTAATTGAGTGGGATGTTAACATTCAGATTCCTGTCCTCAGGTTAACTTTCAGTCTTAACTTCCAGGAGAGTTGTCCATCTGATGGCGATAGTCAAGAGTTTTTTTTGCATTCATGAGCATGTCACGAGTACTCATTAACACCTGGCCAGCTGGAATTACCTTCACGGGCACAATCATGTTAGGCAAAAACAAGGAAAGCGTGTGTTGAAACCACAATCAGACATGAGGCGTGTACCTGTTAGGGTAGAGCTCGAAGCTCTGTCAGAAAAGTCTCTCGTTGCAGTTTGAAAGGAGCTGTTGACAAAGAATTTCAATGCCCATTGTGATATTCAGTGCCAGCACTTCCTCCACAGGCTACAGGGCAGATATCTTCTTCAGAAAGTGGCAGATATCTTCCTCAGAACTGTTTTGAAGAAACAGTAGAGGTAGCTATAAAATTTTACATACAACTAACTTTATAATAAAAAGTAATATTATGAATCTTAAAGTAGTTAATTACAACTAACTGTCTTTTGTATTTTTTTATACATAATTAGGACAGTGGGAAAATATATGAGGAGTAACAGAGTTTGATAGAGATAGCACATGAATACAATGAACAACAGAATTCAAGCAGTCCTTAGAGATAAGCAAGTCTGGGACTTATCCAAAGGAGTACAGCTAGTAACTTTGGAATATGAATTAATAGAATGCATAGAAAGATCCCAAGGCTGGCAATTACAATGCCTGTTAAATACCATGAGATTGTGGGAACCTAGGGCTGTCCACAGGAGTGTCCATCATTGATTAGATATTTCACAGGATTGGATGTATAGAATAAGGGGAAGGGCACAGTGACCACTTTGTATGTGATTATTGTAACAAAAAATGTCTAAAAATATTGTACTTCACTGTAAAGCCAGAACTTCATTGACCTCCCTTCCGATCTGAGCCAAAGATTAAGAGGATAACTGAGTCCTCAAGTCGAGACCGGATTCGGAGAGGGGGGAAGTGGGGGGTAGGTGGGGGGGAAGGGGGGAGACTTTGTCTTTGGCTCTCTCCCTAGCATGATCCAGTGACTGCTTGAATAAAGATAGCCACGTGCCTGAATTCTGCCTGCTTCCTGGGTCTTTGTCCTTGGGCAGGGGTTTCACTCCTAACACTACCCTATCCCTGTAATCTTGCATTTCCCAAGACTAATCTACCTAACCTGCACATCTTTGGACTTCACCCAGCACTTTGTTCTTCCCACTTATTAGCTCCTCATCATCTGCTGCAGACCCAGTCTAACAGTCTTTAGGACTTGAGCAGCATGGTCAGTAATGGTGCTGCTGATCCACTCTTGGTGGTAGACATAGAGATCCCGCACCCAGGCTACATTCTGCACCCTTGCTACCTTCGGCCCTTCCTCCAAGTGTTGTTCAACATGCAGGAGTGCTGATACACCAGCTAAGGGTGACCTGGCTGGGGAGGAGGTAACTGGTAATCAGGAGGAGGTTTCCTTGCTCACATTTGACCTAACGCCACAAGATTTCACGGGTCCAGAGTTAATGTTGAAGACTTCAGGGAAACTGCCTCCCTTCTGAATATCATGGTGCTATCTTCTCTGCTGGTTTTGTCCTGCCAGGGGGACAGAACATATCCAGGGATGGTAATGGTGTGAGAGTTAGTAGGAACTGCAGATGCTGGAGAATTTAAGATAACAAGGTGTAGAGCTGGATGAACACAGTAGGCCAAGCAGCATCAAAGGAGCAGGAAAGCTGACGTTTCGGGCCTGGACACTTCTTCAGAAATGGGGTAGGGGAAGGGGATTCTGAAATAAATAGGGAGAGGGGGGAAGTGGATAGAAGATGGATAGAGGAGAAGATAGGTGGAGAGGAGACAGACACGTCAAAGAGGCAGGGTGGAGTCAGTAAAGGTGAGTGTAGGTGGGGAGTTAGGGAGGAGATAGGTCAGTCCAGGAAGGACAGACAGGTCAAGGGGGTGGGATGAGGTTAGTAGGTAGGAGATGGGGGTGCGGCTTGAGGTGGGAGGAAGGGATAGGTGGGAGGAAGAACAAGTTAGGGAGATGGGGACGAGCTGGGCTGGTTTTGGGATGCGGTAGAGGGAGGGGAGATTTTGAAGCTTGTGAAATCCACATTGATACCATTGGGCTGCAGGGTTCCCAAGTGAAATATGAGGTGCTGTTCCTGCAACCTTCAGGTGGCATCGTTGTGGCACTGCAGGAGGCCCAGGATGGACATGTCTTCTAAGGAGTGGGAGGGGGAGTTGAAATGGTTCGCGACTGGGAGGTGCAGTTGTTTGTTGCGAACCGAGCGTAGGTGTTCCGCAAAGCGGTCCCCAAGCCTCCGCTTGGTTTCCCCGATGTAGACGAGGCCACATCGGGAACAATGGATACAGTATACCACATTAGCAGATGTGCAGGTGAACATCTGCTTGATGTGGAAGGTCTTCTTGGGGCCTGGGATGGGGTTGAGGGGGGAGGTGTAGGGGCAGGTGTGGCACTTCCTGCGGTTGCAGGGAAAAGTGCCGGCTGTGGTGGGGGTGAAGGGGAGTGTGGAGTAGACAAGGGAGTCACGGAGAGAGTGGTCCCTCCGGAAAGCAGATAAGGGTGGGGAGGGAAAAATGTCTTTGGTGGTGGGGTCGGATTGCAGATGGCGGAAGTGTTGGAGGATGATGCGTAGGATCCGAAGGTTGATGGGATGGTACGTGAGGACGAGGGGTATTCTGTTTGGGTTGTTATTGTGGGGAGAGGTTGTGAAGGATGAGTTGCAGGAAATGCAGGAGACGTGGTCGAGGGCGTTCTTGACCACGGAGGGGGGAATGTTGCGGTCCTTGAAAAACGAGGACATCTGAGATGTTCGGGAGAGGAATGCCTCATCCTGGGAGCAGATGCGGCAGAGGCAAAGGAATTGGGAATAGGGGATGGCATTTTTGCAGGAAGGTGGGTGGGAGGAGGTGTATTCTAGGTAGCTGTGGGAATCGGTAGGCTTGGAATGGATATCGGTTTCCAGGTGGTTGCCAGAGATGGAAACAGAGAGGTCCAGGAAGGAGAGAGAGGTATCAGAGATGGTTTTCCAGGTGAAGTAATGGTGTGATCTGGGACATTGTCTGGACGGTACGATTTCATATGTATGACTATGTCAAGCTGTTAGTTGACTAGTCTGTGGGACAGCTCTCCTAGTTTTGGCACTGGTCCCCAGATATTTGTGAAAACGACAAAGCTGAGTTCCCAATTTCTTCTCTTCCAATGACTGGGTTGTGCCAGGTGAAATCTTCAGATTTCACTCCATTTTTTAATGAATTTTTGGTAGTTTGATAGCACTAGGAGGCTTGTTACATCATTTCAAATTGCTGTAGCATTTGAGTCACATGTAGGCCAGACCAGATAAGATAAGGATGGAAGATTTCCTTCCTGAATGTATATTAGTGAACTACATTTTATGACAACAATTGCTTCATTGCCGTCATTATAATTCCAGATTTTTAAAATGCAAATTCTACCATGGTGGGATGCGAACCCACATTCCCATAAACTGAGGTTGGGACTCGTGATTATTGATCCAATGTCATTACCATGACAACGGTGCCTTCCCAGATGGCAGTAAAAGGAAGTGGAAACTGGTCAATTGATTCTGTTACCTTCAGCAGTGAGAAAAATTTCCAGCCTGTAATCCTTAAAAAAAATTGTTTGCAGTCCTTGATTACAATAACTATTGGTAACTTTGTCAATGACAAATAACTGGATTGTTTGGGCACATGGGCAGCTTTACTTTGGGAAACATTAGTTTCCAATGAATTCCTGCTGGAAAATTGTCTGCATTTGTGAAATGACAAATATTCTGTGACAGTACTGATGAAAGACTGAATGGATCTTGCTAAACGACTCCCCCATTTTTCTCCTGGATTTTACAACAAACAGACGATTCTGTCCAGAAACTACTTCCTGCAAAGCAACCTGTGCAAAGTCTGAGTTAATAAACAAGACCGCAACGACAGAAGCCTTTCTGTGCTCTGCGCAACCAGAGCTCCTAGCGCGATCAATACTATTTGCTTCTCCCCTCACTTCCCTGTCCTGGCTGTAGTTCCAAGTCACTACCAATACTCCCCATACCCCACTGCTAAACCTGACAGTCAGATTCTGTTGCTGGGAAGGTCTTTGACCACGATCTTATGCCAGATTTTTACAGCTCCTGGCAGGGTCTTTGGGCTGATATCTTAAACTTCAGTTTCAGGTTCGATTTCGATCCCTATTTAAATAATTCCTAGAAATCAAAATGGCATATGCGTCATGTAGGTGAACCAGGATAAGTGGGTGATCACACACCTGTAAGACATATCAAACTCAATAATGACAGCTTTAAATAATTGTTGTGAAAGTGCACTCAGGGAGCCTAACAAAGATAATTCCACATTTACCTGAGCTGGGCCTCTTCAGCTCCATAGTACTGTGAACAGTTTTGGTCCCCTTATTCAGGGAAAGATATCAGCTTATTAAAGGCAATTCAGAGGAGGTTTACTAGGATGATTCCTGTTATGGAGGGATTGTCTTATGAGCAAAGGCTAAACAGAATGGGATCCTACTCATTGGAATTTAGAAGAATGAGATCTCATTGAAATATAATGGAGAGGATGCTTCCCACTATGGGAGACTCTAGGACCGGAAGGCATAGTCTCAAAATAAAGGGAGACTGAATTGTAACAGAGATGAGTGGGAATTTCTTCCTTAGAAGGTTGTGGGTTTATGAAAATTCTTGCCTCAAAGAACTGCGGGGGCAGAGCCTTCTGTGTATTTAATGTGGAGTTAGATAGATCCTTTATCAGTTGGACAATCAAGGATTATGGGGTAAATGTAGGGAAATGGACCTGAGGAATGTTGGATCAATGCTGATCCCTTTGTATGGTGGAGCAGGCTCGAAGAGTTGAACAGCTGACACCTGTTCCTATTCCTTATGATCTTGTGATCTTACTGATTGGAACCTGTCTAATGCAGAAGGAAACAAGTTGCAACTCAGAATGGCGAACAAGGAATAAAGTATGTTAGAGTACTCTGCTTTTCATATTGAAAGGGGCCCAGTGTCTACAGAACTTTGAAAGCTGTCCATTCATCCCCTTTCAGTGTGGAGCCAGCAATAGCATCAGGGTGAAATGAGCGGCCACAGTACCAATCTCATTTTATGTCACTATCCCTTATGTCTGGTTAGATTGACCCCTTTGTATGTGGGTCGGGGGAGGATAATATGTGTCAGTAAATACTTGGAGTATCTCAGTTATGTTGCTGAGCAATACATGAGGCAGTTATGCCCTTCATTGTAGGTCACATTCACTCAGCCATGCATAGTCATCATCACAGTGTTCATTTTATAATAAAATACACCAGTGGTTTTTGATCATATTGCCTCTCACAGTTTATGATTTTATCTGAACCCTTTTGGTCAGTTTATAGCCTTGTAACTCTTCCTGTCCTGTGAACAACTTTATTATTGCACTTCAATGACATCTCACTAAATGATAAGAAAATGCACTACAGCATATTTCATATGATGCAGTGAAGTGTCAGATCTGATATGGAATTTTAAAGCTCTGTCCTGTTTACTTGACTGTTCTTTGCCTTCCATTTTCCTTCTCTACATGAAGAGGACTTTTTTGAAGGAGTCACACAATTTTTCACATCTTTACATGGGGGTGGGGTGGGGGTGTGTTACTTTATAATTATGCCCTGGTAATTGTTTAACAAAAACACGTTATGTAGCTCCTTTGGTTGGAAGTTGCACTGGGCAGACTCATCCTAGGTACTGAACAATGTGGATATTGATGAGAAAGTTGAAAGGATTGTGTGAGATCAGCATTGAGGGCCTTCCCACTTTCGAGAGCAGCAAGTCGCAATTTTCCAAACCACGTTTTGGATGGCAAGACGAGATACCCACCAGCCAACAGAGAGAGGCCTATTTGCATGCATTCATATCCTCATTACCACATCACCTCACCTGCAGGATAAATGGTAATAATTCTCACCATGAAAATAAGAGGGGGTACTTGGCAAGTCCAGCTTGCTGCATGCTCCTCCAGATTGCCATCAGTCAACAACTTCTCAGGGCATTCCCTCCGGGCATTGATCACATCCAGGTGCACCTAAAGGCCCCTGTCAGATAAATGGGGTGCTAATTCCTCTCTGCTCTCTCATCAGGACCAAATAAAATGAACTGTGCAGGACCTTGCCAACTGCCTGGACTTGACCAGGTGCACAACTGAGTCTTAACAAAGAAGCTGGTACCAGGAATGCTGGGAGATCTCGGCAGCATCCAATACTTCCACACACGCTAAGGGGAAACAATAGAATGAATGGGTCATCAGTGGGGCATGGTCATGGGTAATGAGCTCATCCTTCGCAGACCCTAACTCTAATTTATCCTTGATTTGTTCAAATGCGCTATACAATTTCATACACCATTGAACTAGATGGTCAAGTGATATTTGCTCCTGATCTGGAATTTTAAAAGCATAGAAGATGGGCTCCAATGTGATACCAGGCATCAACTCAGTGGTTACTTTATACATTTTAAATGTTGGATGGAAATACCAGCTCACTACACTGCTACTCTGAGGAAAGTCGCTGCCACCAATCTCTGAATGTGCACCAAACTCGAATGCATGCTTGGTCCAGTGTAGTAGAGGAAAAGCACTTTCTAGTCTAACTAGAAGGGCTTCTTATAATTAACAAGATATAGTTTATTGCGTGATACAGGCTGCACTGATATTGTACAGAGGCTTTGATGAAGACCAGATATTAGGTTCACGTCTCGAAGGCCCAAAACTGTTCAGTTCACAAGTCGACAGGCTATCACCACAGTGGCTGGTGCTGATGAAACTCCTCAGTATTAACTCTTTCAGCCCTGTATGCAACAATAGTTAGCCTGGAAAAATTGACTGATGAATGTCAGGTATCACTTAATGCAGAGGAGTCTGGGCTTCTGCATTTTGGAAGACAAGACAAGGAGAGACAATGTATTCTTGTGGGCACATTTCAGAAGAGTGTGCAGGAGCTGAAACACTACTGTTTCATGTACAGAGATATTCGAATGTGGTTATGCATTCTGACAATGATTAGTAATGTATATGTGATCTTGAATTTCACAAATTTAACCAATGAGTCCAAAAGTACTGAAGTTATGTCAAATCTTTTTAAAATTCTGGTTAGACCAGAAATAAAGCATTGTAGTGCTGATAAATGCACTTTAGAAAGGATAAGAAAGACTTTAAGAGAGTGCAGAGGAGATTTATCACAAAAATTCTGGGAATGAGGAAAGATTGGGTAAGAAAAGCTGAGGTCGCTTTCCTTGGACCAAACGAGGTTAGGGGAAGAGGTTATGATAGAGTTGGATAAGACCAGCAATACGTTATTCCCCCATTCATTGATGATATGAGATTGAGCACACTGACTATTAGCAAAATATATCGGGGAATGTAAGAAACATCTTTTACTTAGCCTATGCTATTGACCTCAAGTTTGCTACTCATGAGAGTTTTGGAAGCAGGGATAATGTGTGATTTTGAAAGGGAATTTATGTACCATTGAGAGAAATAAACTTTCAGGACTACAGGGATAAAGAGGTGGAATGGGAGTGAGTCATTTGTTTAACATAGGCTCAATGTAATGGCTACCTCCTGTGCCATGTTGACGCTATGAGTACCAAGCCTCCAGTCCTAAGTCAGCTAACCTTGGACAACACTCAGTCTGCTTTAGTTTTATTAGTCACTGTTCCTCCTTTTAATTCCAGCCAGGATGTTCCTCCCTTTCAAGAGTTACAGGCTGGAATTCAGTGGTGCAAACCTCACACAAATTGGTGCCCCCTCCTATGGCATTCAGCCTTTCAACAATGCTTTGAGAACTGAGCTGTATGTTACAATTATTTCAAACAGCAGGCAGCATGCCATGTGCTGCCTAATTCAAAAGTAACAGACATGAATTAAAGTCAGCATTGGCATCCCTGTGTTTATTTTTGGGACTTTTCAATTTTGTCCCACTATATGAATGCATTTTGATGAAAAATGGAACTAGCAATGCTGAAAGACTTTTTCTCATTGCCTCCTTCCCCTATTCCTTAACCAATAAATACTTTCATCTCTTCATTATTTATATACACTTTGCGACTGAACTCTTTAATATCTGCGAGGTTGTAGTAGTGGAGGATAAACTTTGGAGAGCTGTGTTCATGCTGAATGGGTGCACTTGAGGCCCAATAAAGGCCCAATGCTGACCACTTCAAAGTCTTAGCTGGGCTGGGGTGAGGGTAGGCCCCAACTTGTAAAGGTTTGGGCAGGTTTAGGCCTAATGATGATGGTGGGAGGACCTCCCAGAGAATTTTACATGACACTCAGCCTGGAAACACACTGGTAGAGGATAATAAAAATTTCCTCATCATACTTACTTGGTTTTGCTGTTTTAATTTGATGGTGATGAAAGAAAGATTCCTACTTATAAACGAAAGTTATGCTTGGTGCATATGCTAAAATTATATCGCAGGATTTGATCTGTTCCTTATATTTTTTGGCAATTCAGTGGTATTCACTGTCAAGCTAAAGCACATTCACAATTATCTCACTTAAGCTAAATGGCAACAGGGGAAAAGATATTGAAAGAAAATAAAAGTGTCAGGGAGCTATTGTTGGAAAGATTATTGAGATGATGACCCATCACGTTATATGGATGTTTATATTTGGATCTCAACAACCATGAAATTTCCCTTCTGATGAGGTGAACAGAATCATAAATTCAAATTAGAACATAAGGACTAGGAGCATGAGTAGGCCATCTGGCTCCTCGAGCCTGCCCCGCCATTTAATAAGATCATGGCTGATCTTTGAGACTCAGGTCCACTTACCCACCCACTCACCATAACCCTTAATTCCTTTACTGTTCAAAAATTTATCTAGCCTTGCCTTAAAAACATTCAGTGAGGTAGCTTCAACCACTTCACTGGGCAGGGAATTCCACAGATTCACAACCCTTTGGGTGAAGAAGTTCCTCCTGACCTCAGTCCTACATCTGCTTCCCTTTATTTTGAGGGGATGCCCTCTAGTCCTAGTTTCACTTGCTAGCGGAAACAACCTTCCTACCTCCACCTTATCTATTCCCTTCATAATCTTATATGTTTCTATAATATCTTCCTTCATTCTTCTGGATTCCAATGAGTATAATCCCAGTCTACTCAGTCTCTCCTCATAATCCAACCCTCTCAACTCTGGAATCAACTGAGTGAATCTCCTCTGCACCCCCTCCAGTGCTAGTATATCTCTTCTCAAGTAAGGAGACCAAAACTGCACACAGTACTCCAGGTGTGGCCTCACCAGGACCCTATACAGCTGCAGCATAGCCTCTCTGTTTTTAAACTCCATCCCTCGAGCAATGGCAGACAAAATTCCATTTGCCTTTTTAATTACCTGCTGCACCTGCAATCCCACCTTCAGCGATTCATGCACAAGGACACCCAAGTCCCTTTGCACAGCAGTGTGCTGCAATTTTTTACCATTTAAAACATAGTCCGTTTTGCTGTTATTCCTACCAAAATGGATGACCTCACACTTATCAACATCATACTGCATCTGCCAGACCTTTGCCCACTCACTTAGACTATCTATATCCCTCTGCAGACTTTCAGTGTCTTCTGCACACTTTGCTCTACCACTCACCTTAGTGTCATCTGCAAATTTTGACACACCACACTTAGTCCCCAACTCCAAATTATCTACGTAAATTGTAAACAGTTGAGGTCCCAGCACTGATCCCTGAGGCACACTACTAGCCACTGACCACCAACCAGAAAAAACACCCATTTACCCCTACTCTTTGCTTTCTACTGGTCAATCAATCCTCTATCCATGCCAATACATTACCTGTAATACCATGCAACTTTATCTTATGTAGCAGCCTTTGGTGTGGCACCTTGTCAAATACCTTCTGGAAATTCAGATATACCACATCCACAGGTTCCCATTGTCCACCATGCAAGTAATGTCCTCAAAGAATTCCATCAAATTAGTTAAACATGACCTACCCTTCATGAACCCATGCTGGGTGTTCCCAATGGGACAATTTACATCCAGATGTCTTGCTATTTCTTCCTTAATGATAGATTCAAGCATTTTCCCCACTACCGAAGTTAAGCTAACTGGCCTATAGTTACCTGCTTTTCGTCTACTTCCTTTTTTAAACAGTGGCGTCACATTGGCTGTTTTCCAATCTGCAGAAACCACCCCAGAGTCCAGTGAATTTTGGTAAATAATTACTAGTGCATTTGCTATTTCCTCCATCACCTCTTTTAGTACCCTGGGATGCATTTCATCAGGGCCAGGAGACTTGTCTACCTTTAGCCCCATTAGCTTGCCCGGCACTGCCTCCTTATTGATAATGATAGTTTCTAGGTCCTCACCTGCTATAACCTTCTTGCCATTAGTTTTCGGCATGTTATTTGTGTCTTCCACTGTGAAGACCGACACAAAATAACTGTTTAATGTCTCAGCTGTTTCCTCATTCCCAGTTATTAAATTGGCCTTCTCATCCTCTAAAGGACCAATGTTTACCTTCGCCACTCTTTTACGATTTACATATTTATAGAAACTTTTGCTGCCTGTTTTTATATTCTGAGCTAGTTTACTCTCATAATCTATCTTACTTTTCTTTATAACTTTTTTTGTGGCTTTCTGTTGGCCTTTAAAGATTTCCCAGTCTACTAGTTTCCCACTACTCTTTGCTTTTTTGTATGTGTTTTTTTTTCAAATCTGATACTTTCCTGTATTTCCTTAGACATCCATGGCTGGCTCTCTCTTTTCCTACAGTTCTTCCTTATCACTGGAATATACTTCTGCTGAGCACTGTGAAAAATTGTTTTGAAAGCCCTCCACTGTTCCTCAATTGACCCACCATAAAGTTTTTGCTCCCATTCTACCTTAGCTAACTCCTCCCTCATTCCTTCATAGTCTCCTTTGTTTAAGCAAAGGACAGAGGTACTGGATTTAACCTTCTCATGCTCCATCTGTATTTTAAATTCGACCATACTGTGATTGCTCCTTCCGAGAGGATCCCTCTCTTTTATTCCTGTTTCATTTCCAGCTCTATGTTTTGTGGAACAACATTGTAAACATTAATATTTCATCTGCTAGCTTTTAACCTATGATTAACCACATAAAATACCTCATACAAGTAATCAGAAGGAAGTAGGGCTTGAAATGGGCTTTCAACTCAATCAATAGGACCTGTCACTTCAGTCTGCTTAACTTCGTAGAATCCCTTTAGTGTACAAGCAGGACATTCAGCCCATTGAGTTCCACACCGACCCTCCAAAGAGCATCCCACCTAGCCACACCCCCTACCCTATCCCTGCATTTGCCATTGCAATTTAGCATGGCCAAACCATTTAACTTGCACAGCATTGGACTGTCGGAGGAAATTGGAGAACCCGGAGGAAACCCACGTAAGCACAGGAAGAATACGCAAACTCCACAGAGAGACAGTCGCCCAAGGATGGAATTGAACCCAGGTCCCTGGCACCATGAGGCAGCTGTGCTAACTACTGAGCCACCGCATTGTCCTTGATATGCAGGAAACACCTTTTTCTTGATAAAGAACAACTTGGTCAATTTAATTTTTGAATTAGTCAGCTGAACTACTATTCAAAACTTTGAATCTTATGTTCAACAAAATGTCAGAAAGTTGTCTCTTTAAAAGGAAAGAAAATCTAGGTGTACAATGCCATGGTATTGGTGTAGAAACTGCTCCATGTAGCAACCATTTTTCAGAGACTACTCACATCACCAAGTCCCCAGCATGGTGGTATGTCCCTGCATCTTTTTTTTAATCAACCTTCCCAATTATAGACTCTGCATAATATAACTCATCTTTACTCATGCTTAATACAGGTGCAACACTTTTTGCATAAGTTTTTTCAAATTTATTTGAGACCCTCCCAATCAAAATTGAACTCAAACCTGGACATCTGCTGGATTCAGCCAAAGATATCTAATGATTTTTAGGTAAGGAAATTTCTCATCCTTGGGTCACTCGACCCGAAACATTAACACTGATTTCTCTCCACAGATGATGCCAGATCTTCTGAACTATTCCAGCAATTTCTGTTTCAATTTCTCAACCTTACCTGGCTTGAACTAAATCTGACTCCAGACCCACATCAATGTGGTTGACGCTTAATGCCCTCAAAGCAATTATGGGTGGACAAAAAAATGCTGGTTTAGGCAAAAATGCCCACATCCCATTAATGATTAAAAGGTTAATAACTTCAGCTAAGAATTCCCCTCCACCATGGTTCATTCAACCTTGCCTATCCCATCTCACCCACTTCTGTTAGCACCCCTTCTCCTCCCTCCCAGACCATGATAGGATTCTCTCTACTTTCACCTTCTTCTCTGCATTCTTGTCAATTTTACTTCAATGTATCACGTTCAGCCATTTTTGCCACTTTCATTGCGATTTTATTACTACCAATATATTTTCCCTTTCCACTCCATTCAGCACTCCAAAAGGAGTATTCCCACACTAACACACTAGTTCACTCTCCAGTCACTCCAATGACTTCTTCCCATTACCACAGTAACTTCACATGCCAGTGCTGAAGATTTTATATCTGTTCCTTTACTTCCTCTGTGATCACTGTTTAAAACCCCAAACACTCATAGCCAGTTAAATAGCAATTTGCTTCTGCATAGGTCCATGTAGCACATGATGGTGACTGTTCACAATACCGTCTCCACCACATCGGGAAAACCAAATGCAGAGTTGATGACTGCTTTGCAGTTCGGTCTCAAGCATGAACCCGAGTTTATAATTTTTCATCCCGTTCCTGCGCTTGTTTCTTCATTCTCAGTCTCCTATATTCTGCAGATGAATTTCCATGTAATTTAAAGGACCAACACCTCATATTTGGCTTATGTGTTTTACAGCCATCGGGACTCAACTGGTCCAGTAACCAATGTGGAAATTCTGAGAGCAAGCAGCAAGTTATAGTTGCCACTTACCTGGTCTGGACTTCGCAACATCGAGCTTGTTTGGCAAGACAGGAAGCTGAATATTAGTCAAGTGAAGTAAACCTTTTACAAGGCATTTCACAAGCAATAAACTCCCTTTTTCAACTCATTGCTAACTAGCGAGAAACTCAGCATGCTTCTTGTCAAAAGCATAAATGATAGTGCGAGATGCTCCTGGCATTGAGATAGGCTTTGGTATATTTCTCACACTATTCTGTCACAAATCTTGTCGTAGCCCACATGGGGGTTATTCCTGCATAGAAACAAGCCCTTTGGCCTATCATGTCCACAATGCTCATCAAGCACCTATCTATTCTAATCCTATTTCCCAGTACTGGCCCATAGCCTTCCATACAATGGCATTTCAAGTGTTCATCTAAATGTGTCTTAAATGTTGTCATTATTCCCACCTCTGCCACCTTTTCAGGCAGTGAATATCAGAAATCTGCAATCTGCTGGTTGAAAAACATCTCATGAAATTTCCTGCTCCTTACCTTAAACCAACACCCCCTTGTAATTGAACCCCCACTAAGAGGAAAAGTTTATTCTTGTTGACCCTGTCTAAGACTCTCATAATCTTGTCAACCTCAGCCATACGTCAGCCTTTTCTGCTCCACACCAGCCTATGATACTCTCTCTCTAAACCTGGGATACTCTTGATTGGGCAATATCCTAGTGAATCCTTTCTGCACACTCACCAGTATAATCTCGTCTTTCCTACGGTCCCTAAAAATGGTGTTAGACTCACTGACTTGTAATTGCATGGCTTAGCCCTACCAACTTTCTTGAATTATGATTTCATATTATCTGTCTTCAAATCCTCTGCAAACCTCTTTTGTGTCAAGAGGGGATTTGAGAATTAATGTCAGAGCCCCTGCAATCTCCTTCCTTACCTTCCACAAAAGCCCAGAATGCATTTCATTCAAGCCTGGGGATTTATCCAATTTTTAAGCTTGCTAAAACCAGTATTATGTCTCCCTCTCAATGTTAATTTGTTCATTTTATCACAGTCAACTTTCTGACTTCTAAATCTACATACTCTCTTCAGTGAATATAGATGCAAAGTTCATATTTAAAATCTCACTTACGTCTTCCAGCCCCACAGGCAAAATGTTTTGGTCTCCAAGGAACTTACTCTTTCCATGGTTACTTTTAAATTAATTCACAGGATGAGGAGATCACTGGCGGAGCCAGCATTTATTACTCATCTTTAATTGACCAGAGAGCAGTGTGATATGGAGTCATATGTAAGCCATACCAAGTAAAGACAGCACTTTCCTTCCCTAAAGGGACATTAGTGAATCAGATGGGTTTTTCCTGACAATTGACAATGGACTCATGGTCGTCGCTAGACTCCTAATTCCACAGATTCATTGAACTCAAATTCCACCATGTACCATGTCAGGATTTGAAACTGGATCCCCAGAATATTACCAGGGTCTCTGGATTAATAGTCTGGCAGAAATACCATAAGGCCATCACCTCTCCATATCCTTTTGCAACTAAAGTACCTATAAAATGCCTTTGGACTTTCCATTATTTTACCTACTAGTGTTTTAATATCCCTGTTTGCTCTCTAATTTATTTTTTCAAGTAATGCTATGTACTTTCTACTTCCTTCATATTTACCATAAGCTTCCTTTTCTTTCCTTACACACTCCTGTACATTCCTCAAAATGCAGGGTTCCCTGGACTTTTATGCTCCCATGCCAACATCACTTCACCTATAGAGGAACATGTTGGTCCTGCACTTTCACTGTTTCCTTTTCAAATGATTTAGATTTTCCTACAAGTGGCAGCTCCCAATCTGCTTCGTCAAGGTCCTGTCATTTCATATTAAAATGGCATTCCCCAATGCAATACTTGAACTCGTTTGAAATTCCAATTTCTAGTAAAATTAATGGAGCTTCTTTGTAATAGGAATGTCACTGCAGCAGCCATATTTTTATCCAGAACTTGAATCCATCATTTTCGTTTATCCGTGGGGTTGTAAGTGCTTTCTAATTATTATAGCCTATTTTGATAAACAACTTAGGGAAACACTTTAAAAGAAAATTCTCAACACTTTCCTTCATGAAACATTATTTGCTTAGCCTATAATCATGTTGATGATTATGTACTCCTTGTTTTGTGTATCAGACTTCTCCATGGGCACTTAATCCATTTATCTAGGATTTTGTATTTAAAAGCCAAGGGTAAATTGATAGGCATGTGGATCAAAGCAGAAACCTATGTCCAGAAAAAGTGTTAGTTTAGAATCAATGTGCACCACTATGCTGTCGCTTATCTCTGCCTTACACTCTGTTGGAGTGGAGATCCCCACTGGGAGCTCAGGATTAGTGAAGCAAGCTTCTTGTTTCAGTTCTATTCTTTGTTCAGGGAAACCAGCCATGTCACTGCTTACAGCTAAATAATCAAAGCCCAAACCATTCATCTTGAACTTGGTTCTCTTTATTCTTTCATGGGGTGTAGGTATCACTGGCAATCCATGTTGCCCAGCACTAATTGTCCTTGAGGATTATACTGGAAGCTTCCTGAAGATCTAATGTCAGAAAGAAGTACCAGACAAACTGAGGTACTCAAAAGAGCTGGCATGCCAAGCATCTCATAGGGGTCCACAGCAGAGAAAAAGCCCCTTCGGTCCATCATTTAAAATCACCTAACTATTCTAATCCCATTTTATGGCACATGGCCTTTAGCCTTATATACCTTGGTATCGCAGATGTACTTCTAAACAATTCCTAAATGTTATGAGGATTTCTACCTCTACCACCATTGCAAGCAGTGAGTTTCAGATTCCAGGATTTCCCTCTGGGTGAAAATGTGTTTTCCTCACAACTCTCTAAACCTCCTGCCCCTTAACTTGAATCTATATCCCCTAATCAGTGATCATTCCATTAAGGGGAACATTTCATCCTGTCTACTCTATCTATGCCCCTTATAATTTTATACATTTCAATCATGTCCCCTCTCAATCTCCTCTGATCTTAGGAAAACAACCCCAGTCTGTCCAATCTCTCTTCATAACTGAAACTCTCCAGCCTAGGAGCAATTCTGGTAAATGTCCTCTGCACCCCCTCATATGCTATCACACCCTTCCTATGGCGTGGATTCCAGAACTGCACACAATACTTTAGCAATCTAACCAATGTTTTATACAGATCAGGCATAATCTCCCTGCTCTTAAACTCCATGCCTCAGTTAGTAAGGGCAAGTGTACCATATGCCTTCTTAACCACTTTATTTCTTCGTCTTGATACCTTAAGGGGCTGGTGAACATGCTCACCAATGCCCTTCTGATCCTCGGTGCCTCTGAGGTTTCTACTGCTCATCAATGTATTCTCTTGCCTTGTTTGTCCTGCGAAGTGCATCACCTCATACTTATTCTCATGTAGATTGAATTCCATTTGCCACAGATCAGCTGATCTGACCAGTCCATCTATGTCCTCCTATAATCTAAGACTATCCTCCTCAGTATTTACCACCTCACCAATTTTTGTATCATCTGCAAACTTACTGATCAACCCTCTGACATTTAAGTCTAAGTAATGAATATAAACCACAAATTACAAAGGCCCAAAAACACTGAATTCTGTGGGACCAGACTCGCAGTAAAAAAAGCTTCAATCATTACCCTCTGCTTCCTACCACTCAGTCAATGTGTATCTAATTTGTTAAAATTCCTTCGATCCCGTGGATTTACAATCAGTGTCCCACTGCAGGACCTTATTAAAAGCCTTGCTGAAGTCCAAGTTAACTATATGAAAAGCATTACCCTCATCTGCAAAGCTAGTAACCTCGTCAAAATGTTTATTCAAGTTGTTCAGACATGACTTCCCTTTAACAAAATCATGTTGGCTGTTTTTGATTAATCCCTGCCTCTCCAAATGCAGACTAATTCTGCCCCTCAAAATTGCTTCCAATAGTTTTCCCACCACTAAGGTTAGGCTGACAAACCTGTAGTCTCCTGATTTATCTCTTACTCCCTTCTTGAATAATGGTTCCACATTGACTGTCGTCCAGTCCCCCAGCACCTCTCCTGTGGCCAGAGAGGAATTGAAAACTTTTTCAAACGCCCCTGTTATTTCTTCCCTCGCCTCACCCAATGGCCTGTGATACATTTCATCCGGCCCTTGAGATTTATCTACTTTTAAGCCTCCAGACCAATCAGAACCTTTTCTCTGTCTATGCTGATTTCTGTAATTGTATCACAAACCCACACCCTGATTTCTATATCAATATCATCTCTCTCACTAGTGAACACTGACATAAAGTATTCATTTAGAACCTACCAATATCTTTTAGTTCCATGCACAAATTACAACAGTTATCCTTAATGGGTCCTAATCTTTTCCCTGTTATCCTTTTATCCCTACTGTACTGTAAAACAACTTTCCTCAATGTCTATGGTTCATAAGATTTGATGGTCCCATCCCTTTTCACTGTTGGAATACGCTTGCCCTGTATTCTCTATATTTCCTTCTTGAGACAGATCTGCTCCCAGTCCGCTCTGGCCAAATCATATGTATTCTTATTAAAATCAGCCTTCCTCCAGTTGAGAACATTGATTTCAGATAAATTCTTGTCCTTTTCCTTAGCAATCTTGAATCTAACAGAGTTATGATTGCTGTGAAATACAACACCATCAAACTATCAGTCCACAAAATCAAGAAGAGACAGTTCTATCAATTGGCATCTTTTGAACAATTAATACATTTATTTCAAGCTTTACTTAAGTTCAGAAAATGTTAAAACAGCTGAAAGAAAATCAAATCAGAGATAGTAGGAACTGCAGATGCTGGAGAATCCGAGACAACAAGGTGCAGGGCTGGATGAACACAGCAGGCCAAGCAGCATCACAGGAGCAGAGAGGCTGACGTTTCGGGCCTAGACCCTTCATCAGAAAAGGGGGAGGGGAAGGGGGTTTTGAAATAAATAGGGAGAGAGTGGGAGGCGGATAGAAGAGGGATAGAGGAGAGGATAGGTGGAGAGGAAACAAACAGGTCGAAGAGGCGGCGATGGAGCCAGGAAAGGTGAGTGTAGGTAGGGAGTTAGGAAGGGGATAGGTCAGTCCAGGGAGGACGGACAGGTCAAGGGGG
The DNA here is from genome assembly GCF_021869965.1 of Rhincodon typus. Lineage (NCBI taxonomy): Eukaryota > Metazoa > Chordata > Chondrichthyes > Orectolobiformes > Rhincodontidae > Rhincodon > Rhincodon typus. The sequence continues at coordinate 102,757,438 of NC_063335.1, read as the reverse complement.
CGGGATGAGGTTGGTCGGTAGGAGATGGAGGTGCGGCTTGGGGTGGGAGGAGGGGATAGGTGGGAGGAAGAACAGGTTAGGGAGGCAGGGACGAGCTGGACTGGTTTTGGGATGCGGTGGGGGGAGGGGAGATTTTGAAACTTGTGAAATCCACATTGATACCATTGGGCTGCAGGGTTCCCAAGCGGAATATGAGTTGCTGTTCCTGCAACCTTCGGGTGGCATCGTTGTGGCACTGCAGGAGGCCCAGGATGGACATGTCGTCTGAGGAATGGGAGGGGGAGTTGAAATGGTTCGCGACTGGGAGGTGCAGTTGTTTGTTGCGAACCGAGCGTAGGTGTTCTGCAAAGTGGTCCCCGAGTCTCCACTTGGTTTCCCCGATGTAGAGGAAGCCACACCGGGTACAGCGGATGCAGTATACCACATTGGCAGATGTGCAGGTGAACATCTGCTTGATGTGGAAAGTCTTCTTGGGGCCTGACCTCTTCATCTCCAACTGCCGTCGAGACATCAATCGCCTCAACCTCTCCACACCTCTCACCCACTCCAACCTCTCCCCCGCAGAACGTGCAGCCCTCCGCTCCCTCCGCTCCAATCCCAACCTCACCATAAAACCTGCGGACAAGGGAGGTGCAGTTGTAGTATGGCGCAATGACCTCTACATCGCCGAGGCTGGACGCCAACTCTCCGACACCTCCTCCTACC
>NC_063335.1:102681754-102756633 GCF_021869965.1 Rhincodon typus | reverse complement strand
CATGACCCCACCCCTGAGCACCAAACCATCATCTCCCAAACCATCCACAACCTCATCACCTCAGGTGACCTCCCACCCACGGCCTCCAACCTCATCGTTCCCCAACCTCGCACTGCCCGCTTCTATCTCCTTCCCAAAATCCACAAACCTGAATGCCCTGGTCGACCCATTGTCTCCGCCTGCTCCTGCCCCACCGAACTGATCTCCAACTATCTCGACTCCATTTTCTCCCCCTTGGTCCAGGAACTCCCTACCTATGTCCGTGACACCACCCACGCCCTCCACCTCCTCCAGAACTTCCAATTCCCCGGTCCCCAACACCTCATCTTTACCATGGACGTCCAGTCCCTCTACACCTGCATTCCCCATGCAGATGGCCTTAAGGCCCTCCGCTTCTTCCTGTCCCGCAGGCCCGACCAGTCCCCCTCCACTGACACCCTCATCCGCTTAGCCAAACTCGTCCTCACACTCAACAACTTCTCTTTCAATTCCTGCCACTTCCGACAGACAAAGGGGGTAGCCATGGGTACCCGCATGGGCCCAAGCTACGCCTGCCTCTTTGTAGGTTACGTGGAACAATCCCTCTTCCGTACCTACACCGGCCCTAAACCCCACCTCTTCCTCCGTTACATTGATGACTGTATCGGCGCCGCCTCGTGCTCCCACGAGGAGCTCGAACAGTTCATACACTTCACTAACACCTTCCACCCCAACCTTAAGTTTACCTGGACCATCTCTAACACCTCTCTCCCCTTCCTGGACCTCTCTGTCTCCATATCGGGCAACCACCTGGAAACCGATATTCATTTCAAGCCCACCGACTCCCACAGCTACCTAGAATACTCCTCCTCCCACCCACCTTCCTGCAAAAATGCTATCCCCTATTCCCAATTCCTTCGCCTCCGCCGCATCTGCTCCCAGGATGAGGCATTCCACTCCCGTACATCTCAGTTGTCCTCGTTTTTCAAGGACCGTAACTTCCCCTCCTCGGTGGTCGAGAACGCCCTCAACCGTGTCTCCCACATCTCCCGCACCTCATCCCTCACACCCCGTCCACGCAATAAGAACCAAAAAAGAATCCCCCTCGTCCTCACGTACCACCCCACCAACCTCCGGATCCAACGCATCATCCTCCGACACTTCCGCCATCTGCAATCCGACCCCACCACCAAAGACATCTTTCCCTCCCCACCCTTATCTGCTTTCCGGAGGGACAACTCTCTCCGTGACTCCCTTGTCCGCTCCACACTCCCCTCCAGCTCCACCACACCCGGCACTTTTCCCTGCAACCGCAGGAAGTGCTACACCTGCCCCCATACCTCCTCCCTCACCCCCATCCCAGGCCTCAAGAAGACTTTCCACATCAAGCAGATGTTCACCTGCACATCTGCCAATGTGGTATACTGCATCCGCTGTACCCGGTGTGGCTTCCTCTACATCGGGGAAACCAAGCGGAGACTCGGGGACCGCTTTGCAGAACACCTACGCTCGGTTCGCAACAAACAACTGCACCTCCCAGTCGCGAACCATTTCAACTCCCCCTCCCATTCCTCAGACGACATGTCCATCCTGGGCCTCCTGCAGTGCCACAACGATGCCACCCGAAGGTTGCAGGAACAGCAACTCATATTCCGCTTGGGAACCCTGCAGCCCAATGGTATCAATGTGGATTTCACAAGTTTCAAAATCTCCCCTCCCCCCACCGCATCCCAAAACCAGTCCAACTCGTCCCTGCCTCCCTAACCTGTTCTTCCTCCCACCTATCCCCTCCTCCCACCCCAAGCCGCACCTCCATCTCCTACCGACCAACCTCATCCCGCCCCCTTGACCTGTCCGTCCTCCCTGGACTGACCTATCCCCTTCCTAACTCCCTACCTACACTCACCTTTCCTGGCTCCATCGCCGCCTCTTCGACCTGTTTGTTTCCTCTCCACCTATCCTCTCCTCTATCCCTCTTCTATCCGCCTCCCACTCTCTCCCTATTTATTTCAAAACCCCCTTCCCCTCCCCCTTTTCTGATGAAGGCTCTAGGCCCGAAACGTCAGCCTCTCTGCTCCTATGATGCTGCTTGGCCTGCTGTGTTCATCCAGCCCTGCACCTTGTTGTCTTGAAAGAAAATCAAATTATTTCCCTTACCATCAATCACATTCAGCATGGCATTATATCAATAAAGATGAAAACAAAATACTGCAGGTGATGGAAATTTGAAATAGAAACATAAAATAATCTAAATACTCAGCAGGTTGGGCAGTATTTGTGAGGAAAAATTAAATTAATGGGCAGAATTCTAGGATTTTGACCCAGCGATGCAGAAAGAACAGTGATATATTTCCAAGTCAAGGTGACAAGTGGCTTGGAGGGGATCTTGCAGGGAGTGGTAATCCTATGTATTGCTGCCCATGTCCTTATATATGTAAGTGATTGTCGGTTTGGAAGGTGCTCTTGAAGGATCTTCGGTGAATTTCTGCAGTGCGTCTTCTATGCTGCTGCTACTGAGTGTTAGTGCTGGAGGGAGTGGATGCTAGTGGATGTGGTGCCAATCAAGTGGGCTGCTTTGTCCTGGAAAGTGTCAAATGTTTTCAGTGTTGTTGGAGCTGCACCCATCCAACCATCACATTCCTGACTTTTGCCTCGTAGTTGATAGACAGGCTTTAGGTAGTCAGGAAGTGAGTTACTCACTGCAGTATTCCTAGCGTCAGGCCTGCTCTTGTCGCCAATGTGTTTATGTGGCGAGTCCAGTTGAATTTCTAGTCAAAGCAGCCCCTGGGATGTCGATAGTGGGGGATTCAGTGATTGTTGTACCTTTGAATGTTGAGGGGGGCAGTGATAAGATTTTATCTTCCTGGAGATGGTCATTACCTGGTATTTGTGTGGTTTGAATGATCCTTGCCACTTGTCAGACCAAGCCTGGATAATGTCCAGACTTTGTTGCATTTCAAAATTGACAGCTTCTGCATCTGAGGAGTCATGAATGGTCCTGAACATTGGGCAATTGTTGGCAAACACCCCCACCTCTGACTTTATGATGGAGAGAAGGTCATTATGAAGTAGTTCAAGATGGATGAGCCTTATATTTTTTCTCCGTTTACTTCCTCACCATCTGCCACAGATCCAGTATATCAGCAATGTCCTTTAGCATCAACCAGCTTGATCAACAGTGGCACTGCCGAGCCACTCTGGTGATGGACATTAAAGGTCCTTGCTCACAGCACACTCTGTACTCTTGCCATGCTCAGTGTTATCTCCAAGTGATGTTTAACATGGAAGAGCACTGATTCATGTACTGAGAGGTGGGCTCAGTGATATGTGGTAACCAGCCGGAGATTTCTTTGCACATGTTTAACCCTGTGCCATGAGACTCCACTGGCCCTATATCAATGTTGAGAAACCCCGAGGGAAACTCTCTCCACTCTGTATACCAATGGTTTGCGTTGAGTTTCTTCCTGCATATGGGTGTACAGGGAAAATTGTGGCTGAAAATGGACCTCAGTTTTGTTCAGTAGCATTTGTAAAATTCATTACAATGACTGGGTTAAAATCAATTCCATTATGTTAGCCCACTTCTAATGAAGCAGCATAGAGAAGATTGTTAAGCAGATGGTAGAAATAAATGAGAAGATCCATCAACAGTCATTGAATTACAAACTGGTGACTTTTTTTGTTTATTTAATATAACTTATTTCATACTATGTCCGGCAGAACACCAGCTGAAATGTTTTTTTAGAAGGCAACCTGGAATGAGGTTTTCATGCTGAAGCCATATTTAGCAATCAATAGAAGAGAAACACCTGAAGCAGATAATGAATCACAATGAACGAGGTCTGAGGTTGAACCAAAGCATTGAGTTTGATGCATATATAGTGGTTGAAATGGCTGCCAGGAAATGCTTGGAAAGCATATGGTTCTCAGACATTTTTGGCCAAGATACTTCCAGCTGCTCACAAGATGTAAGATACTGAACATCCCCAACCAGTCCACACTGTCAAAACTTACAATGCAGTGATTAACATCAGATGTGGCTCCATGACTGGGCTACATTTGCTAAATAATCCTGTGTTTGAGAAGAATTATACTGACAACCATTTTTAGATTGTCAGTCAGGCCCACAATGTGGTTAACGTGCATGCAAGGGAAGCTGCATATATTAATACACAGGACCGTGTTCTATACAAACAGGGAAAAAAAAATCCGCTCACAATAATGTTTCATCTCAGCCATTTTCTGGATCATTTCTCACGGCAATGCTTTGATGAATCAGAGTCAATCTGCCTGGATTAAAAGGTAAACAAAGTTTGGGAGTTGATGGTGAGTCATCACTAACTGATGTATTCTCAATGGCAAGACGTCTTCCAATCAGATTCTATTTGATAACCTTTGAGCATTCTCCACTAATACATTATAAATGATGTTTACCATTTACTTTGATATTCTTGCAAATTGTCCTGATGAATGCAAGCTTAAACGCTTCGCCAAAGTGTGGCCATTTATTGCTTTACAGGTAGCTCTCCTATAATGCAATAGTTGCGTGCTTGTGTGACCTCGCACTATAGAAAATTGCGCAATAGAAAATTGCCATTGAAAATCATGTTATAGGAAAATTGCTATAAAAATCATTATACTATACAGGAGAAAGTTTACGTTATCCAAACAGTGTCCACTATTCATCAATCGCGTTACAGCCAATTCGTGTTAATGAAACACACATTATAGCAGAACTAAGATAGCAAGAACTGCAGATGCTAGCGTCAGAGATAACAAAGTGTGGAGCTAGAGGAACACAGCAGGCCAGGCAGCACCAGAGGAGCGGGAAAGCTGACGTTTTGGGTTGGGACACTTCTTCAGAACCACCTGTATTACCACATTTGTAGCTAGCAGTCCTGGTAGTAGCCATTTAATTAGGTGCCATTATAAAATTGTGCAGGACTTCATGGCAGATGTCTCTGCATGACAGTGCCAATTTTTCCAACCGATGTCTGCCCTGTCATCAACATTCAGGCTAAACGATGATCCTTCCTGACAGTTCAGGAAAGACAGAGGTGTAAATCCATGTAATGTATTACCAATTAATTTCTGCTGCCTTCCATCCTATTGTTCACACTCCCACACCCTGCAACAACGTCTTCAAAAATGTTTACCTTCTCTTGGTTCCCATGTAGAGTCACTGACCTGAAACATTAACTATTTCTCTCAACACATGGTGCCTGACCTGCTGAGTGGTTCCAGCATTTTCTGCTTTTATTCCTTCTGGATATCTCATCTTAAAATAGTGCTGGGCTCTCATCCGATCACATTAAACATTTTGTCAGGTAGATTCGCCATTAGAAAGATTTTGGCTGACAGTTTTAGAAAGGAAATGAAATCCATCACCATTCTCATAACGAAAAGGATTCATTGAAATGACAAGCATGTTGTTAATTATGTGCGCTCATATATAGGTAATAACAACAAAGATCTTCTTCATGTACTGCAATATGCAATTGAATACATGTAGTATACCTGAATGAATAAGTGCAATGGTTTTATCCCTAAAAGCAACTATTTTCTAACCTCCCAGTGAAATGCTAGTTCTAAATATGTTTTTTTTCTCAATATTATAAAAGTCTAATGATAACAGAGAATGTCGAGCCATTTATTAGCTTACCAAATGATAAACAAACAGTTTCATAAAATATATTATCACAGTGAACTGAGCAAAGAAATTTAATCATAATTGGTGCCCTGATTTTAGCACTCAAGAGTGCAGTTGTTTGTTCAGCCATTATTTTCAATATTTTACAAATAAGAAGGATTAATATTGTATAATAATTATTAATGCTTTGTATATTTCCAGTTTCAGGCAATGCTTTTAAATGTTTCTAGTTATTGGGAATATGATTAGAATTAATAAAAATCCGATTATGCGCATTAATCGGTTTCACAATATAAGGGCATGGTGAAGCTAATAATTGGATATTCAAATTCTGTATCAGTCATATTTAAACATGTAAGATTATTTATTACTTGGGAGACCTTAGGTCTGATTTTTATGCATGAATATTAGCACTCAAGTAGAAAATTGGTATTTTATATGGAAGTGCATGTATTAATCAGTGCTGCTTTTTGACGATATATAAAAATGAGACCTCTCATGGACATCCAGCACTATTGTAGCTGAGGACAATGTGGAAATGTTCATTAAGAGTAAAATTATTGAAGATATATGTATTTTTCTCAATATATAAAACCATTAAGTGCTTTTATAACTTCAAATATTTTTTCAAGATTCATCATGCTTCAGGCCATGAAATTCAGATGCTTTGACAGGGGAAAACCCCAACTGACTATTCCAAGTACTTTAGAGAAAGTCTGTCATGTGTAAGATCTGATGTTCCCTTTAACTTAATTGTAGGACTTAGGTCAGTTATAGCCACAGACTAAGTTGGAAGCATTAAACTAAAGGCGACTTTAAGTTTAGATAAGAGCAAAACCTCATGGATAAAAGAATGATTCACAGGGTTCATAAATTTTTCACAATAAGCACAAAATTGTGGTATTTGTTCCATGGTCAGTAGTCATGTTCAAGAGGGAACAGCAGTCCTCCACCTTTGGTCCACTTAATCCCTTGATTAATGTCTACTTTTACTCTTCTTTTATTCTTCACAATGGTATATGCTTAGTATCTTGCAAATCGTTATTTAATACAATGTTCCCAGCTTGCATCTGTGGCAAATTAGGTGAGATCTTTTTCCTTTCCATTTAATGTGGTCAGTTATTACTTGACATCCACATCCCCACCCCTTTCCATAATGGTATCCTGAGCCTGCTTTAGGTTATTATCACTATCATTCAGGAGATGCTCCAGATTCAAGAGTTCTTTTGCTGATTATTCATCGGCAGTGACCATTTCATTACATGTATAAGCTCTGTCCCAATTCACAACTATTTGGCTTGACATATTTACAGTCATTTCTGGTTAAAAGGCCAACATTTTCTGTTCCATTAGCCACATTCTAATAGCCTTCAAAAAGAAGATCTTTGCATGGTTTGAATTCATCCTTTTCATGACCTGTACAGAATTGTAGCTAAGTCAACTCGGCTTATGCAATTTCCTATTCAGCTAAATAAGTACAGAATATAATATTAAATAACCTACCTAAGAATAGGACAACTAATTTCTAATAGTACCATAACAAAATAAATTCAGACCTATACATGTCTAGTTCAAATACAGAAAAGGATTCAGAGATACGGGGACAGAAGTATTCTAATCAACCATTTGCGACTATTCCACTATTCAAATCTTTACTTCTAGTTTATTAATCTGCATCTCTTGGTACTCTTGTCCAATAGGAATTTGTAATGCTTAGCGCTTAGACATTTGCATGCCAGTGTCAAAGGAATGAAGTATTCAAAATGGGGACAGATCAGGATCCTGTACAACTGAAACATAGCTCCCTTCTCTTCGTTATGATCAGGGAGTCTAGAACCAGGGTTCACAGTCTAAGCATATAGGGTAGGCCATTTAGAATTGAGACAAGGAGAAATTCCTTCAACCAGAGAGTAGTGAGCCTATGAGCTTCTTTGCCACAGAAAGCAATTGAGGCTAAAACGTTGAAAGTTTTCAAGAAGGAGATAAATATTGGGTGAAATGGATCATAGGCCATGGGGAGAAAGCTGGAACCGGGTATTGAGTTGGAAGATCAGCCATGATCATTGAATAGCAGAGCAGGTTGAATGGGCTGAATGGCCTACTCCTGTTCCTATTCTGTTCATTTCTACATGATTCAACTACCTTGAGCTAAAGGCCTGCAAGTTACAAACTGTATTTTGATCCTGTACACTGGCTTTTTAGTGATTTTTGTACATGAATACGCAAAACTCTAATTTGCTCTTCTCCATCTCCAAGGCTAAAGGGAGTGTAGTGGAAGACCCATATATTAGTCTTGGAATTGTAAAGTGCTAGATTCTAGCAATGCAGTCAATGTCTGCTGGAACATATCTCATTACATTTTTGAGTTTAAAATTTTCATGGATTGAAATCACTTGATATTATAGCACAAACTTGTGACATGCTTGGTTGAATTTCCTTGATTGCTTTTATTCAGAAGCAGTACACCCATGTATTTAAATAGGTTAAAACGTCTGTTAAAATAGCAGACAGTGGAATTTCAGATGGAGACAATAAAAGTTATAGTTTTGCGTTACATAATGAAATTTCACCCTCTTGATGTATTTTAAAAATGCAAACTTTGATTTGAAAACTTTGCAATTTTAAAGTCAATCAAATTGATCCGATCGACCAGAAAAGCATTGGAATGGCATTTGATAAAGCGATCCAACTCAGTTAAATTAGAAATTTTTTTTTTTTTTTTCCCTCACACATTCACAGTGATATTGTTCTATCGATGCTCTAACATTTTAATTCTCTCCACAGATGCTGCATGACTAGCTGAGGGAGACCAACATTTTCTGTTTTGGAGTTACGCTTGTAGAATGTTTTTGTTTGTCACACCCAATTAAATGAAGTTCTTTCACCTTATATTTTTGGTTCTCTGTTTTAAAGAGGTCAGTGATTGATGCAATCATCTTTGTAATCCTGGTGATCTTCCTCATCAAGTGCACTAATCAAAACAGTGATGTCCTCAATGCTTTTGATTCATCAGCCATGTATAATCGAATATGATTTATTATCCAAAGAATAGCAGGGCTGTTATTTGACAGAGAGCAGATGATCGTCACATGAAGCTCATTCACTTTGGTGTGAGTATTGAGGGTCTTCAAGGACACGGTCTCAATTTACATTCTGTCAGCAAAACACTGGGTGCCAAAGAGGCTTGTCATATCCTGGACAACTCCATTTGCAGGAGATTCTATCAGCTGGAGATGTGCGAGCTCCTGTTTTCAAAGATTGCGCAGCAGCTCAATATCACTTCAATACATTCAACAAAATATGTTACCAGCACTTTTCAGAAGCTTGCAACCATTCAGCTTTGGAGTGAGCAGGAATGGAGGGGCCGGGGAATGATAGCCTTAGAAAAATCAACAGGTAGAGAAGAGTCCCCTGAGTGAATTTTGCTCTTCAATTGGTATTCAGGTATGGATGCAGGTGAGAATGATGAGTGCAGCCAGAGAAAAGTCCACAGCATATTTCCAGTAACTTGGACCATTGCTATTGGATAACTGCATGTATCAACCTGACCTATTGTAATGGTGTATTGGCATTCATATGGGTGTAGTCATGCTTTTCTAAGGAAATTAAATATAATTAATAGTAAGGAAACTGCAGCACTCTGATCACCAGATGTTGATTTATCATTAATCAAGCTACCCTGACTTCTCTGTCATTAGCAATATAAATTGGGAGTGTGCTTAAATGACTGTTGCACTTTCCATTAATGATATTGCTTAGGCGAGTTGAAAGCATTTGTATCTGTTGAATTGCTGCTGAAAAGATAGAAAGATTTTGACCAAATTACAAAAATAAGGGGATTCTGGTTATTTAATACCAAAATAATTCTGTTTTATGCTTGCAACTGGGAAGGGAGTTAAGAATGAGCTGATAATTTCATTGAGAGCTGGTAGACTTTGCAGTATTTGATAAAGTATTGGTTCACTGCATCCACACAGTGCTTAAATAATCTAGCTCTATAAAAATGTGGATTTAATTATTCATACACTCAGCAGAAGTCTTGTAACCCAATTGATTTTGGTTGTCGTACTTCAGACCTTGCACTTGTATGTGTGTTTGATGCTATCAAGAACATTGAATTATTTAAGATACAATTTATTCCCAGTGACAATTAGATATAATGTTCAATATTATACAATGACTCCTCGAGGCTGCTTTTCCCACATTGTCTGTTGTCAGCCTGCTCTTATTGGGTTATACTGACTTGCTAATGTGTTTATGAGTGGCAGGTATTGATCATTTGAGTTACTCAGCTGAATAAATGTTTGACAACTTGAATTGCAAGTCTTCAAGCAACACATTAATGTTATTTATTCAAACTATTCAGTGTGTTCCAAAGATTTTATTGATAAGGCACTTGAGGACTGCTGTTGTATCTCAAAGAGATTTTATGAACCAATAATTGTATTGAGCAGTCAAGTTCAAGCTAAAGTATTTTTACATCATCAAAACAGAACAGCTTAATGAAGCAAGCATGATTTGTCAGAAAGTAACTGTCTTAACTCATATTTCGCTGAGCAAGAACGTAATCTAGCTAGAGGGTGGATGTCCTCTTCATTCCTTCATACTATATAGGCATAACTGACAAAATCAGTATTAATGGGCATTTGTAAAGTCTATAAGACAGTGGTTGTGAGCCACTTGTTGAACCGAGCTATAGTCAATGTGGTCAAGGTACTTCCATAGTGCTGTTACGTAAGGCATTCGAGGAAACTGACTGAACAATAAAGAAATAGCAATATATTTACAAGTCAAGATAACGTATGACCCAGAGGGGATCTTGCAAGTGATGGTCTCCCCATCTGCTTGCTGCCTGTAGCCTTCCAGACAGTGAAGGTCATGGGTTTAGAAAATGCAGGCAAAGAAGCCATGGCATCTTGCTACTGTGCATCTTGTAAATTGTACACAATTCGCTATTGTGCGCCCTTGCTGGAAGAGGTGAATGTTTAAAGTAATAAATGTTTGCAATTGCATTCTTCTGAAAGTGTATAGCTTTTCTTGATCAAAGTATATGTTATGCCATGTCACAGGGTTGAATACTATGCAATGCTTTGTAAACTAGATGGCAGCAACACACCTAGTTTTCAAACACTTGAGGACCTTGGTGAAGAAGGGGCGAGATTAGACATAGGATGGTAATTATGGAGGACAGCGAGGTCAAGAGTCAGTTTATTGATGGGATGTGACAATTACAGTAATTTTGAAGGGCAGAACATTAATTCCCAATGTGAATAAGCATTGATGCAATGAATAAGATAACATTTAAATTAAGTTTGGACTTTCTTTATGTGAGCAGAAATAATAAGAACATTTTTTTGGTGGCAGGAGGAAGAAATTAGATTCAGAAAAGTGTTCTACAACACGTTGAGAAGTGTTAGGGGAAGGTGGATTTTAGGTTCATTGCAAAACTTAATGATATTAGGGCAAGGCATTAGTACATCTCCTCTTCCATTGACTTGTTTCAAAAGTTCTGTGTTATTGCAGCTGTGAGGAAATGTAAAATTGCCCTGGGTCTCCTGGCATATACATTGTAGTGCATTGTATATATAAGCTACACAATAAATATTCAAGTTTTCTTCAGTCAAAGGAGCTACTTATTTGAAGAGAAGAGTACCTGTATTGAGTAGCCAAGTACATGAAAGATACTATGGATGGTGAATGTGCAGAATGGTAGCCCATAGAATCAGAGGCAGTTGAATTAGAGGAATTCTACGTGAGAGCTACTGCTCAGAGATTTAGAACATAGGGAAGAGACTCCAGGAAATAAAGGTGTAAGGGGACTTCAAGCAGTCAGGGCTGAGGAGAATTTCACAGGAGCTGAGAAAGCAGTGGACAGTCACTGGTTTTACATTGACAAGAGCTAGAACGCAGATAAAACCCTATCAAGCCATGTTTTGTTTAGCATAACTGAGAACGGTGGTGAAGGAAGCTCGCATGCAATAGTTGTTTGATGCAGCTGAGAAATATTGGAGTGTGAAGTAATTTAGTGCCAAGGTAGTGAAGCCAGCTGTCTGAAAAAGCTGGAATTGTATCCTCTGGAATATTGTCTCAGAGGAACAGGTTGAACTACCAGGACAAGAGCAGTTATTGAGAAAGTATAAGGCAAAATGTTTTTCAAGGTGTTTCATTACTAGAACTTTGAAAGTAAAGAATTGGAATCTCCTCTAAAGAAGACAAAGGTTACACACGAGAGGATTGCTGAGAAATATATGGATGCTTTCTTGATTGAATCTGCTATTTGACTCACCATATAATGTGTTCAATCATAGTTTGTCTATTATTTCATATTAACGTCATTTTATTCTAATTGTTAAAATATAAATTGCCTTTTATTGTTTTACTTTTCCAATCTTGCACAGTAAAGTTGAGTTTATTTGTTCAAAGACATGAAAGTTACTGGTCCCTAAGCAGATTGTTGTATAGGTTGGTGGGGGGTCTCATCCTACATTGTAATACAGTATATCTGTAAAGTCCTGACTCCCTGGATTGTAGGTAGTAGGCTTTCAAAGATGGAATGTTCTTTGTAAGAGACAAAAGAGTTTTTTTTTTCAGATTTTCAATTGTTTTATGTTGCCCTGCTGAACTTTTTGTTGAATTTTCAGCCATTTCTGATGGAATCCTATTTTGAGGTCATTTTCAACACATGAAAGACTTGGATTTTTATGGCCAATTTCAAGACCATGAAAGTGCTTTAAAGTCAATGAAGTACTTACAACATTCCATTCACTGCTGAAATGTCAAAAAGACCGAAACCAATTTAGACACAATAAGCTTCCGCAGCAATTTGAAGTTAGCAACTTATTTGTTTCTTGATAGTTTTATTAGGGTCATTATTACACAGGACACCCAGAATAACCAGAAGTTTTGTATTCAATTCCTGGAGTGAAACTTGAACTCATAGCTTCTGGCTTATATGAGGAAGCAAAGGAACACAGGCCCAGGGATGGCGTGGGAGACCGCACCTGCATTACTTTGTGCAGTTTTTGTCTCTTTATTTAACGAAACATGTTCTGGCTATGGAGACAGTGCAATGAAGACTTACAGGACTGATGTATGAAGATAACTTGGATCAATTAGAACTAAATTCACTGGCATTTAGAAGAATGGAGGAGGAACTCGCAGAGAGAGCTATAAAATTCTAACAGGACTAGGCAGAGTAAATGCAGGAAGGATGTTCCTGTTGTCCAGGGAGACTGGAACCAGTGGTCACCATTTAATAGACCATTAATCACAATAGACCATTTAGGATTGAGATAAGGAAGAATTTATCCATCCAGAGCATTGTGAGCCTGTGGAATTCTCTGTTACAAAAAGTGATTGCAGTCAAATCATTGTGTGCTTTTGAGAAGACATTGGATATAGCTCTTAGGACTAAAGGGATCAAAAGGTTTGGGAAGAAAGTGGGAGCAGGGTACTGAGTTGGATGATCAGCCATAATTAAATTGAATGCGGACAGGGCTCTAAAGGTTAAATGGCCTACTATTGTTCCTATTTTCTATGTTCTTTTTAATGTAAGAATGATACGAACTGAGTCAACTTGCAGCCTCTGTTTTGAATGTTTGATCTCTGTATAGAAGGGACAGGCACATGAACATCCCTATTGAGAGACTTGTGCCTACCTTTGCTAGTAAGCATATAAACAAAGTCACAATCTGAAATGCCCAAGGTGTTTGATCTACATTCCTCATGTGTTGCTTTGGAACTTTGTCTTGACGTCTAACGATGTCTTTACAGTTTTTGGCTTATTTCTTTCAAGCAAGAACTGATCGAGGTTTCTATCTATTGTATGATGACCTTGTACAATTTGGACCAGAATGATGTCCTGGCTTATTCTTGATGTCCTAAGGGGGTCTGGAAATGTATTTTCCTAAATTGCTTTGTGTTTATATTTGGTTTCTTACCATTGCCTGAAAGTCATTATTGATTTGTTTGGCTTATATTGTGATTGAGGCATGATGACCCTCAGGTTAAACCACACCAGTCATCTCTCTCTCTCTCTCTCTCTCTTTCTCTCTCTCTTTCTCCAATGAAAGAATAGCCTAATGGTCCCCTGAGATTATGGCGGTTCTGCTTATTTATTGCAATGCACAATCCATTGCAAATATATGGGACTGGTTGGATAGGCCTTTGGATCATTGCCTGGACAATATTGTTTAGTTGCTTGGCCTTCCTGCTGAGATGGCTTGGCAAACAACAATGGGAGGTATAATTGTATTATGCTTCTCTACATTGGCTGACTTTTATGCTGGTTCGTCAAATCAGAAACAGTATTGTCTGCCAGGAACATAATTAGTTTTATTTATGGACAATGTCCAACACCAATTCAGAGTGTAGGGGTCCATCTGTGGTATTTATGGAGTGGTTCAGTTTTCCTTTGCAGCCTTTTGTTTTTACTTTGCCAGTTGTGTTTACTACGCATATCAATTACCCAAGGCAGTTCTAACAACAAAATATGTTCAGTATTCTTTATTAAAGCCAAGTAAGCTATAAAAAATACTGCACAACTCTTACCCATACATGTTTACAGTAACAAGGGAACCCATTTACATAGGTTCATCCAAAGATTAGCCAAGGTCAAATGATCAGCTTCAATATCTAGCCAATGATCAGATGACCTCCTCAGCTAACTGATTTTGCTGTAAGGCAAACTTTCTTTACACTCCTTCTATACAAATGAACTGTTCATTCAAACCTTGACTGTATTCAGTCTCCAATATATGATCAGTTTGTCACTGGCAACATCAGAAATTTATCGTATTTTCCATAGCCAGTTCAATCAATTACCTCACTACGATTTACTTGCTTGTCTCCCTGGAAAGTGGCTTAGTTTTTGTTTTTAATGAATGCTGACCTCAGCTTTAGCATGTGCTTGCTGTTCACCACTTCAATGTCATCTAATCAATCATATTCACAGACGCATTCTATAGCAATCACAAATTCAGCTGACAAATAGTCCGCATCATCACATCTGATTCACTGTGTGTATTTTAGCAAAAATTCAGCTTTCTCGAGTTACTGTGAGAATTCAGTTACTATACTCCAATACATTCCATCAGCAAAACCCAGAAACACATTAAAACCAAAAACTTTGCCTTCCCTTTCAATTTCATTTAGCTTCATTTCACTAAGCTAGCAAATTTTAGGTTAATATCTGCACCTTTCATCAAAGTCCAGGTTTTATGTAACAATAAAAGCATTATAACCAGATAGATAGCACCTTCCATATCCATGATCACTTTGATTTAGGTGAACAAGGGCAGCAGATACATGGCAACACTATCACCTATAAGTTCCCCTCCAAGTCATTCACTAACCTGATGTGGAAATGTATTGTTGTTCTGTACGAGTGACCTCTGTAAAGGCAGTCAGAGATTCAGAGATAGCGAAATAAAGCAGCACTTGAGAACTTTACTCAAGCAAAACACCAGTGCAGATGCAGGGGGAGGGGTTCCAAGACTCACTGAGGAGTTTGAACTCTCTCCAAATACAATGGTAAGAAAATACTTCTTTTATACTGTTACACAAACAGGCTGATGCAACCCCAACACTATATTACTTACTATCCACATTTAGCCTGAGCAATAAGTCTAACAACACCACACATTTTACTATCAGTGGTATACGGCTCCTACATTGTCACACGAGGGCCTTTTGTCCATTGGAACCTTTATCAAAAATAAACATGCAGTTACTCATCATACCTAGCCCTGACCCGTTGTCACTAACATCCGTAGACTAGTTTGCTTCCCGCCTGGAACATCGCGTGGCCTGTTCCCTTGGGAACTATCGTCCAACTAACTGCCTGTCTCTGCAGCAGCAAGCCACTGCTCTTTTAATCCTTACTTTTAACCCTTACCTATATATTTGTCCCTAACTACAGATCTGCGAGAAAACTATACTTCTATAAGAAATCTACACTTTTACCCTATTTCTTCCTTCAGTTCCTTCAGCGTCATTGGGTCAATATCCTGGAAATCCCTCCCTAATGACACTGTGGGTCTACCTAGACCAGTTCAAGGAAGCAGCTCACCTACATCTTCTCAGGGGCAAGTAGGGTTGGGCAACAAAAGCTGATTCTACTAGTGATACCCACATCCCATTTATGAATAAAAAAGAAAAAAAAATCTCCAGTTATGGAGGAAGCTACTACTTATTTATTCAAACCCTGTCTATAGGATTCTCTAGATAGAACTGAGATAGTCCTGTAGCACAGCCAGAAATGTAAAATAATTCAAAATAATAAGCGTGTTCCTATGTATTGCTTTATTTTTCTGTCAGAATTAGGAAAGGAAAAACGAACTAAAACTTATATTGTATTTCCTCAATCTCTGAAGGTGTCAAGTACTTTATAGCTAATAAAGTGCTTTGTAGGGAAAAGCAGGAGCCACATTCCAATGAGATAAGTTAATGCATTCTTACTTTGCTCATATTAGCTTTGGGTAACACTGTATTCTGCGCTCTGTTCTGCTCCGGTGACCCGATGTTCTGAGGAAGGGTCACCGGACCCGAAACATTAACTCTGTTTTCTCCTCCACAGACGCTGCCAGACCTGCTGAGCTTTTCCAGCAACTTTGTTTTTGTTCCTGATTTACAGCATTCGCAGTTCTTTTGGTTTTTATTGAGAAGACAGAGATCTCATCTGAAAGATAACACCTCCACCAGTGCAGCGCTTCCCTCGGTACTGTGCTAAGAGTCCGACTGGATATTCAGGCAGCATTTAAATTAACCAATCAATAGTTGGCAAAAATATAATATGAGTAGTTTCTGTAACACAAAACTGATTTGTAATGTCAGCTTTAAACTCAAATGACAGGTTAAAATAACTGAATCAGAGATAGTAGGAACTGCAGATGCTGGAGAATCCGAGACAACAAGGTGCAGGGCTATCTTCTTTTATTGACTGATATTTCCAGGTAGTAACTGCATCTGGTCAATCTCCTCTTAAACATAATTCTAGGTTCACTTTCTGTGTGCAAGGAGTTGAAGCTTTTTGCAGTCAGACTTTCACAGAGGCCTCCTGGGACTGGTTGGCAACCTCCACTGTATGTTCATAATATCGCCGTGCTTCTGGTGATATTGTGATTAGTGCTGTGATGGCTTATTACCAGTTCCCAATGTGCTATATTGAGGCTGGAATTTTGGACAACTCTGGCTGACCTCTCATGCATGCCAACCTCATCTGTACACCTCCACTGGGCATTCCCTTCGCAGGATGAACAATGCAAATTGAATGGTGACAGGTCGGAATAAAGACAATGAAGCAGGACATTAGGGTGGTGTGTGGACAGTTTCACAACACAGTAAATTCAGATTGAACCATCTCATGGACATTGGAGATCAAGATCAATATAACATCAGATTTGAAATTCCACAGTCAGACACAACAATTCTCTTCCTCAGAGCTCATCTGCAAATTTTCTGAGGAGTGGATTGCATTCTTTGAAACCAAAGCTAGATAGATACTTGATGTTACAACTTACAGTCAATTAACATTGATCTGAAAATGATACTCTGTTGGTAGAATTTACAGATGGTGTCAATCCCAGAACTTTTAGCAACTAAAAGTTACCTGGAACAAATTCTGTAGCAGACTGCTTCTTGCCTTTTAACAAAGGCAATATATAGAAATAATAACATAGAAATAGCCCTATCAGGCACAATTGGCATTTACCGTGCAGACAACCAATTTTAGCTTTGTAATGAATAGCTATCATTGCTCCAAACTGCTATTTTCCTTCCCATCAATGGATTGTGTAACAAGGCAGCATTGGCTGCAGAAGATGCATTGTTCACTATCTCATAGTTTAATTTCATCCAAGGATAAGCTCTGTTCTAGTAAACTATTTAAACAATGAATGCCTGAACATTTAATTCTTAATAGACCTAATTTCCCAGTGCTGGTATTAGCATCTCCAAGGAGTCATAAAAGGTGCATGCAAAAATGTTGGCTGTTCACTACGAATCATTCTCTACACAATTAAGAACGAAGTGTAAGTTTAAATAATTAATTACAGTTTAAAACATTTAATTCCCCTTGCAAGAGCGCTGAAAATCAAGCAAGAGTAACAAGATTTTAACAAAAATGCATTGACTTTCTTCTGTCAGTCAAATAATGCTACTGTGGAGAAATAGGCTTGGACAATCAGGTCACCTTGGGTATTTATGAGATTTTCTTACTTTGATTTTAATTAAATTTCTAGAAAAAGACATCAGAAACTAAAGGTCATATCAAAAGTTGCAATTGTGCAGCTTTCAAAGTATTATATTGTGCATAATGAAAGAGGGACAACTGAGTGTGAGAATATACCTCAGAATTTTACACACAATTTTATGGTGCACAGTACCTAGGCTGGCTGAACCTTATGTTTATTTGTCACAGTGTTACTTTTCATGGAGGGTTTCTGTCTGACTGTTCTCACGTTATTGTCCCAAACCTGCCTCATTATTTACCTACCTCCATCCCTATGATGATGTTCTTGACTGGTCCTAGCCTGGCTTGACTACACAACATATCCAGAAGGGTTCAAATCTACCTGGATATCTTGGAATGGATTATCAATCCTGGCACTGTTGCCATCTTTAGATGGCTGTTGTATACCTGGACAAGCACTGCCAATCTGAACAGTTTGTGACATCTGCCCTGGACATGGCAGGCAAGGGGAAGCAGGTGCCTCACTTTGTGAACAGGGATTTGGAGGTTCTGGAGGATGGCATGCTACAGAGGATGTACAACCTTTTCCCTCAGGACAGGTAGAGGAAGTTATGATAACACACCCTGCCAGTCTGGTCTGAGGTTGCCAGCTGGGTAAGTGTAGTCTCAACCACTTGGAGAAATGTTCAGCAGTGCAGCAAGTAGGAAGAACGTTAATGACTTTCTCCACTCTGCCAGGGTAAGCCCTCTGATACCTCACTCTGATATCTTCCCTCTGATACCTCACTCTCACTTTACTGCACTCATCTACCTCAAAAGTTCATGCTCTACCACGCTGACTATTTCAGGCAAGGTTGTCTCTCACTTGTGGTCACCAAGCCCTCAACCATGCACAATGCTAATCCTGCATGGTCTCTGTGCCGCCTACTCACTCACTCAAACCAACTCCTCACTTTTCCCTCATCTGCACCATCCATAAAAACCAATTCATCACCCTTAATGCTTCCCTTCTCTCATTCCAGGAGAAAGCAGTCCGCAGAAGGGCAGAAAGAACAAAGATGGGTGGTGGTGGGGTGGGGGTGGCGGTGGGATGGGGGGGTGTGGGGGTGGTGGTGGGGTGGTGCATGACATTCGGCTCCTCACCTCTTACAAGTGAAGGAACCTGACCCTGACCACTCCCAACAACTTTCTAAACATGCCCAAGCCTCTGGATGGTATCAGAGTCTGCACTTGACTGACTGTGCTATGACCCCTTGACAGAAGGCTGTCTCCCTTGACTTGAAAGAGGCATGCTGACAACTATGACAAGTTTCTTGGCTTTGAGTCTGTGCTTAATGGCACAACAAGATAGAAGTACTATGAATCTGGAAGCACTGGCTAAACAGACAAAGGGCAGAAAGACAAGGCAAAGTAGGGATTCTGTGAACATCCACATAGGCCTCAAATTGAGTGGGTGCCAAGAGAGCAAGTGAGTAGCCCTGGGGTGTAGTCTGGTCCAAACCATGAACTGGGTGCATCCCTGCACACAAAGACTCCTTGCAGCAACATTGCAGATAATCATTGCTGGTACACGGTGCAGCTTTGAAGCATAGAACTATACTATAGGTGGATCATAGATGGGTCATGATGAGGTGGAGAGGGCTGGCAAGCACTTGATGCCAAGGATCATGGATGTGGGCTGCTTGCTACCCATGGAAAATGCCCTGAAACACTGGCACTAGGTATGTAAAATTGTGGTCGTTAGGAGCAAGTGACAAGCTGTGGTCACTGAGTACTCCCACAGGCTTCCATGCTGAGAATTCTCAGCATCTATTTTTCTAGTGTCAGGCATTAGGCTTGGAGGCCCCATGTTCGTGAGGTGGGAAGTGCAGTTAGTTAGGCTGAAAACAAACAATAACCCATCTTGCTGCTGCCAATTGAGATTCTCATGTGGATGCCCAGATCTCTGCCAGATTGCTCGCCATAGTCCACATTGTTCAGGCCCCAATAAGATTTTGTAACTGGCTTCTATGAAAATTAAAGCAAATAATTCTGCTACATGATCACTTGTCTGTGTCTGTTCTTATTTGTGCCACTGTTTCATCATGATTTGTTTGTACTTGATTGTTTCTTAAATTTGTTCTCAGGATCTGGTCCACAATAGCAACGTTGCATTTATAGATTCTCCCCAATTGACCCTGGGAATTTGGTGTGAGGTTTAACACCCGAATTGCTGCATGTCTTATGCTAGGAGAAAGGGAGTCTAGTTTGCATGTGACTCGATGTGGTTCACTCCTAACTACCCGCTGATATGCTCGATCAAGCTATTCAGTTCAAGTGCAGTGAGGAATGGGAGAAAGTATTGGCCTTTTCAGTGACACCCGCATCCAACAAAAGCAACTTCTTTAAATAATGTGAATATTTGGATGAGGAATCAGAATAAAACAATCTTATTTAAAAAATCCTGGATCTTCCAATCATTGGATCACTGCATAAATCTCTAAGTACTTCAAATGACTGACTTATCTTTTTTCCCATCAGTGCCAACACTGGTTTTAGTTCCCAAAGATCCAGCACAGAATTCATTGACAGGATCTCATTCTTTGTCTCATTTCTCTCACCTTCTGAGAACGTGGAAGACTGCAGAGGTACCAAATCATGGCAAACCTCATCTAAGTCACTAGACTAAAGAGAATTTAAATAATCAATTGAAAAGATATTGAACCATGTAAGTGCAGGGAAGGAGCCAAGAATTACTGAGCAGCCATGGATTGGGATTTTGATATATACTTGTTAAATTTAGCTGCGGGTATTGAACCTAACTGTAGTATTTCAGCAATTTTCTTACTAAGAAAAGCCATCTCAGCCTAACCAATAACTGTATTTGTGCTCTTCTTTTGGATTTTGTGCTTAAAGCTATACTGGAGAATGGCCAAGCCACTGAGGCACGAATGTGATGAATAAAGCTGAAATTGCTAGAGAAACTCAGCAGATCTGGCAGCTTCTGTGGAGAGAAAGCAGAAGAAGGGGCACTGGACCTGAAACATTGACTCTGCTTACTCTCGACGGATGCTGCCAGACCTGCTGAGTTTCTCTAGCAGTTTCTGTTTTCATTTCAGATTTCCAGCATCTACAGTTTTCTTTTAAATTTTATTTTGATTATTAAAACTGTTCATTTAGGAATCATTCATGAATCAATTGTGAACACAGTTCTTGTAAAGTAACAGAACAAATGTTACTAAAGGCTTTTAAAACATCAGCTACAAGAAGCTGGTGCACATTCAATGGATTTTACACTGAATATGTATCAGAGTTGTCAGTGATATATTTGCAACAGAAAATCATACATTGCGAGATAGTAAATTACTTAGGTTTATACATTTATTTCATGCAATATTCAAGACAATGAACACAGCAAGCTTTGAGAATTATTTCATTTTGTATGAGAGTTTGAGTGTCCCTGAGATAAAGTTTTGTGATACTAATGCAAAAGTGTCTGTTCCTAAAGATCCATCAATTTTGGTAGATTATAAATATTATTGTTGCTGCAGCAAAGTTTTATTTTATTTAGAAGAATTAAACAGAACAAAGTGGTAGTATCCTACTCAGTAAGTTTTGCATGTCAATAAAACACAAGGTACTATGGTTAGTATTCAGTCCATTTTTATGCATTCAACTACCATCAAAAGAAAATTGATTCGGAAATTAACTTAATAGATATTCATCTGTGTTCATGGTGCATCATGTAGGTCATTGGTCAAACTAATCCATCTTTTAAACTATCATTACTTCAGTTATATTGCATGTAATAAAGATCATTACTTCTGTAAAGATGTCAATGGATTTTTAGATATGACATTTTTAATGAATTTGTGAAAATCTTAGTTGTGTGGGTTTCTTTTTTCCTTTAACTTTTCAATAGTTCATTGTTAAGCTATTCATCTGTTTCAAGTTTGCGCTGAGATATTACCTCGGTGTGGGTTACAAATTTGGGTCTGTATAGGTGCTTTTAATTTAGCAGCATAAGTCACTCTAATAAGCAGCCTGAGTGTCTCATTGTTTGATAGTTGTTCTATAACTTTCTTTGATAATAGAATAAACATGAGTTATACTTACATATATAATTTAGGTTGATGTTAATGCCTTGCAATTGCAAAAATCTTTGATCTGTCTGAAGGGAGACAAAATAAACACATGAAATGAGATTTGATAAGAATTATTTCTGTTTTGCTGAGTATGTTTACAGAACAAGTCATCAGTAGATTGAGTTGAAGTCATTCAATTTACCATCCCATTATGTGACAAAATATGGAACATGCTGTGGTTTCACACCTCAGTTACCTGGGTTCTTTGGAACCATAGTGTGCCACATAAGAAGTCTCATATGTACCTGCCTAAGGTGAAAGACCTGCTTCCTGAACTCTGGGATTATTTGCATAGCTGAACTGGACCACTAATAATTGTAAGATTCCACCAGGAACCATTGGCTGATACCAAGCTGATTTATTCTTTCAAATGGATGTAAATTCTTGAGAGGCACATATTTGTGGAAGAATATTTTTGTTTGGCTTCCTTTGCAGGCACTTCAGTTAAGGAAGACTTTAAGATGTCATGCGGATTCTCTCCGAATCATTATTTTCACGTGAACATACAGCCTCCATGTATCAAAGTATTTTCTCACCTTTTTTGAAAATGTACATCAGATTAAAGAACAAGGAGTTTCCATTGACCTGGTGCTGTTTATGACCTCAGAGTATCACAAGAAGTTTCATAGTCAATACATTGACTGTATTTATTAGAATTTTGTCTGCAATAATTAGTTTGTGCAGAAACAAAGTTTCATAAACTGATATGAGATAAATAGAAGTTGAAAGAACTGCGGATGTTGTAAATCAGGAACAAAAACAGAATTTAATGGAAAAGCTCAGCAGCTCTGACAGCATGTGGAGAAACATCAGAGTTAACGTTTCGGGTCCGGTGACCCTTCCTCAGAACTGATGGTAGCTAGGAAAATGTCAGTTCATATGCAGAAGATAGGGAGCGGGAGGGAGCAAGGAGTAAATGATAGGTGGGGATAGAGCCCAAGGAGAGAGAAAAGCGGTTGGATGGACAAAGGAGTTGATAATGATCTGGCTAGGACTGTAAATTGCTGTTAATGGGGACTGTTATTGACTAACAATAGGTATTGTGTAAAGACAGGCTATGTGATAACAAGGCCTGGTGTGTGGGGTAGGGGTCTAGGACATGGGAGAGTTCAGGTCCTAAAATTATTGAACTCGATATTGAGTCCAGAGAACTGCAGGATCCCCAGGTAGAAAATGAGGTGTTGTTCTTCCAGCTTGTGCTGAGCTTCGTTGGAACACTGAAGCAAGCCTAGGACAGAGATGGTAGCCAGGGAACAGGGTGGTCTGTTGAAGAGACAGGCAACTGGAAGCTCAGGGTCGTTTATGCAAGCAGAACATAAATGTTCTGTGAAACAATCACCCAGTCTATGCTTCTTTTCTCTAAAGTAGAGGAGACCACATTGTGTGCAGTGAATGCAGTAGACAAGATTGTGGGAAATGCAGGTAAAGTGCAGCTTCCCCTGGAAGGTATGTTTGGGCCCTTGGATACTGGGGAGGGAGGACGTTAATGACCAGATGTTATATCTTTGGCAGTTGCAGGGGAAGGTGTTGTGGGGCTGAGGGATAGTGGGAGGGAGGTGCTGGGATTGAAGGAAGGGTGGACCAGGGTGTCCCGGAGAGAACAGTCCCTGCAGAAGGCGGACAAGGGAGGGGAGGGAAACATGTGTCTGGTGTTGGTATCGCGCTGGAGGTGGTGGAACTGGCACCTGATGATCTTCTGGATGTGGATGCTGGTGGGATGGTAGGTAAGGTCAAGGAGAACCCTATCACAGTTGTGGGAGGAAAGAGAGGCGGTGAGGGCGGAAGTGCCGGAGATGGATCAGACCCAGTTGAGGGCCCTGCCGACAACAAAGGGAAATCCTCTGTTGAGGAAGAAGGAGGACATTTTGGAGGCTGTCTTGTCAAAGCTGTTGACAATTGAAGTTATGAGATAAATGGTCTCCTTAATTTAGTTTTAATGGTAATGGTATAAATGTTGGCTAGGAAACCTGAAGGATTCCTTGTGCATCTTATCTCTCATGTCTCTTATTTCAACCTAATGATGTGTCAGTTTAAAATGTCATGCAAAAGATGACCTCTGGCAATTGTTCATGTCCTCAGTTTACATAGTATTGGGCAAGGTATTGGTCAAGGTGTTGATCTAACAGGGTTGACTGCATTCAGGCTTAACAAGTGATGAAAGGGATCATTGCAGATTGTCCCCAAAAAATATAAATTCAATAAAAATATTCAGCAGGTTTGCTGCTCCTGAATTCAGTCTTCTTCTGGTCAGCATCTGCTCTCAATTTGATTGTAACCTTGCAGCTCCACACTTGATTTGATTTCTATCTGCTCTGACATAGCTGTCACTGCTGTCCTCCCCGAATTACCCTCCCTCTTTGCCACTGTAATCCTACCTCCCAGCCACCATGACTCCCTGAAATTCATCCCTTTTCCAATCATGGTCACCCACTCTCCTGATTACTCCCTTGTCAATCACAACCCGAAGCTCCCCGGTCATGATTAAGGTTTAACCTGCAGTTACAACATGGTGGCTCAGTGGTTAGCACAGCTGCCTCACAGCACCAGGGACCCGGTTTTGATTCCAGCCTCAGGTGATTGTCTGTGTGGAGTTTGCATGTTCTCCCTGTGTCTGCAGGTGTTTCCTCCGGGTGCTCCGGTTTCCTCCCACAGTCCAAAGATTTGCAAATTAGGTGGATTGGCCATGCTAAACTGCCCACACTGTTCAGGAATGTGTAAGTTAGGGCCATGGGAAATAAGGGATTATAGGGATAGGGTAGGGGGTGAGGCTGGGTGGGATGCTGTTTGGAGAGTCGGTGTCTACTTGTTGGGCTGAATGGCCTGTTTCCACACTATGGAGATCCTATGAATACATCTGTCTGCCTGATCTTTGAGATCTCTTCTCAGAGAAACTGAATCAAGAATATAAAAGGAATTGCTCGAGACCACAATATTCTATATGCAACACAACCAGATGGTGAAAGTTGGGACAGAATGAACAGAGTGACATTTCCATCCAAGTCTATATTCTAAGATGGAAGCAACACTCATTCTCTTGAAATGGCACACTGATGGTCACTATTTATGTTTGGGGATTGGACAGCTGTGTGAAATACTGAGGCTGTCAGTGACCATCGAACAATGTTCCGGTGAGCGTCAACACATTTGTTAGAGGAATCGAGAAAAGTATGAGACACAGTTTGCTGTCTGAGTACAACAATGGCTTATTGGCAATGCACAATGAAAGCAGTTTAGACTGGAATGCAGGCACAGTTTCCTTGTTCCACAGTGAATGTCCTGTTTAACCCCCTTGGGCACATAATATTTCAGGCCTTATAAGCAAGTCCAGAAACATTTAAAATATTTAATTATTCCTCAATTCACATTGAGGACTTTGAATTTATTAATATGTTATAAGATACTCATATCTACTGAATTAGAGCTCAGGAGTGAGAGTTGTTGGAGGGGAATTAGGTTTTATTTGAGTCATATAAGTTTGAGGACTCTGGGTCGACACTCGATGGAGTTTAGAAGGATGAGGGGGGATCTAATTGAAATTTACAGAATACTGAATGGCCTGGACAGAGTGGATGTTAGGAAGATGTTTCCATTGGTAGGCGAGACGAAGGCTTGAGGGCACAGCCATAGAGTAAAGGGAAGACCCTTTAGAACGGAGATAAGGAGAAACTTCTTCAGCCAGAGAGTGGTGAATCTCTGGAATTCACTGCCACAGAAGGCCATTGAGTATATTAAAGATGAAAATAGATAGGTTCTTGATTGTCAAGGAGATCAACAGTTACAGGGAGAAAGTGGGAGAATGGGGTTGAGAAACTTATCAGCTATGATTGATTGGCAGAGAAGACTCAATGGGCTGAATGGCCTAATTTCTGCTCCTATGTCTTATGGTCTGATAGTAACATTGAAGACAGTTTGAGAAGGCAGCATCGTTAGTGAGGGGCAAAACATGGCATGAAAATGCATCAGAAAATATTTCATTCCAATTCAATTAACATTAGCCTTTCCTCTACTTTTAGCAGGTTTTAAATAATGGTTGGAAAATTACTACATTGCAAATTACAGGGTCAGTTTGAACCAATCACATACCCATATATTAACATAGCTGTGGATAAACACTCTACTGAATTCAAATTAACACTGAAAGTGTTTATTTAAAGAACAAAATAATCTGTTTTAGTGGTGAAAATACCAATTCATCCAATCATTTAACTGCATTTAAACAATTCAGAAATTCTTACTCCAAATATACCACATTAAAGATTGCTGAATATGTGAGCTGCAGAAGTCCCATTCATAAGACACATTAGTTTAAATTTTTTGTGGGGATAGAAAGAGCCTCCAGCTTAGCCAAAATAGTGCTGGTCCGCTGACTGTGGACATCCCACCGTCAAAATGGTATCTATCAGTTTTGCCAATGAAGAATGGAGCAGCTTGTCATCTGGATCCATGGGGATAGCTATACGTGCAAAATGCAGGTGTAAACTACATGTAAAATGCAACTGTTTTCAGTCAAAAGTGTTTTTGTTTGTCAACCAAGTTTTTGAAATATGGTATTTGCACTTTTCAACAGAAAATCTACATTTACTGAAGCGCTTTGGAAAGATAGGGTTTCCCTATGGAGCGAAAGAGAACTCTTTTGGATACACTCAGGGAGCCATTCTGGAGTGTCCTTTGTGATGTTGAAGTAGACATGAATTTGAATAAAAGATGGGTAAACTCATGGGAACAGCAAAGCTGTCAAAGCATTTACATCTCATTGGAGCGATCAAACTGTCAAGGCACTCAAACCTTCTACCGTTTATATTGAAAGAAAAACATTCTGAAGATTTGCGTAATAATTTGTCCTTGCTACTTCACACGTAAACCTGAGAATTATTATAGGATTAGTGGCGCACAACTTATTCTATAACTTGTCATAGTGGTGCATCTGTCAGCTCACACGTTGATTGACAACTCCAAGTCATTACAAAACAGCCCAGTGGTGAAAGATGGCATCTGAAAGGTGGTGATTTCAACTTTGATTGGGCCTGGTGGAGATAGTGGTGAGGCGGTGGAGGAGGAATAGCCGTGCAGGTATCGTTGATGGTGAGTAGTTCAGGACTGATGGACTCTCTTTAAGCAATATCTTTTTTTTTCTTTAATCTTAAAACTATTCAAAATGGAAGAAGGGTCTAGGCCCAAAACGTCAGCTTTCCAGCTCCTCTGATGCTGCTTGGCCTGCTATGTTCATCCATCTCTACACCTTGTTATCCTAGATAATGGTGACAGCGTAGAAGCTTTTCACAGTATTTTACTGTTTTTCCCTCACTGTGTGACAATAAAGTCATTCATTCAAGAAGTATTTAAATTGAATACCAAGTTGATTTTATAGATAACAAGGTGTAGAGCTGGATGAACACAGCAGGCAATTGCAGCATCAGAGGAGCAGGGAAGCTGACGTTTCGGGCCTAGACCCTTCTTCAGAAATGGGGGAGGCAAAGGGCGTTCTGAAATAAATAGGGAGAGACGGGGAGGTGGATAGAAGATGGGTAGAGGAGAAGATAGGTGGAGAGGAGACAGACAGGTCAAAGAGGCGGGGATGGAGCCAGTAAAGGTGAGTGTAGGTGGGGAGTTAGGGAGGAGATAGGTCCGTCCAGGGAGGACGGACGGGTCAAGGAGGCAGGATGAGGTTAGTAGGTAGGAGATGGGGGTGGGGCTTGAGGTGGGAGGAGGTGATAGGTGGGAGGAAGGACAGGTTAGGGAGGCGGGGACGAGCTGGGCTGGTTTTGGGATGCGGTAGGGGGAGGGGAAATTTTGAAGCTTGTGAAGTCCACATTGATACCATTGGGCTGCAGGGTTCCCAAGCAGAATATGAGTTGCTGTTCCTGCAACCTTCGGGTGACATCGTTGTGGCACTGCAGGAGGCCCAGGATGGACATGTCGTCTGAGGAATGGGAGGGGGAGTTGAAATGGTTCGCGACTGGGAGGTGCAGTTGTTTAGTGCGAACCGAGCGTAGGTGCTCTGCAAAACGGTCCCTGAGCCTCCACTTGGTTTCCCCGATGTAGACGAGGCCACAAAGGGAATAGTGGATGCAGTATACCACATTAGCAGATGTGCAGGTGAACATCTGCTTGATGTGGAAAGTCTTCTTGGGGCCTGGGATGGGGGTGAGGGAGGAGGTATGGGGGCAGGTGTAGCACTTCCTGCGGTTGCAGCGAAAAGTGCCGGGTGTGTTGGGGCTGGAGGGGAGTGTGGAGCGGACAAGGAAGTCACGGAAAGAGTGGTCCCTCCGGAAAGCAGATAAGGGTGGGGAGGGAAAAATGTCTTTGGTGGTGGGGTCAGATTGCAGATGGCAGAAGTGTCGGAGGATGATGCGTTGGATCCGGAGGTTGGTGGGGTGGTACGTCAGGACAAGGGGGATTCTGTTTTGGTTGTTATTGCAGGGAGCGGGTGTGAGGGATGAGTTGCGGGAAATGCGGGAGACACTGAGGGGGGGATGTTGCGGTCCGTGAAAAACAAGGACATCTGAGATGTACGGGAGTGGAATGCCTCATCCTGGGTGCAGATGCGGCGGAGGCAAAGGAATTGGGAATAGGGGATGGCATTTTTGCAGGAAGGTGGGTGGGAGGAGGTGTATTCTAGGTAGCTGTGGGAGTTGGTGGGCTTAAAATAGATATCGGTTTCTAGGTGGTTGCCAGAGATGGAAACAGAGAGGTCCAGGAAGGAGAGAGAGGTATTAGAGATGGTTCAGGTGAACTTAAGGTTGGGGTGGAAGGTGTTGGTGAAGTGGATGAACTTTTCGAGCTCCTCGTGGGAGCACGAGGCGGCGCCAATACAGTCATCAATGTAACGGAGGAAGAGATGGGGTTTAGGGCCAGTGTAGCTATGGAAGTGGGATTGTTCCACATAACCTACAAAGATACAGGCATAGCTTGGGCCCATGCGGGTACCCATGGTCACACCCTTTGTCTGTAGGAAGTGGCAGGAATTGAAAGAGAAGTTGTTGAGGGTGAGGACGAGTTCGGCTAAGCGGATGAGGGTGGCGGTGGAGGGGGACTGGTCGTGCCTGCGGGACAGGAAGAAGCGGAGGGCCTTTAGGCCATCTGCATGGGGAATGCAGGTGTATAGGGACTGGATGTCCATGGTAAAGATGAGGTGTTGGGGACCGGGGAATTGGAAGTTCTGGAGGAGGTGGAGGGCATGGGTGGTGTCACAGATGTAGGTAGGGAGTTCCTGGACCAAGGGGGAGAAAATGGAGTCCAGATAGGTGGAGATAAGTTCTGTGGGGTAGGAGCAGGCGGAAACAATGGGTCAACCAGGGCAGTCAGGTTTGTGGATTTTGGGAAGGAGATAGAAGCGGGCAGTGTGGGGTTGGGGAACGATGAGGTTGGAGGCTGTGGGTGGGAGGTCACCTGACGTGATGAGGTTGTGGATGGTTTGGGAAATGATGGTTTGGTCGTTGGGGGTGGGGTCATGATCAAGGGGGCAGGAGGAGGAAGTGTCGGAGAGTTGGCGCCTGGCCTCGGCGCTGTAGAGGTCTCAGGGTTGGAGAATTGCCAATTGTTTTATTCATTTCCTTACGAGACCTGGGAAGGTTGAGGCTGGACTTCCACACAACCCATGCCTGGCTCTCGCAGCCACTGTGGCTGCGTCTGCATTGTTTCTCGGGATGGAATCCCAACCTCAGAGCATCGAGGACAATTTTTCAGGGTCTGGGTTTGACGATTTGAGACTTCCCTGACTCTTTGCTCCAGACTATAGAACAAAAATCCCGGCCAGTCCATTTATGGAATTTACATGATTGTCCTATTTTGTTACACTTTCAACACAACCCGCAAATAGTTGTCATTGTGTGGTCATTATTTTCCTTGTTCTTAGAATTGTGAGATAGCCGTAGATTTTGTCTTGATGGATTACAGTTCTTTCTCCTCTTCATGCTCCATCTCCTATGGCAGATTGAGCAGTACACCCAAAGTACCAGAGGAAACTTGTGCAGAAATTCTAAGACAGGGATTGTCCTCCAAATAAAAATATACACAGCCTCAGGCAAGGCCACTGCAAAACTCAATCTATTTGCAATCTTGTGATTCCTGTGATTAGTTTGACAGCAGTTTTCAATTATCTTAACACAGCTACTGATCCTCTGTTTAAATACACCACATCAATTTTTCTTATCTTTCTTAATAGAACAGATAAGACAGGGGAGTTTGTGAGGGACTAGGGGTGTCAAGGTTGGAGAATTGCCAATTGTTTTATTCATTTCCTTACTAGTCCTGGGAAAGTTGAGGCTGGACTTCCACACAACACATGCCTGGCTCTCACAGCAACTGTGGCTGCCTGTGCATTGTTCCTCGGGATGGAATCCCAACCTCAGAGCATCGAGGACAATTTTTCAGGGTCTGGGTTTGACGATTTGGGACTTCCCTGACTCTTTCTTCCAGACGAACACAATCCTGACAATTCATCCTATGTTAACACTGGGGTAATTTTTCACAAATTAGGGATCACTTTTGTTTCCAGTCTCTGCCAGTTGGGTGCGTGCCTGTTGACATCCATTTTCTGGCTTTTTTAAAATGGGTTTTTTGTGGCATCTTATTATGCAGAAGGAGGACATTCTACTCACCTTGTGCTGACTGTTCAAAAGAGATATTGACTGAGCCCCACTCCTTCACTCTCTTGTCATCGCTCCGCATTTAAATTTTGCCTTCTGCCTTACTTCCCTGTCTTTGAGAAATATTTTAAATTTTGAGAAATGCGAAACTGAAACCAAGTGCTCAAGGAAGAGGGAACC
The DNA here is from genome assembly GCF_021869965.1 of Rhincodon typus. Lineage (NCBI taxonomy): Eukaryota > Metazoa > Chordata > Chondrichthyes > Orectolobiformes > Rhincodontidae > Rhincodon > Rhincodon typus. The sequence goes on along the minus strand of NC_063335.1, from coordinate 102,725,922 downwards.
TGTTATCTTTTTATAGATGAAGAAATGGTAATGGGTGTTGTGTTAATCATTGAGATTACATCTCTTTGATTTGATTTGATTAATTGTTGTCACATTTGCCTAGGTACAGTGAAACATTTTGTTTTGCGTGCAGTACAGACAGATCATACCATACAAAGTGCATTAGGGTTGTAGAGCAGAACAAAAAATACAATGTTAAGGCTGCAGAGAAGGTGCACAAGGAGTGGGATCAACATTTAAATTTAAAACCTGGGGTGTTATATACAATCTTAGCCTCTGTATTTAAGAAAATGGAGAAAGATGCTTGTAACAGAAGTAGGGAAGGTTATTCAACTAGCCCCTGTGACAGTGGAGTTACCATAGAATTCTCACAGTGTGGAAACAGGCCATTCAGGCCAACAAGTCCATACAGACCTTCTGAAGACCAACCCACCCAGACCCAGCCCCTAACCCTATCCATGTAATTCCCATAGCTAATGCACCTAACTTACACATCCCTGAACACTATGGAGAATTTAGCATGGCCAATCCATCTAACTTGCACATCTTTGAACCATGGGAGGAAACCAGGGCACTGAACGGAAACCTACACAAACACGGGGAGAACTTGCAAACTCTACACAGACGGTCACTCGAGGCTGTGATCAAACCTGGGTCCCTGGCATTGTGAGGCATCAGTGCTAACCACTGAGCCACCATGCTAGAGCATGGCTAGCTGTAAGAAGACAGAGGGTGGTGGTTGATGGGAAATGTTCATCCTGGAGTTCAGTTACTAGTGATGTACCTCAAGGATCTGTTTTGGGGCCACTGCTGTTTGTCATTTTTATAAATGACCTGGATGAGGGCGTAGAAGGATGGGTTATTAAATTTGCGGATGACACTAAAGTCAGTGGAGTTGTGGATAGTGCGGAAGGATGTTGCAGGTTACAGAGGGACACAGATAAGCTGCAGAGCTGGGCTGAGAGGTGGCAAATGGAGTTTAATGCGGAAAAGTGTGAGGTGATTCACTTTGGAAGGGGTAGCAGGAATACAGAGTACTGGGCTAATGGTAAGATTCTTGGTAGTGTGGATGAGCAGAGAGATCTCGGTGTCCATGTGCATAGATCACTGAAAGTTGCCACCCAGGTTGATAGCATTGTTAAGAAGGCATATGGTGTATTAGGTTTTATTGGTAGAGGGATTGAGTTTTGGAGCCATGAGGTCACGTTGCAGCTGTACAAAACTCTGGTGCAGCCGCACTTGGAGTATTGCGTACAGTTCTGGTCGCCGCATTATAGGAAGGATGTGGAGGCATTGGAAAGGGTGCAGAGGAGATTTACCAGGATGTTGCCTGGTATGGAGGGAAGGTCTTATGAGGAAAGGCTGAGGGTCTTGAGGCTGTTTTCGTTAGAGAGAAGAAGGTTAAGAGGTGACTTAATAGAGACATAAAAGGTGATCAGAGGATTAGATAGGGTGGACAGCGAGAGCCTTTTTCCTCGGATGGTGATGGCTAGCACGAGGGGACATAGCTTTAAATTGAGGGATGATAGATATAGGACAGATGTCAGAGGTAGGTTCTTTACTCAGAGAGTAGTAAGGATGTGGAATACCCTGCCTGCAACAGTAATAGACTCGCCAACTTTAAGGGCATTTAAATGGTCATTGGATAAACATATGGAGGATAATGGAATAGTGTAGGTTAGATGGGCTTCAGATTAGTTTCACAGGTCGGCGCAACATCGAGGGTCAAAGGGCCTGTACTGCGCTGTAATGTTCTATGTTCTATGTTCTATGCTGCCTTGTCTTATGACAAAAGGTTGGAGATGCTGGTCCTGTGTCCTTTGCAGTCTAGAAGAATGGAAGGTGATCTATTGAATAATGTTAGGTCCTGAGGGGACTTGACAGTGCCGATGCTGAAAGGATGCTGAAAGAATGTATACAATTATGGGTGAAACTAGAGCTGGGTTTACAGTTTAAATAATAAGGGGTCTCTCTTTTAAATTGGAAATTAGGGGGTTATATTTTCTACCCGATGGCCAAAAAATCTTGGGAACTCTCTTTCCCAAAGAGCAGATAATGCAATGGTAGATAGATTCTTGACCAACAAGGAAGTTCAACAGTATTGGGATAGGCAGAAATCAGATTAGCCATGATCTTATTGAATAGCAGAGAAGGTTCAAATGGCCAAAATATCTCACTTTACTCCTGATTCATACATTTGTATGTATATCCATGCATAATTGCATACTGGTGACATAAGCAAAGCAGTGACAGCCCTCAGATGCAATCTCAATGTAAAGTAAAGCATACATTTATAAAGTGCCTTTCACATCCTCTGATATGCAAAGAGTCACACTAATGCAAGTGTTCTTTTTGGGAAAAAATAGCACTATAGCCAGTTTAGTGATTATCACAGCTGGATCACACAAGCAGCAATGAGGAGAGTGACCAGTTTTTCTGATTTGGTGGGTGCTTTACAAGGAATGCCTGTTGGTCAGAACAAGCTTGCTATGTTTCGTTTAACAAAGACCCAAGTGTTTCTTTTGCAGTCATCCGCAAAAGGCAGGTGAGGTTTTACTTGAGTGTTCCATTAAAAAGACAGCAGCTCAACATTAAAGTACACCCTAAGGCCAGCCTAGCTTATGTGTTAAGGTCTTGAGCTCAGACTTAGGCACAAAAGCTCACTAAACTATAAGCAGCAGAGCTAATCCAGTCTGCTTCCAACTCCCATCCAGTCTAATCAATGACTTTCAATTATACATTCACCTGTTAAGCAGAAATAAAACAGTAACCATTCAGATTCACATCATTCCTAACCAGGAAACTATTCGGAAAATGTTGATTTAAATTTTTGCTCTTAATGCAACATTCCTTCATTTTTTGATGGTTCAGAATAAGGGAGGTTGAGACATTTTAAATTTTGCTGATGTCTATCCAGGTAGCTGTGATATATGTTTTCCACAAGTGTACACGATTAAGTGACAGGGGATAAAAATAAACGATCCAGTTGATATAAAAGCAGTACTGTTTTATTCTGAACGTTAAAAGGTGACTATATGTACAGAATGATTAGTGAGTGATCAGTTCATAGTTTTCTTCCATTCTCCCTTCTGTAAAGTTAATTGGTATGTTTGCCAGGTTAAAAATATTGTATAAATGCAAATTTTTGTTGAAAGAAGGCAATACTCCAAGTACCACTGGCTTTCTGCAATCTCCCATATGCCCCTGATCGTACATTCTTCATTTTTCTTTTTCTGAAAGTTATTGTTTAGTCTTAAATGATGTTCCACAGATGCCGCGACTACCCACAGCTTCACTCGAATGGAGATTCTTAATGTGAGATTCTTGACAGCATTGAGTATCAACAGTGTATTCACCTGCAAAGGTCATCATTGGCAAACGCAATCTTCCGCCCACTGAATGCCCATGCATGAGCATTGTTCAGCTTGGACCACTGGACAGATTAAGGAATGAGCATCACTGTTCTCTCTTCTGTAATGACCATTCATTGTGTTGAACTATCTCCTCAGCTGAGAGATCAAACCATGAGGCTCATTCTTTTTGCAAATCCCTACCATAGGCCAGTTCTCCGCCAGTCTTAACTCGCAAACTGCAGATATTTTTTCCTCAATATCCTGCGGTTACCAAAGTTAACGTCAGAATATTCTCCCATTACATATCCACACTAATCGCCGGTAGCCTACTCTATCTAATAGGCAACTTGCAATAGTCTATCTGCAGTGGAAGAAAATCATCCTGTCCTAAGGAGTATTTACTCATCTTAACCATGAATAAAGTTTGTAACGTCATTTTAATGGGAAAGCAGATCAGTAAATCACAGCACAGATGGCTACAAAAGGTCATTTTCATGATGCAATTCCTTATAATGAGCAGTCCCACTCACTGCCATTTATACCAGTACATGGAGACTCATGGTTTGCTTTTGAATGTGTTTTTTCTTTCCAATGCTGAATAATTCCCAATTATGAGTGGGAGTACAGACAAAATACTCCCTATAACAACAAGCACCTCTGTATCATTGTGGCATTTTTATATGTCATTTTTTACTTCTTAAAGCTTGCTTCCTCTCACTATTAGATTTATGATAGAAGCAGGGATTTTAGCTGCAGTTTTACCAGCCCTTTGGAGGTCAACTGTAAGGCAGAAGGGATGGTGAAATGGCAAAAGGACTCATCTTGGGGAGAAGCTTGATGAATTCCTTGTGTCATTGGATATTCTCAAATGAGAGATCAACCATCATTGGGCCAACTCATTCAGTGAACTGTCCTTTTGCTAGCCATTTGACGTCTACACCGGTGATGGAGCAGTCCATGGTAGCATATGGAGAGCATCAGGTACAATAGAGCAGCCTCTTTCCTGTAGTCTCCACATTCCAGCAAGGGTCCTCCAAGTGGCAATATCTTCGAATCCCCTCCTGAACTCTAACACTGCCGTTGGATGTCCAACCTTCTGAATCCTGGGGATGGTGAACCTGGCTCTGCGCTTGGCACATTATAGAAACTTCCTACCCACATTTCTAGTCTCAGTAATGATGATCATGTCAATTATCATTGATTGCTGTAAAAAAATCTGTTTGCTTTACAATGTAGGAAATAAAATCTATGGTCATTATGCAGTCTGGCCTGTAAGTAACTCCAGACCCATAGCAATGTTGGGGGACTCTTAACTGCCCTTTCAAATGTCCTAACAAGCTATTCAGTTCAAGAGCAATTGTGAATGGCTGATAAATACTGTCCACCTGGTGGACCATTATACAGTTGAGCTGCTAACAATCCTATAGTCCGATGTTTCCCTCACTGTCTCTCAAAATTAAGAGGCAGGTCTGATAGCATAACCAATGGCAGCTCTAGTATGTTCACTAGGTCTCCAGAGTAGCTGATTGATGCTGGATTCTGCACTTTGTAATTTAAGGGAGTGAGAAATGACTTGCATTGTCCGATCCTAGTACGTTAATTCCTAGCACCTCCCCATACTCGTTTCCAACCACTTTCTTCCTATTTAGAGATATGGATGTGGAAAATAACTGCAGCTTAAGCTTTTGTCTGTGTTATCAACAGGGTCCTTTTTTATAGATTTAAATGCAGATTAATAAGTGTCATGTATAATGGTAGGTCGAGGAGAGCAATAACCCTTATTTAATTTTGAAAAACAAGTCTTCAAGCGCTGAATATTGAGTGATACTACTACCATGGAAATGGGACACATCTGGCTTTGAAATGTGCATTTCAGGCATCTCTTAGCCAATGTGTTTGCTTCAACATCATTAAGTGCCCCTCTTTGTTGACCAAGCTTGAAGAAATTACTCACAATATAAAGCAGAGCTGGTGATTGTAGCAGTGGTATATAAGCTGTCTGTGAAATGCTATTCAGACAGTGCTGATCTGGTTATTCATTTCATTTCATTGTAGTGCAATAATATCCTTGACTACAAGTACTCATGAGCTAAAGCCAACATAAAAATATATAAAATAGGGGCAGATGTAGGCCACTCAGCGCCTAGAGCCTCCTGTGCCATTCAATGAGATCTTAGCTCATTTATTTATGACGTGTTTTCATTTAGCCACAAAAGCCTTTCAATCCCTTGCTTATCAAGAAGGCATTCAGTGGACGGAAGATTGCGTTTGCCAATGATGACCTTTGCAGGTGAATACACTGTTGATACTCAATGCTGTCAAGAATCTCACATTAAGAATCTCCATTTGAGTGAAGCTGTGGGTAGTAGCGGCATCTGTGGAACATCATTTCAGACTGAACAATAACTTTCAGAAAAAGAAAAATGAAGAATGTACGATCAGGGGCATATGGGAGATTGCAGAAAGCCAGTGGTACTTGGAGTGTTGTCTTCTTTCAACTACCTCTGCTTAAAAATAATTAAAGAGTCTTCTTTCACCATAATTTGAGTAAGTGTGTTTGAAAGGCTCATAAACCTGTGGTGAGAAAACAGTTCACCTCATCACTATCTTAAATAGGCAAGATCAGAAAGGTCAGAACCCACATGACACCAGGTTATTGTCCAATAGGTTTATTTGAAAACACAAGCTTTTGGAGTTTACTCCTTCTTTAGGTGTTTGTGAGAGAGAGTATCAGACACAAAATTTATAAGTAAACATCAAATGGTCATACCACTGATGAGGGTGTACTAAACAAACCTAAGATGCTGTTAAATCTTTAATCAGTTAGAAGGTTTTAATTGATTAAAATGTAAATAAAGATTTAACAGATTTAACACCGGCACCTCCATATCTTAAAAAGGCAACCCTAAGTTTTGCACAGCGATCCCTAATTTTAGATTATACCCCAAAAGGAAACATTCTTTCCACATCCATCATAAAGATCTCTCAGGTTCAGGATGTTTCAATCAAGTTGCCTCTTACTCTTCCAAACTCGAGCCTTCATAAGGCAATCTACACATTCCAGGTATAAGTAAACCTCCCCCAAGCTGCTTCCAAAATATTTACATAGTTTCTTAAAAAAAGATTTCAATAGTGTTACCACAGTTCTCTGGATGTGCTCCCACCAGATACATGTATACCTGAAGCTTATATACGAACATACAAATCAGGAGCAGGATTAGTCTGTGTAGCCTCTCGTGCTTGTTCTGTTACTCAATAAAGAACAATGACTGGTCTAATAGTAATCTCAAATCCACAATCCTCCTCCCTCTGATAACCTTACACTCCATTTGTCACAAGAATCTACCTGCCTCTGCCTTAAAAAATTTTAAGGACTCTTCTTCCGCAAACCTTTACCAGAAGAATTCCAAGCATTCACAACCCTCTGAGGGAAAAAAAATGTACCTATTATGGATTTTAAATGGATAACCTTGATTTACTACCCTACTTTATATTCAATTCCTCTTGCAATAAAATTCTTCTAGTGATAAAAAACAGAAAGTGCTGGAGAAACTCATGAGATCTGGTAGCTTTCTACTTATTAGCTTTTCCAATTACATACTGTCCCTGCATTCCCTGATAATGTGCAGGCACAGAATCACAGAAAAAAACTATTATGGTGTAGAAAGAGTCTATTTGACCCATCATTCTTGCACCATCTTTATTATGGAGACCAGCTCTATTATCGAGTGGCAATCTCCTGCATTTTTCCAATAAGTCAGCACACAATTACTATTCATTTACTATATAATTAATGCCATCTTGAATATCTCAATTGATGCCTCCTCTACCACATTTCCAGGCAATGCATTCAAATTCTTGACTACTCACTGAGTAAAAAGGTTTTTTCTGACATCATTCTCACTTTGTTTGTACATCATTTTAAAACCAACATCACTCTGACCTGCAAATCATTTCATTAACCAACCTTATGGACCAACTACCCACCCAGATTCCTACCTCCTCCATTCCTTTAGACATCAACCAGGTCCCACAATCTTTGACAATCCCAACCACCTCCTCAGTTCCAATACCACAGCCACATCCCTGACGTGATCTCCCATTGATCCAGCCTCTTTCAGATCCCATACAATGTGCTCAAGCTACAAACAAAATTCCTCAACGATGCAATGCAAATCCTTCCTTCAACACTCACAGTCTATCTTAAGTGCTTACCATCTATTTGCCCCTTTACTGCCTCTTACCCACCTGTACCCATCACCCTCTTGGCATTCTACCTGCTCACCCACATTGCATCCAACACTAACTGACCTGGCAACCTACAGCCCCATCCACTTTGCATTTGTATTCCTTCAACCACCTGGCAGCCCGTCCCAACCTAACTGACACCTCTATGTGGCACCCAATTGCTACCCTACTATGTCACCTGTCTAGCAGTTGTAACCCCTCACCCAACTGACACTCTAACCCACCTCCAACATTCTAACATGATACCCATCTGCTAATCTGACCAACATTCACATATCACCCGACCCCCTTACTTATCTTGCATACCTACCTTCTCTTAATCGTTGTCAATGTGGCTTAAAGATCTTTAACTAACAGAATACAATATTTACTGCTGCTAAACAGAGCGTGTTTCAGTACTAATCCATTTTGTTGCAGGCTGCAAGGTTTCCTGAATTAATTTACAATGCTTCGTTTGAGATAGCTCCCGGCCCCGAGATTCACATGAAAAACTGTGAAGAAAGGCAAGTCGGCAATTCTTGGATCTGTGTCAGAAATAAAGATTCCAAATCAGCAAGCATGGTTTGGGCTAACATGGTTCTCTCTCGTTCCTCCTGTTATTCATAAATGTACAATGATTTATTGATTCTAAAGACATTTAATCTGGTTTTACTGCTTCATAAAGTGGCTCTGATTTGTGGAATAATGTTTCCTTTTCAGACTTTTCTCAATCCTTTACATTGTTCAGGTTGATTAATAATCACCAAACTCTGAAAGGCTCTGAGGTACACAAAATTACGAGAAGTATAGTTCCAGTAGATTGTAAGAATCTCTTCCCATGGCAAGTGTGTCTAAGAGCTGTGGGCTTAAGTTTAAGGGGAAGTGTAATTGGCTTAGAGGGATGTGAAGAACAATTTTTTCACCTAGAGGGTGGTAGAAGTATGGAACGTACTGCCTGAGAGGGTGTGCAGGCAACATTTAAGAGACAGTTTGATGAGCACTTAAAATTCCAGGGCAAAGTAGGCTACGGACCAAATGCAGGAAAATGGGATTAGTATAATTTAGTGTTTGTTGGTTGGCATAGACATGGTGAGATGAAGGGACTGTTTCTGTGCTGTATGTCTCTATGACACTTATGGTTCTTGTGATACAGTGACAGTGTCCTGACCTCTGAGCCAAGAGATCCAGGTTTAAACCATATTTGCTACAGGGGTGTGTACTAACACTTCTGAACAGGTTGATTAGAAAATTTCTAAGATGATATTAGTTCCTGCTCCTTCCATTGTTTTACCTACATTTTGAAATAAAATGTCCTCAACTTCGCTGCATTTTTGGTATTTGCCTGCAATGTCCCATTTTTTTGAGCATGTGTAGTCTCTTCCTTTCAATGCACACATTGTATCTTCCAATGGATAAGTTGTGACTGGCCTACAGTACTTCCCTGGTTGCTGCATGCCCATATGCTTTTATGTCAGCATTGACATAAAAACAGAAAATGCTGGAAATACTCAACAGGTCTGGCAGAGAAGCAGAGTTAAAATTCAGGTCCAAGACCAATCATCATGAAGTCTAATGTGTTATGGGAAACATTAGCTTAATACATTAGCTTAATACAAGTCCCATAGTAATGGGACTTGCACTATGTAATGCATGATATTTTAAATTACAGCCCAATGAAAAATAAATTAATAATATGTCGAAATAAATATGGTGTGTGATTTGGAGATTTATTTGGAGGTAATAGGTTTTTTTCAAATTATGACTACGCTTGTTACAAGGTGCATATCTGGGCTATATTGTTGAAGCAATGTTGAGGAGCTGCTGCAGTGCATCCATAGATCCTACACACTGCAGCATAGTGATCAACAGGTCAATGCTAGTTCACAATGATTGCGACCAGGTTACTAATTTACCCGAACATTAGAAGTGGAAATAATAATGGTCTTGCCTGAACTTCATGAAAATGGGATCCTGCAGAAGAGTCATATTGGACTCAAAATATTATTGCTGTTTCTCTCTCTAAACATGCTGCCAGGTGTGATGAGTTTCTCCAGCATTTTATATTTTTATTTCAGATCCCCAGCATCTCCAGCCCTTTGGTATTATTCATGCATATGGTAAGTACAGGAAGAAGCCATTGAGCAGAATTTAGGAGAGAAAACATTTTGTGCATTTTCTCCAGACCAGTTTTCACTGAAGAATATCAGAACACTATCAGCAGAACAAGACTGGGGCAACAAAATCTCAACTGCCTGGTATTGTACCTTGACACCTCTGCATAACCCAGTGTCGCACAGAGCAGTACACCTACTTTAGGGAGGCTATACATTTCTTTCTTTAATGTTCTTGCTTCTGCTGTCTCCAAAAAATATTGAATTTTTACTAAAGTTAAGTGATGTTATTTATGCAAGAGCTTCAGCACCAAATGTCAGTGGGTGATCTGTCTTGAGTTTAGTGGAAAAGTGGGATTAAGTCAGTACCATCTAAACCAAACTTCTTCTTGTCACCGTTCATTACTTAAGCCAAGGATTGTTGCTCAGCAACCACCAACAGAAAATTCTGGCCAATCTCCTAGCCCAACTAGGTGGCCAAGTGAATACACATTCAGTCCTAGTCCTGCCATTGCTGTGGCACTGTGTAAAGAAGACCAGATAAATACTATGCTGCAGCTTGACCATACATTCAATGTAATGTCATAGTGACCCTTTGAAGTAATGCTGGTGGGGTTTCTTCTTGCTGTTGACTAATGGCGTACGGGAATGATTCAGGCCTCCATTCACAGAAGAAGTGGGGAGCCTTCATGCCATTCTAATGGGGAATGCCACATACGGGGATTGCATATCCATGGTGAAGAGGGGGCAGCTGAGTCCAGGAAAATGGAAACTGTGGAACTGATCTAAATCGTCAGAAGAATCATTCAGGTATGTTGGAGAGGTCCAATCCTCCATTACTCTGAACACTTCCTCTACCCTTCCTTGGCATCTTCCCATCCAACCATTAGAAGGTATGGTATTTGACCTTTTACTTCTTCCTTCATTACTTACCAGAATCCCCAAGAGTAACGCATTGGCAAAGCTGTGGTTTACTTGCACCACTTGCAAACTAGTGTCCTGTACTTGTTGTCCAAAGTGAACAGATCTGGGTGATGGCTTTGCAGAACACCCCTGATCTGACTGTCAGAATGACTATGACTTTCCAGTTGCTTGCCATTTCAATGGGCCATGTTGGTGTTGGGCTCACATTTCCATCCTATGTCTGTTGCAGTGTTCCAGTGATGCCCAATGCAAGCTCAAGGACCAGCACCTCATTTTCCACTTAGGTACTTTTCAGCCTTCAGGACTCGACATTGAGTTGAACAATTTCAGGTCATGAACATTTTTCTCGATTTTGATTATTCCTCCACCCCCAGACCTGCTGTGTCTTGATGGCAAAAGCTTGTTCTCAATAGAGCTGATATTTTTATACAGTTTGCAGCATTCATTCATACCTATTTTACACCTAAATCCTAATGTAATTCTATTTGTTGTCCTTTTGCCTTTTGTTCTGGCACTGTCATCATCTGTCGTACTCACTCCTCTACCTCCTTTATCAACATTGTAAACCATCATTTTCCAGCCCCCTTTTGTTCCAAGGAAGTCACATCAGACTCAAAATGTTCTCTGTGTTTCTTCTTCTGCAGATGCTATCAGACCTGCTGAGTTTCTTGAGTGCTTCTATATCAGATCTCTAGCATTCACAGCATTTTGCTTTTATTTTTATGTGATATGGCTAGAATGTGAGGGCAGATCATACCATGAAGCCTCCAGTAATTAATTTAGTCACATTTGGGAACCCTACTTCTAAAGTGTGTGCTAACATTAAATGACATCAGGCCTGGAAATATGCATTGCTTTTCCCGAAGGTGCCACACCAGAGTCAAATAAACACTTGGAATGTGAAACCTCGAACATTACAGATTTGAATTTGAAACCCTTTTGATAATTGCATTGTTTATGCCTTATTAAATAAAGCCATATTCCACACAAGTAGAATAGTTCACTGAACAGAGGCAATTAAGATTTAACCTACTTGAAGATCAGATAGTATTGAAGGATTATTCAGAATGCCAGATGGGATTTATAAATTACGTATGCAATTCACTCGGAAAGTCATTATCAAACAAAGCTTCTTAGTGTGGCAAATTCACACCAGGAGATTTTGAGTACACTGAAGGATTAGCAGGTTAAGCAATAAAGTTTATTTTCTTCAAAAAAAGTAACTTACATTGGAGATAGCAAGAACTGCAGATGCTGGAGTCAGGGACAACAGTGTGGAGCTGGAGGAACACACCAATTCACCAGTTTTAAAATCTCCCCACCCCAACCTCATCCCATGTCCAACCCTCCCTGTCATCCCTGCCTCCTTGACCTTACACAACCTGTCTATCTTCTCTCCCCCCTATCCTTCCCACCTATCCCACTGACCAATCCCCACACTCCTTACCTGCACTCACCTGTCACCATCCCACCTACCTTCCCCAGCCCCACACCTCCTCCCTCGATTTATTTCCCAGCTCCCTACCCCTTTCCATTTCTGAAGCAGGGTCTCGACCTGATGCGTCAACTTTCCTGCTCCTCTGATGCTGCCTGGCCTGCTGTGTCCCTGTAACTTATGCTGGATATAACTTGTGAAAATAAGATGTTACCCTCCTCATTGTTTGTAAATTTAAGAAGCAGCAAATGTGAAATGGTATCTCATCATCTCCACGATCTTCTCTAGGATTTCAGGAAAAGTGTTTTGGAGATACAACTGGAAGATCAGAATAATGAAAAATGCCTGTACAAATTTTCATTTCTCGACTTGCTACAGACAATGTTGAACTGCTATAAGCAATTGCAAAGGCAAATTCATTTTGTACGGAATTATCTGGTTGGTGCTGCATAAGTAACAACTGTCAGGAACCATAGCATAATTGCAATGCAAAAAGTCAAAGAGAAGGATCATGAGGAAACACAATTTTTCTGCAGTGCATAGTTCGGATCTGGAATGCCCTGCCTGAGAGTGGGAAACATGGAGATTCGAGAACACTTTCAAATCATCTGAGCAGTAAACAATTTGCAGGGCTAAGGGAAAAGGTGAGACAGTGGGGACACCTGTAGAGAATGGATACGACAGGCTAAATGGCCTTCTTTCGTGCAATAATCTTTCTAAGATTCTAAGACCATTCCTCCACCTGGTATGGAACTGGAAGCCGAAAGATGAGTGACACATTAGTTTCAGATGTGTAGTATTCAGTTCTATTACATGAGAGTGTTCAGTACCATTTGTAAATCTTCAGCATTTTATGCTTTAAATCGGAAGAGATGGCTGGTAAGTGACAAATAACATATACCCTACACAAGTACTAGGCACTGGCCACCTCCAACAAGAGATTCTAACCAGCTTCCCCGGAAATCCAATGGCATTACCATTAGTAGAATCATAAGAACATAAGAAATAGGAGCAGGAGTAGGTCATCTAGCTCCTTGAGTCAAGATCGATTAAGTGTCCCCACAATCTTAGCCCTGCAAATTGTTTACTGCTCAGATGATTTGAAAGCTGCTCTCCAATTTCCCTGCTTCCCACTCTCAGCCATTCAATCAGATCACGGTTGATCTTTATCATGGATTAAGCTCCACTTAGCCACCCACTCACCATAACCCTTAATTCCTTTGCTGTTCGAAAATCTGTCTTTTCCTTAAAATCGTTCAATGGGGTAGCCTCAACAATTTGGACTTTAAAAGAAATCAATAATCGATCATTTGCGTTGTCACACAGTTGGCCAGTATTTCTTATCCATTCCTAGTTGCCCTTGAGAAGGTGGTGGTGAGCTGTTTTCTTGAACCATTTCAGCCCATTTAGCATAAGTACATTCACGATGCTGATAGTGAGGGAATTCCAGAATTTTAATCCTGTAGCACTGAAGGAAAGGCAAGACACATTTCCAAGTCAGGATGATAAGTGACTTGGAGGGAGTTGCAAATTGTAGAGTTCCTATGTATTTGTTGCCCTTGTCCTTCTAGGCGGTAGTTGTTGTGGGTTTAGTCTAAATACCCTTGGTGAATTTCTGCAATGTATCTTATAGATGGTGCACTGTACTGCTAGTGACTATTGGAGTGGAGGAGGTGAATCTTTGTGGTTGTGGTACCAATTAAGCATTGTGACAATGCTGTCACTTTAAAACGGTTATTTTGTCCTGGGTTTTTATGAACTGACATTGTCAAGGCAGAGACCGAACTGGCTACTGAAAACAGGTAAAGTCAATAACTTAGGAGTTCTTCAGTTTTTTTAAAAACTGTTGGAATAATGGAAGGGGATTTGCCAGTTCTCACAGACCAGAATTTTTCATCTTTTTTTAACTGTTGCAGTCAAAACCTGTTTGGGTCCCAGAAGAGTTGGAGCTTCAGTAAATGGTTCCAAACTGCCACTTGCTCTGAAATTTCTCTTGATGTTGTTTCCTCCTGGATTGGAGAACTGCATATGAGGAGCTGTGGCTGAAGTCCGAAGATGCAAGTTAGGTGGATTGACCATGCTAAATTGTCCATGATGTCCAGGGATGCGTCGGTTAGGTATGTTATGCATGGGAAATGCATGGTTACTGGGGTAGGGTAAGGGGATGGGCCTGTGTTGATGCTCATCGGAGAGTCAGTGTGAACATGTTGGGCCGAATGGCCTGTTTCCACACTGTATGGATTCTATTCTATTCTACTGTATTCATTTACCTTTTTGCCAAGGGGTGCGTTTATGGGATATTACTATATTGGAACAGTTAATTAGTAATAGGTACTGTATCTATTCGTTGGTTAAGTTTTCAAATAGTTGTGATTCTAAATTCCTCTTTCTTTTGTTTGTATTTTAATTATGGTGTTTAAATAAATTGTGTTTTACTTAACGTCGAGTACTTTGACCAATCACATCACATCTGGAGCACAAACTTCACGTCTACTTTTAAAATAAGAAAAAAATTAGGGTCTAGGCTACTTCCTTAAATATTTTGAGGGGGTCTGGTCTAGTCCATGACAGCAAGCTGTTTTGTCCTGGATGGTGTCAAGATTCTTGAGCGTTGTTGAATCTGCACTCATTCAGGCAAGTGGGAATACTCCCTCAAAACCTGACTTGTGTTTTATAGATGATCAACAAAGTATGAGGAGTCAGGAGGTGAGTTACACACTTCAGGATTCTGAAATTTTTACCTAATATTTGACCTAACAGTATTTATATGGCTGGTCTTGATCAGTTTCTAGTCAATGATTAACTCTGAGGAGGTTGATAGTGGAGGATTTACTGAAGGTAAGGTCATTGAATGGTCAATTTCCAACATGTTGGAGATGGTCATTGCACATGGTCAAGTTCCTGCTGTATTTGGACATGTGCTGCTTCAGTATCTGAAGTTGCAAATGGTGAATGTTGCGCAATCATGAGCTAACATTCTCAATTCTGACTTTATGGTGGAAGAAAACTCATTGATGAAGCAGTTCTGATTGTTGGGCTGAGGACAAATGATACAACACCTTCTAAACCTATGTTCAGTGGCATTTGAAAGGACAAGGGCAGTAGGGATATATGGGAACCCCACCACATGCAAGTTCACCATTCACTGTCGCTAGGTCAAAATCCCAGAATTCCATTCTTAATGGCATTGTGGGTCTATCTACAGCACATGGACTGCAGGGGTTCAAGAAGACAGCTCACCTTGACCTTCTCAGGGCAGTAAAGATGAGTGGTAAATGTTGGCCAGCCAATGATACCAATGTCCCATTAATGGATACAGAAAATAAATTCTGGACCACATTTAGAGCGGGGAAGTGAGACTAGCGGAGATAGTAGTATGTTTTTGGTGGTACAGGACTGATGGGTCAACAGGCCTCTTTTGTGGCGTATGATTCTATGATTCTATGCAAACTTTGTCTTTAGAAGAGTTTACATTTAAGGGCACTGTGTGCTGCATGTATGAAATATTGTGAATTGACCTGCCTGTTAATCTGCTGTGGATTGCAATTGCCTTGCTGCAATGCCTGCTTCATAACTTATATTTTACCATTTTAAAGAAAATAACATACAGTGATGAGAGGTTGATTATTTTTGTCCATTATTCTCATTAGTAGGACACAGTTAACACTCGGATTTCAAGTTTCAGTTCTGCCTGATATGTAAAAGCAAGCCATTAAGATTGGTTCAACAATTGGGAACAAATTTTCTTCATTATTAACTGAAGAGTAAAAGATGTTCAAAAGTTATGAACCACATGAGTGTTCAGAGTTGAATTAAACTTCTATATCCATATGATTTAGTCAGACGTCTACACAATCCATGTACCATTTCATGATCAAATGCAAACAAAAGAGCTCACTTCTTGATGTTTTCCCATGAGGATCTAGCAAACAGAATTGTTGAGCTGGTTATCACTACCAACTTCATTGAAGTGTTTCAGAAAGCTTGGCTAGATAAACGATAGACTTATAGCCTCAAAGTGCAGTTAAAAAATGGCTGTAAGCACAAAGCAATCCTAAATCAATGAAGCTTACAAATCCGAAGCACAAACTCAATGATTAGCGCTGTCACCAGAAATACCCAAACCTGGAACTGCCCAGGAAATTGAAGATATGGATGAGCAATTTCCCTACATCCAGAGCCTTCCAAAAATATCCAATTAAATCAGAGAATTTGGAGGGCTCCTCTGTATTTAAGTGAATAGTTATGCAGAAAATGTATAGATAAAACCTAGTCTAACTCCTGAGTAATTATTAAACAGTCAAACTAACTTATTATGCACACCTCAGACCTCATACAGTATCCAGACCCTGAGCCATAACCAATGTCTCGACCTGGAACCTGACACCACCCTGAGTTCACAGGAATTAGCACCCTCCACTATCCCCACACCCCTGCCCACACCTCCTTTCCCTCCTCCACACTCACCGCTACTACCAGACCTGAAAACATCTATCTCCTCCAAGAACAGAACACACCACCTCACTACCAAATACCTGACACCCAGCTCTACCCCTTGGACACAACAGTCCCACCATCAGATCCAGCCCCTGCGCGCAGACTCCAACACCCTACCATGCACCTCCAGACCACAAACCCCTCTTCTCCACCAGTAGATCAGACAGCACCTTCCCCCACTCCCTGCACAATTCCTGATATCCCCAGTCCTCTCCCTAAAATAGGACTGAACAAGTCAGTCTCCAGCGGACTTGGTATCTCCCACCTCCCAAACTACCCTCATGACTCCATCACTTACATGGCCCTTTTGCTACCTTGTACCCTGACACCTTGCCCAACCTATCCATCTGGCATCCTACCTACCTGGCACCCTATGAACAGGCATCACACATGCCTGGCACCCAACCCACCAAGCATCCTGTCCACCTAACATTTTACTTACCAGGCACCATACCTTCCTGGCATCCTAAGCTTACTGCTTCACAAGACCTGTCAAAGAAGCTCTCTGTGATGCTGGGCAGGATCTTTCAATGACAGAATGTGACACGAGACTGCTGTGAAAAAGGGAGTCATGGTTTGCCTTCCCCTGACTATCATGAACTACGTGGGACCTTTCTGTTTTAAAGCACGGCTCTACATTTCTCAGGGAATCTTCTTGTCAGAGTCGCTGATCAGAAATGTGGAGTTCCTTCTTAAAAAGAAGGAAGAGGATGACAATCTGTGTGTAATCCACCTTTAGGAAAACCCAGCCCAATGTGTTTCACTATTATATATAAATTATTACTGATGAAGGATTATTACAGCATTCTCATTAATACGAAAGTCTATTGCTTTATATTCCTCCAACATGAAGAAACATCTTTTCCACATCCATTCTGTCATTCTCCTTAAGATCTAATGTATTTGAATCAGGTCAACATTTATTCTTCTAAAGTCCAGTAAATAAGAACGCAGCTTGACCAAACTCTGCTCATAAGACAACCTACCCATTACCGGAACTGGTCGAATAAGCTTTATACAAACTGTTTCCTTTGCATTTACGTCCTCCCTTACTGTACTGTAGACAGTATTAAAGATGTGGTCCCACCAGTGCTCTTGAAAACTGAGTGTAACCTCACAACTTTTGTATTTGATACTCTTTGTAATAAACCATAATGTTCTGCTGGCTTTCCTGATTACTCGCCGTATCTACATGCTTGCCGTTTGCAAATCATGCACAAAGATAGCCAGATCCCTCTGCATCTCAGAGGTCTCCCTATAGAACATAGAACATAGAACATTACAGCGCAGTACAGGCCCTTCAGCTCTCGATGTTGCGTCGACCTGTGAAACCAATCTGAAGCCCATCTAACCTAAACTATTCCATTATCATCCATATGTTTAGCCAATGACCATTTAAATGCCCTTAAAGTTGGCGAGTCTACTATATTTGCAGGCAGGGCATTCCACGCCCTTACTACTCCCTGAGTAAAGAACCTACCTCTGACATCTGTCCTATATCTATCACCCCTCAATTTAAAGCTATGTCCCCTCGTGCTAGCCATCACCATCTGAGGAAAAAGGCTCCCACTGTCCACCCTATCTAATCCTCTGATCATCTTGTATGTCTCTATTAAGTCACCTCTTAACCTTCTTCTCTCTAACGAAAATAACCTCAAGACCCTCAGCCTTTCCTCATAAGACCTTCCCTCCATACCAGGCAACATCCTGGTAAATCTTCTCTGCACCCTTTCCAATGCTTCCACATCCTTCCTATAATGCGGTGACCAGAACTGTATGCAATACTCCAAGTGCAGCCGCACCAGAGTTTTGTACAGCTGCAACATGACCTCGTGGCTCCAAAACTCAATTCTTCTACCAATAAAACCTAACATACTGTATGCCTTCTTAACAACGCTATCAACCTGGGTGGCAACTTTCAGTGATCTATGCACATGGACACCGAGATCTTTCTGCTCATCCACACTACCAAGAATCTTACCATTAGCCCAGTACTCTGTATTCCTGTTACTCCTTCCAAAGTGAATCACCTCACACTTTTCCGCATTAAACTCCATTTGCCACCTCTCAGCCCAGCTCTGCAGCTTATCTATGTTCCTCTGTAACCTGCAACATCCTTCCACACTATCCACAACTCCTCCAACTTTGGTGTCATCCGCAAATTTACTAACCCATCCTTCTACGCCCTCATCCAGGTCATTTATAAAAATGACAAACAGCAGTGGCCCCAAAACAGATCCTTGAGGTACACCACTAGTAACTGAACTCCAGGATGAACATTTCCCATCAACCACCACCCTCTGTCTTCTTACAGCTAGCCAATTTCTGATCCAAACCGCTAAATCACCCTCAATCCCATGCCTCCGTATTTTCTGCAATAGCCTACCATGGGGAACGTTATCAAACGCTTTACTGAAATCCATATACACCACATCAACCGCTTTACCCTCATCCACCTGTTTGGTCACCTTCTCAAAGAACTCAATAAGGTTTGTGAGGCACGACCTACCCTTCACAAAACCGTGTTGACTATCTCTAATCAAATTATTCCTTTCTAGATGATTATAAATCCTATCTCTTATAATCCTTTCCAACACTTTACCCACAACCGAAGTAAGGCTCACTGGTCTATAATTACCAGGGTTGTCTCTACTCCCCTTCTTGAACAAGGGGACAACATTTGCTAGTCTCCAGTCTTCTGGCACTATTCCTGAAGACAATGACGACATAAAGATCAAAGCCAAAGGCTCTGCAATCTCCTCTCTAACTTCCCAGAGAATCCTAGGATAAATCCCATCCGGCCCAGAGGACTTATCTATTTTCACACCTTCCAGAATTGCTAACACCTCCTCCTTATGAACCTCAATCCAGTCTAGTCTAATAGACTGTATCTCAGTATTCTCCTCGACTACATTGTCTTTTTCCTGTGTGAATACTGACGAAAAATATTCATTGAGCACCTCTTCTGTCTCTTCGGACTCCACGCACAACTTCCCACTACTGTCCTTGACCGGCCCCAATCTTACTCTAGTCATTCTTTTATTCCTGACATACCTATAGAAAGCTTTAGGGTTTTCCTTGATCTTACCTGCTAAAGACTTCTCATGTCCCCTCCTGGCTCTTCTTAGCTCTCTCTTTAGGTCCTTCCTGGCTAACTTGTAACTCTCAAGCGCCCTAACTGAGCCTTCACGCCTCATCTCTACATAAGCCTCCTTCTTCCTCTTGACAAGAGATTCAACTTCTTTAGTAAACCACAGTTCCCTCGCTCGACCACTTCCTCCCTGCCTGACAGGTACATATTTCTCAAGGACACGCAGTAGCTGTTCCTTGAACAAGCTCCACATTTCAATTGTGCCCAGCCCCTGCAGTTTCCTTCTCCATCCTATGCATCCTAAATCTTGCCTCATCGCCTCATAATTGCCTTTCCCCCAGCTATAACTCTTGCCCTGCGGTATATACCAATCCCTTTCCATCGCTAAAGTAAACATAACTGAATTGTGGTCACTATCACCAAAGTGCTCACCTACCTCCAAATCTAACACCTGGCCTGGTTCATTACCCAGTACCAAATCCAATGTGGCCTCGCCTCTTGTTGGCCTTTCTACATACTGTGTCAGCAAACCCTCCTGCACACATTGGACAAAAACTGACCCATCTGAAGTACTCGAACTATAGCGTTTCCAGTCAATATTTGGAAAGTTAAAGTCCCCCATAACAACTACCCTGTTACTTTCGCTCCTATCCAGAATCATCTTTGCAATCGTTTCCTCTACATCTCTGGAACTTTTCGGAGGCCTATAGAAAACTCCCAACAGGGTGACCTCTCCTTTCCTGGTTCTAACCTCAGCCCATACTACCTCAGTAGACAAGTTGTCATCAAACATCCTTTCTGCCACTGTAATACTGTCCTTGACTAACAATGCCACACCTCCCCCTCTTTTACCACCTTCCCTGATCTTACTGAAACATCTAAACCCCGGAACCTGCAACAACCATTCCTGTCCCTGCTCTATCCATGTCTCCGAAATGGCCACAACATCGAAGTCCCAGGTACCAACCCATGCTGCAAGTTCACCCACCTTATTCCGGATGCTCCTGGCATTGAAGTAGACACACTTCAAACCACCTTCCTGCCTGCCGGTACACTCCTGCGACCTTAAAACCTTATTTATGACCTCACTACTCTCAACCTCCTGTACATTGGAGCTACAATTCAGGTTCCCATCCCCATGATTTACATCATATTATTCTTTCCTAATTCTTTTTTCTCAAAATGGACAAATCCACACTTTTCCACATTCTACTACATTTGCCAGAACTTTGCCAAATGCCCTATATCGTATCGGGGGCATTTCATATCCTCTTCATAATTTAGTTTCCTTCGAGCTGAAATTTGCCATAAATTGGCCTATTGTGAACTTTGGGGAGTTTCATGGAGGATATTTCTCGGTGACCTTCATAGGTTTTCTCATGCAATTCTTCTGCTGCTGACCTTATTATGTATTCCTTGTGCCAATATGGGAAGTGCACTTGCACTATCATGTGTTCGCCAGCATCAGGACCACTTGCCACTACCAGGGCCTTCTGGAATTTCTGCCATCAGCACCATATTTAAAACTGAACTGTGCACCAGTTTTATTGCTGCTAATTGCAAATCCTATCACAGTACACACTGTGGGAGGGAAACAATGAGGGAAAGCTCCCAAGAGCATATGGGTGGCATAAGTGATGCCTTATTTGGGGGTAGGATGGCACAACCATAAATAAATTCTCACTTTACATCTTCGTGATTTGCCTGATTGATTATTGTAGTAACTGAAGCAACAAGAAGGAAGTCACAGAGGCTACCTGTCCTTGATACTACACCATATTTGAAACCGAAGGAGCGCTACTCTTTTGCAACGACCAGTAAAATAGCTCATCTGTTGGAATCACTTCAAGCAGTTGAAAGCATAAATATTTATTAAATAAGAAGACAAACAATAAAAGCTGAATTTCCTTTTGCAAATAAACACGGATGCTAGTCTCTCAGACTAAAGCAATTTTGTTGGCAATGAATCAAAACCTCATTCAACTCACGTCTATTGAAATCAAGTGTTCCTTCAGTCCTGTCTGGATTGTTATGCCTGAAGCTACATGAGACTGTCATGTGAAGGTGACATTCCTCCTGCTCGATATCCTCATTTTCCTCCTCAGAAGACTACTGCCATTCTGTCAGCTCTTTAATTCTCATCACATCTCCTCTTGTCCTGCTTCAGTTCTACAAGGCACAGCATGCAAGGATTATGTGGCGCATTCTGTCTGGTGTATCTTACGAAGCCTCCTAGACTGACCTAAGCATTGGAACATCATCTTCAGGAGGTCTATTGTCTGCTCCAGTGGGAGAATGGCCTACATTGTATCTAGATTGACATTAGTCAAGAGTTGCATAATAGAGCCATTAGACCTGGTTGCAGAGGATCACATTTGTCTCACAGTAGTCATCCATGGAGGGCATTCATCTCTTGAATGAAGAAGTAACCTAAGAGTTATCAAGGATATAGGCAGGCTGGCAGCTCCCAGAATACATATGCAAACCTCACGGATGTGTTATCGAGGATCACATATGACTTGCATAGACAGTCTCCTCTTGTCCTTCTTGCCTTGTTTTTGAATCACAATTCTGGGATTATCTTTACTGCAGATGCACATGACATCAAGGACTGCAGTGATACAAGAAGATCCACTATTGCCTTCTGAGGCCAACTAAGGATCTACAATAAAAGTGGTCTTACCTCTATCATTCATGTTCAAAGAACTTATTTTTTATGAAGATCAAGTTTCAGAAAACATAGAAAAATAGAAAATAGGAGCAGGATTAGCCTGTTCGGCCCCATGAGCTTAATCATCCAACTCAATGTATATATACACAAAAACATATTCAAGTTCCCAAAATGAAACTAGTACAAGGCCACCTCATTCACCCAGTAAGTAGACAATTACCAGATCACATTATTTAACTTGATGTCCTTGAGTGGAATCAGTAATCATAAAACAACATATAACAATTATTGAAATTACTTTCTAATTTAAGCATAACTCCAATCAGTGGATAAGGGTTTTGTATATTCACCAAGTGTCAATTATGACTACCGGTTAAATTCTTTTTATTTTAGAAATAATTCAAAATAGGTAACTGGATTCCTGATGAATTTGCAGTTACATTAACTTCCCAAAAATTGAGCGATCTCCTCAGGATACCTCTTTCAGCAGAATGGCT
Organism: Rhincodon typus; assembly: GCF_021869965.1. Taxonomy (NCBI): domain Eukaryota; kingdom Metazoa; phylum Chordata; class Chondrichthyes; order Orectolobiformes; family Rhincodontidae; genus Rhincodon; species Rhincodon typus. The sequence goes on along the minus strand of NC_063335.1, from coordinate 102,703,116 downwards.
ATCTAATAGGACAGCAATTTTATGCTTGAGAAAAGAATTTGTATTGTTCAAGTATTTAGCAATTTAAGATCTGTCCATCCACTCATATATTTGGAACAAAAATCTCAAACTTGATGCATTTTTTATGAACAACTTTATCAGATGATGAAAAAGTAAAAGTTTACATTAACTGGGGAAGAATAATCTATTGCATAAAATAAAATATTATTTTGCTGTTAGCTTATCACCGTCTATCTGTCCTCACACCTGTATCCTTTGATGTCTTCCTCTCGTCAATGTGACATTTGTTCCCTGAAACTATTTACACTGTCTCCTTAGTGATTGCTCTTGATAAGAATACTGTAGTGATTATAATAAGGTCAGCCAGGTGGACCTCATAGAATATGAGTTGTCTGACTGGGGCTGTTGACATGATCTAATCGGGGAGTCTTGGCTGACAGATAACAAGAGTGTCAGACATCCTGTTCATTCTGACAGCTGGCTCTGAGGGAGCTGGATTAGTGCCAAGGACTCTACATGTTGAAATAAAGGGTGACTTGGTGATGGGAGAGTAGCCTCAGTGGAGTTTTATCAAATACTATTTTTTTTATTCTCTTGCCTTTTAAATTTGAACTCTGTGCCATAGTGACATTATACATGGGCTCATTAGTGCAGTTAGGAGTACTTGAAAACTCAGGACAAATAATCAGTGAAACCTCATTGTTTGCAATAGTAGGATGCTTTTATGCAGTTCTTTATGGTATACAATTTAGGTTTGTTACAGTTTAATACCAAGACTGACATGTTTTTATTATATATGCATTTTCACATATGTTTATGCATAGTTACTTTCCAATCAAAATCAGAATGCATAAGTAATGTTAATAAAGATAATAATCACCGTTAATGGGAAACCAAGCACATCAGTGTAAAAGGTAAGGTTGAAACCTTTGCAAACATCTTGAGTCAGATGTGCTGATTAGATGATTTATCCCACCTTCTTCCTGAGGTCTCCAGTATCACAGATGCCAGCTTTCAGCCAACTTGGTTCAGTCCACTTGATGCCAAGAAACAACTGATATTGTGCCTTTGTTTAAGAAGGGATATAAGGATAAACCAGGGAACCTGTAGACCTGTAGACTTTGATGTTGGATAAGTTGTTGGAAGTCATTCTGAAAGATAGGATTTATATGCATTTGGAGAGGCAAGGAATGATTAGGGATAGCATGGCTTTTGTGAGGTAAATCATATTTCACAAACTTAGTTAAGTTTTTTGAGGAAGTAACCAAGAATATTGATAAGGGCAGAGCAGTATACATTGGTTAATTAGACTTTAATAAAGTCTTTGACAAGGTTCCACATGGTAGACTAATTAGTAAAGTTAGGTCACATGGGATTCAGGATGAGCTTGCCAAATTGGATACAAAATGGGCTTAATGGCAGGAGACAGAGTGTGATGGTGGAGGGTTGTTTTTCGAACTGGAGACCTGTTACAAGTGATTTTCCACCAGGACTGGTGCTGGATCCTCTTTTGTTTGTTAGTTATATAAAGCAGAGTTAGTGAGTTTGCAGATGACATCAAAATTAGTGGTATAGTGGACAGTGAAGAAGGTTGTTTAAGATTACAAAGAGATTTTGATCAATTGGGTCAAGAGTGGCAGATAGAGCTAACTGAGATAAATGTGAGGTATTGCATTTTGATAAAACAAATTAAGGCAAGATTTATACAATTAAAAGGAGGGCTTTGGACAGTGTTGGAGAACAGAGAGACTTTGAGTTCAGGTACATAATTCTTTGAAGTTTACATCACATATAGATAGGGTAGTTAAGAAGGTGTTTAGCATGCTTGCCTTCATTGGTCAGACCTTTGAGACTAGGAGTTGGGAAATCATGTTGTGCAGGACGTTGGTGAGGCATCTCCTAGGAGTACTGTGTCCGGTTCTGGTCTCCCTATGATAGGAAGGATGTTACTAAGCTGAAGAGTGTTCAGAAGAGATTTACCAGGATATTGCCAGGAATGGAAAGTTTGAGTTAAAAGGAGAGGATGGATAGACTGGAAATTTTTTTTTACTGGAGCCTAAGAGGTTAAAAGGTGGCCTTACAGAGATTCGTAAAATCATCAGGTATATAGATAAGGTGAATGGCAGTGTCTTTTCCTGAGTGAGCATATTTTTAAGGTGAGAGGAGAAAGATTTAAAAAGAAACATGAGGGTCATTTTTTAAAATTTGGTTTGGGATTATGATGGGCATGCATTGATTGGAACGAAGGGCCTGTTTTTGTGCCGTATGCCTCAATGACTTTATAACTGGATACTGGATATTGGCCGCAACAACATTATGTCAATAGTACTAAATGTTTGTCCTCCAAAAAATACCTGCTCTTCTAACAAGTTGTTCCAGGAGAGTTACAACACAGCCAATCAACCTGCAATGTGGAAACTCCCCCACATTTGTACCCACCTAGTCAAATACTGGCCCATCAGTTTACTCTCAACTATCATCAAATGATGGATGGTGTGGTTGACTGTGCTGTCAAGTTGAATAATACAACTTGGATCCCTGTCTGTGTCTTGTTTCGATGGCAAGAGGAATTTCATGCGAACAAATTATGTGTTGATTACTAACATCAAACATCACAGCTCCAAGTGTAATAAAACAAAGATCTGTGGATGATGGAAAATTGAAACAACATATCCAGGGAATTTTCCAAATGCTGGTTGAATTGCTGTGTTGTAACTCTTCTGGAACAGCTTGCTAGAAGAGTAGGTAGTTCTGGAGCTTGAGTTATCATATAAACTACTTGGACTATAACCTGGTGCCGTGTGATTTCTGACATTGCTACTGCGAGGGGAGCAGGTAGTTCTGGAGAAACTCAGCAGGTCTGGCAGGATCTGTGGACAGAAAGCAGAGTCAACATTTCAGATCTAGTGGCCCCTCTTCAATTAATGTGTGCCATCAAGTTTTCTTCAGTGACTGTATCTTCTACTGCCCAAAATAACAAATTATGAAACATGAAGAAAAATATTTCCACATAAAATGATGACTATTACCTTCTAAATTATCTTTCATGTCTTCAGAAAAGTTTTTAAATGAAGTCTTAACCTCATCCCATTACCTAGGCTGGAATATGCTAGGCAGACTTAGGTGTTGTTTGTATATTACGGTCTGTAAATATTCTATATACCAAATTTCCAATGAAGTAGCAATATTTCTCGGTTAAGTAGGTGCAAGAGATTTTATACCTTTAGATTCAAAATGTTTCATCGATATGTAGTTTTTAAACTTTTTTAAAGAAACAATATCCAAAACCTTACTTAAGTAAACTTGACATTCAGTGTTTAAACACAAAGGATATGAACGTATTCATTAGTTTGTTTGAATGGGAGAGAAAAAATAAAGTTTTCTGGTTAAACACTGCTGAAGCTTTTGTTTCGCATTCTATGAATTCTACAAAGTGAGAGAAAAAAAGCTCACACTGAGATCAGGAGATAAGACGAGACAAAGCTGAAGCATTTGCAACAATCTTCACCCAGAAGGACTTAACAGATGATCCATCTTGGCATCCTCCTCAAGTCCCCATTATCACAGATGCCAGTCTTCAGTTAATTTTATTCACTCAACATGATATCAAGAAATGGCACGAGGCACTGGATATTGCAAATGCTGTGGGCTGTGGTGATGCTATGACAATAGTACTGAAGATGTGACTCAGATATTTCTGCAGGTTGTGGACAAGTTATTTCAGTCCAGCTAGAACAATGGCATCTGTATGAAAACATAGAAAATTACCCATGTATATCCTGTACTCCAAAAGCAAGAAAAATCTAACCTGGACAATTACCATCCTAACTGTCTACTCTTGATGATCAGTAAAATGATAGAAGGGATTGGCAAGAGTGCTATCAAACTGTACTTCCTTAGAAATCATCTGCTCACAGATGTATGGCTTGTGTTCCATAGACATTCAGTTCCTGACCTCATTAGTCTTTACTCAAGCATAGATATAAGAGCTAAATTCCAGTAGTGAGGTGAGATTGACTGCCCTTGAAACAAAGGCCACATTTATCCAAGTGTGACATCAAGGAGCCTGAGCAAAACTGGAGTCAATGTGAATCCAGGGAAACTCTCTGCTGGATGGAGCCATATCTAGCATAACGCAAGATGGTTGTAGCTGTTGGAGGTCAGTCATCTCAGTTCTAGAACTCCTCTGAACTGTTGTTAGCTATATAAATACTGTGGCTAGTCAGAGGGTAGAAATCCTGCAGCAAGTAACTCAACTCCTGGCTCCTCAAAGCCTTTCCACCATCTACAAAGTATACATCAGGAGCACGATGGAGTTCTCCCCATTGACTTGTAGCTCCAACAATACTCAAGAAGTTTAATGCCTTCAAGGGCAAAGCCACAAGCTTGTTTGATACCATATCCGCAAGCATTTCTCACTACACCATAAGACCGTGAAAATAGGAATAGGACTAGGCCTTTTGACCCCTCAAGCCTACTACACCATTCAATAGAATCATGACTGATCTGATATTCCTCACATCCACTTTCCTGCCTTTTTCCCATAACTCTTGATGTGGAGGTGTGGGTCTTGGACTGGGGTGGGCAAAGTCAGTAATCACACGACACCAGGTTATAGTTCAACAGGTTTATTTGAAATCACAAGCTTTCGGAGCACTGCTCCTTCATCAGGTGAAATGAAATTGACTTCAAATAAACCTATTGGACTATAACCCGGTATTGTGTGACTTCTGACTTTGCCCGTTACCCTTGATCCCCCCACTGATCAAGAATCTATCTATTTCAGCCATAAAATACACAAGGATTCTGACCCCACAACTCTCTGTGGCAAGGATTCCAAAGACTCACAACCCTCTGAGCAATAAAATTCCTCCTCATCTCAGTCTTAAATTAGCACACCTTTATTCAGAGATTATGTGCTCTGGTCCTAGACTCTCCCATGAGGTGAAATGTTCTCTCAGCATTTACACTGTCAAAACCCTTAGGAATCCTGTATGTTTCAATAAGATCACCTCACATTTTATCAAATTCCAATTAGTAGGGTCCCAACCTGTTTACCCTTAGCTCATAAGACAATCCCACCATACTGAGGATTATCCAGTGAATGTTCTCAGAAATCACTGACACTCAGAAGCAGCAGTATGTACTTTTTACAAAATGCACTACAGAAATTCACCAATAATTCTCCTTAGATACTACCTTTTAAACCATGACCATACCCGATAGAAGGACAAGGATAGCAGATACATGGGAACATCAACATCGACAAGCTCTCCTCCAAGCAACTCACCATCCTGACTTGGAAATATATCACTGTTCATTCAGCGTGACTGGGTCAAAATCCTGAAATGTCCTTCCCGAAAGGCATTCTGGGTCATCATCCAGCACATGGACTTCAGATGTTCAAGAAGGCAGTTCACTAACACTTCCTCAAGGCTTACTTGGGATCAGCAATAAATGCTGGCCCACACAGTGATGTTCATATCCCATAAATTAAAGAAAAATAGAGGACAAGAAATGTTGTTTGGTGTTCCTCGGACTATCTGTTAAATTATTTGAAGCTGACTCCAAATTTATAACAATTTAAACTTTAAGAATGATCCCAGGGATGAAGGGTTCATGGAGTTTAGAAGGAGGAGGAAGGAATCTTAATGAAACTTACAGAATACTGAGAGGTCTGGGTAGAGTGGACATGGAGAAGATGTTTCCACTAGGAGGAGACACTAGGATCTGAGGCCACAGCCTCAGAGTGAAAGGATGTCTTAATTTTGCTCCTATGTCTTATAGTTTTAATTTATGCATAATTAGGTTAATACACTGCAGTATTTGAGAAACAGATTTCAGGGTTCAGTTGGCTCTTTTACAGTTGTGCCTTGGGTAGAAGTTGTGACAGTATGTGTTCACACCTTTTGCCTTTTACTTCTGGCAGTCTCCTGGCTGCATTCTGAATTTCATTAAAGTATTCTACTTGATTGTCCATTGGGATTCTTAATATATGGCTTTGCTATTATTTCATAAATTATTGATTCTTGATAAGTTAACGCACCCAAATCCCCATTATCCAGTGACAAAGATACCGTGCGAATAACATCACTTCTTGCTTAGGTTCTGATCTTCTGACTTTCCCCTAATTCTATTTGCTTGTTCTATTAGAATAATAATTTAGTGTGGCTATTGCAACACAAAAATGCATGGTATCTTGGACTGTGAATGCTGTCCATGAAGTAGTTATTTTGCTGCCATTAGATAGTAAATTAGTTCCTTGTTTCTTTTCACAGTATTCTATTAAGATTGGGGTTGATCTTGGTTCCCATATGCAGCAAGTCCCACTATATCCCAAATTCTGCAAGTAGCACATCCCAGATGTCCTCGTTTTCAAGGACCACAATTTCCCCTCCACAGTTGTCGAAAACGCCCTCGACTGTATCTCTCGCGTTTCCCACAACTCATCCCTCACTCCCCCTCCCACAATAAGAACAAAGACAGAATCCCCCTCGTGCTCATGTACCACTCCACCAATGTCTGGATTCAACACATCATCCTCCGCCACCTGCAATCTGACCCCACTACCAAGGACATTTTTCCTTCCCCACCCTTATCTGCCTTCCAGAGGGACCGCTCTCTCCGTGACTCCGTTGTCCATTCCACACTCCCCACCAGCCCCAGCACTTTTCCCTGCAACCGCAGGAAGTGCTACACCTGCCCCTACACCTCCCCATTCACCCCCAACCAAGGCCCCAAGAAAACCTTCCACATTAAACAGATGTTCACCTGCACATCTGCTAATGTGGTACATTGTATCCGCTGTTCCCGATGTGGCCTCCTCTACATCGGGGAAACAAAGCGGAGGCTTGGAGACCGCTTTGTGGAACACCTACGCTCGGTTCGTGACAAACGACTGCACCTCCCAGTCGCGAACCACTTCAACTCCCCCTCCCACTCCTTGGACGACATGCCCATCCTGGGCCTCCTCCAGTGCCACAACGATGTCACCTGAAGGCTGCAGGAACAGCACCTCATATTTTGCTTGGGAAACCTGCAGCCCAATGGTCTCAATGTGGACTTCACAAGCTTCAAAATCTCCCCACTCCTGACCTCATCCCAAAACCAGCCCAGCTCATCTGCGCCTCCTTGACCTGTCTGTCTTTTCTCCTATCTATCCGCTCCTCCCACCTCACTGAGCGACCCCCACCCCCACTTCCTACTTACCAGCCTCATCCCTGCCCTGTCTGTCTTCCCTCAATTGACCAACTCCCATCCCAACTCCCTACCTACACTCTGCTTTACTGACTCCATCTCCGCTTCCTTGACCTGTCCATCTCCTATCCAGCTATCTGCTCCTTTATCCACCTTCCATCATCGCCTCCCCCCACCTCTCTATTTATTCCAGAGTCCCCTTCCCCTCCCCCATTCCTTAAAGAATGGTCCCGACCCGAAATGTCAGCTTTCCTGCTCCTCTGATGACGCCTGGCCTGCTGTGTTCATCCAGCTCTACACCTTGTTATCTTTAACATAAAATCTTACTATTTTGGTTTTCTCACCTTTCTCTCAGTTCTGTGCTGAAGCTTATTCTCAACTAACAAATCATCCTGTAGCTACCTACAATGCAGTTAAACAAGCATAAACAAATGCATTTGCCTTCCATACCTTTATGAAGGCACTTTAATAGCATTTCCAGCCTATTTGACCCTTCTGGAAACTTTAACAGAAAAGAAGACACGGGGATCAAAAACGTTAACTTTGTTTCTCTCTCTCCACATCTGAGGAGAAGCTGAGGAGCTATTGAACTGAGTTCTGAAGAAGTCACATCAGAGTTGAAACATTAATTCAGTTTCTCTCTCCACAATTGCTGCCAGAACTGTTGAGTTTCTCTAGTATTTTTGGTGCCAGGAATCTGTAGCGGGTAACTCACCTCTCCACCGCCAGTGGCTGCCCACCATCAATAAGACACAAGTCAGATGTGTAATGGAATACTGTCTTTATGCCTGGGCTGCAGCTCTAACAATGCTGCGGAAATTTGACATGATTCTGGAGAAGCTATCTTGACCACTACTCCATACAGCGACTTTAATATTTATTTCCTTCACCACCAGTGACAGCAGTGTTTACCATCTATAAGATGCGCTAGATTAACACACCTAGGCTTCTCTGACAGGACCTTCCAAACCCTCAATCACTGCCACTGAGAAGACCAAGGGCATTAGATGAATGGGAACACCACCACTTGCAAGTTTCTCTCCAAGCCAATCATCATCCCGGCTGGAACTATCTCACTGTTCCTGAATTTTATGCCTGCTTTAATTCCTGGAAGTGCCTTCCTAATGGCATTGGGGTCTGTAGCACTTCAAGAATTCAGTTCACCACCAACTTCTCCAGGACAAACAGACAATGGGCAAAGAATGTTGGCTTAGTCAATGATGACCACACTTCGCACATAAAATAAAGACCTAGAGTCTAAAAGAACTAAGATAAATTAAACGATATATGAAACTGTTAGGGAATGGCGTGATCTAGAATGACGATTGTAATCTATGATAAATTAATATCCTGTGAACCCAAAAAGCAATTTGCCCTTTCTCCCTATTCTGTGATCTTTGTTACGAAGTACCTCGTCTGAAAGCAAGATATGCTCATATTCAGGACATGTGCCACCAAACCTGAATTTCTGCATTGGTCAGATGTTGTGTAAGATAAAAGTGTGTAAAGAAATTAATAACAATTCTGGAGTTACATACTGTATATGACATAGACATATCCAGGGTGGAGGATGGCAGTGGTGACGAACAAACGGTTGGAGATCAGTACTTTGCACATTAAATGCTTTCCTGTTGACTATCATGTTATGAAGTTAAGCAATCAGACTTACCTTGCTGAAACAGAATTGAATTCAGTGAAAGAAAACCCGTTGGAAATCGCTTAGCAAGTCTGACTGGAGCAGTTGAGAAATAGTTTCAGAGTGTAGTATCATTCGAAGAGACAGGTGGTTGTTTTATAGTCGGCAATGTGCCCATCTGTCAGCAAGTAAGACAAATGAAGCTATTTTCGAAATTACAGGATAACATCACACTTGGCAAATAATCGTAGTTCTTCAAAGTTCACAGCAATCCAATTCTATCTACAAAGCTTGTCTGGCATCGCTGTTTCTGCATGTTGAGGCACAGTCAGTCACTATTTCCTGAATTTAACACAACAGTCCTCCCCTCTGTGCCCCAATCAAATAGTGGGTGGCAGTCATTGAGTAGACATCATCGTGTAATATTGTAATACAGGGGTTGAGAACTACCTCACTTATGACAAGGGACAGTGATATCTAGCAGACACCAAACAGAAATGTTATGTTTCTTTTATATTATTTCATGTTTTCCCTTATTGTTTTCATATCCTTCTCTTTCTGAGAATCTCCAAAAGTACCAATGTCAACCATTGCGTTCTAACTGCTGAGAATGGAAAAGTCCTCAGTTCCATCCATAGACTGAGTTACCAGTTTTAACTTAGCCAGGCATAAAAGATCAACAGTACAGCTGAGAGTAAAGGAATAGATAAGTCATGACTCCCAATCCTGGTGACCATTTGTAACTCCTATTAAATAGTGTGATGTGTGGGCATTGTCTTAAGACTGGATTGGGTCTGGTTGATACCTTGCCTGCTATCAATTAATTTTGAAGTTATTGGTTTGTCTATTTCGATTCAGGTGGGCAAAAATAGCAGGATGGTGAGAGGGAAATCATTGACTTATTGTTGTGTAGAAATGCATCCATGATTCATGCTGAGCACGAAGAGTAAATCTAACATGGAAATGGAAATTCCTGCTTATCAGCTGAGCAGTTTTTTGAACTGAGTTCAGAAGAAGTTACACCAGACTCAAAATGTTAACTCAGTTTCTCTCTCCACAAATACTCGTAGACCTGCTGAGTTTCTCCAGCATTTTCTGTGTGTGTTTCAGATTTCCATCTTCCACGGTATTTTGCTTTCATTAGAGCTCAAGAATTTGCTTAGCTCAGATAATGGGAATTACTTGTTGTTTGAAGTATTCTTGATACACATCAGCTTCCAGGAATTATTGCCTTCTATCCAGCTAAGAATTGTTGAGGCTTTTCCTCTGTGTCCGTGTCTCTATTCACAGGGAGCTAGTGGGTGAAGAAGCAGTCTGCAACGGACGCAGGCAGAGAGAAAAAGATATGGCTCAGTAGAGAGGTGACTACCAGTTTTACCTCCTTACTTCTACATTTACTGAACCCATGCTCACTGCAACTCTTTTTGAGCCTCTCGCAATACAAGACATTGTAACTCCTCACAGCTAATTTCCAGAGAGCAGTTGACCTGTCCACAACAAATCAAGAGATGGCTTTAATGCAAATGCATATGATTGCTAATCCATAGTGAGATTTGTCTTGTTAATTTAGTTTGTTTTGAAGTGTACATAGTAATAGTAATATGCAAGAGATTAATTATCCACTTATTCCATAGATTGATGGAGGGCAGGGTTGAAATATGTGTGGACAATTTTGACTCTTACATTTCATTCAAAGCAATTCCAAATGTGCTTGGAGCATAAGAAGTAGGAGATACCTTGGAACTGTTGCTCATGAGAAACGGAAGTCCCAGACCCTTTGTCGTTGAGGAACAACAAGGAAGGGTCACCAGACCCAAAACATTAACTCTGATTTATTTCTTCACAGATGCTGCCAAATCTGCTGAGCTTTTCCAGCAACTTCTGTTTGTGTTCCAGTTGTCATTGAGTGTTTGATGTGAGGTTACGCTTGTGGAAAGGAAAACACAATGATCGGAGGGAATGGAGGAAAAGGTTTTACACTCCCCTACCATGGGGAACAGTTTTGCATTATTTGCCTTATCTGTGCATCTCATGATTTTATGTACCTCTATAAAGTCACCCTGCAGTCTCCTATGCTCCGGGGAAAAAGTCCCAGACTTTCCAAAATCAAACCTTCTAGTCCAGGTAGCATCCTAGTCATTCTTTTCTGCACTGTTTCTGGTTTAATAATGTCCTATCTATCATAGGACAACCAGAACTGCATGCAGTACTCCAAATGTGGCCTCACCAATGTCTTGTACAGCTCGAACAAGACATCCCAACTCAATGCTCTGACCGATGAAAGCAGGCATGCTGAAATCCTTCTGCACCACCCTGTCTATTTATGACGTCACTTTCAAGGAGCTATGAACCTGTACCCCTAGATCTCTTTGCTCTATAACACTCTCCGGGTCCTACCACTGACAATTTAAGTCTTACCCTGATCTGACCTGCCAAAATATCTAAATTTATCTAAATTAAACTCCATCTGCCATTCCTCAGCACACTGGTCTAGTTGATCAAGATCTCATCGAATTCCCAGATAACCTTCTTCACTGTTCACTATACCACTAATCTTGATGTCATCCGCAAACTTACAAACCATACCTCCTAAATTCTTATCCAAATCATTTATTTAAATAAATAACAAATAACAGTGGACCCAGCACCAATCCCTGTGGCACACCGTTGGCCATCGGCCTCCAGTCTGGTAAACAACTCTATACCACCACCTTCTTTCTTCCACCGTCAAGCTAATTGTTCAAAATGATTCTTCAGGTTGTTTTTATGAGAATGAAGTCTGCAGGATGGAAGAGATAAATTACCACAGCACCATGGCAAAGGTAGCCATATAACTGTGGGGAAATAAAGAAATATAGTGATAGTAGGGGAGAGTATAGTGAAGGGGGATTGACATTGTTAACTGCAACAAAGATAACAAGGCCAGACAGCTCCATTGTCTGCCTGTGCGAAGGTTTGGAATATCTACTCTGGAATAGGAAATAATTTGCATTGAGAGGGAGAGGACCCAGAGATCATCATCTGCATCAGCACCTATACACAGACCAAACTAGGAAATAGGTTTTGCTCGGGGAGTATGAAAAACTACGCACTAAATTAGAAGGTAGAAACTCAAAACTAACCATCTTTCAATTCTGAACCATGTACAAATTAGCTCAAATACTGGTGTGGGCGAAATGTGTTCCAGTTTGTGGGGCACTACTGCCAGTATTTGGAAAAGTGGGAGCTACACCAGTAGGTTTAAACTGTGCAGGTGCTAGTGTTTTAGTGTACCACATCATTAGAGAGGTAAAAATGCAATTTAAACTAAACAAGGAACATAGGTAAAACATAACAAATCAAAGGATACAGTAAAGACAGGGCAGCAAAACAGTAACATAAGAAATTAAGGTGAAAGAAAGGCAGGAAGGGACAGTGAGAAAAAACTAAGAATACACCAGTCAAGACTATGTTTCAAAAAAAAGCAGCAACAAAACAAAAGGCTGCATTTCTGAACGCATATTGTATTCATAACAAAACAAATTAATTGATAATAGAGATAATAAGGTGTAGAGCTGGATGAACACAGCAGGCCAAGCAGCATCAGAGGAGCAGGAAGGCTGACATTTCGGGCCTAGACCCTTCTTCAGAAAATTAATTGATAATGTACATTGAAGTAAGTAAGTATGATCTGATGGCTTTTGGGGCTGCAAGAACTCAAATTCCGAATATTGAGCGGTATATGACATTCTGGGTAAAAAGGAGGGGTATCACTGTTACTCAATAATAACATTGGTGCATTAGTTAGAAATGATCTTGGTCTGAAGAATTAGTTTTGGTGGAGATGAGGAATCCACATTCCACCTCCCATTGACCAGGACATTTTCTGTGAAGAAGACTTGAAGCTCTCTGCGGCCTAAATTGCGGCACCGGACAACCCCTGTTTGGGGTTGAGACCTAACCTGGACAAACATGAAACCTTCATACTGGAATATTCCCGGAGCAGCGGCTGGCACAGGGGAAGCAGTCCAGGAGCAGCGGCTGGTGCAGGGGAAGCAGTCCCAGAGCAGCAGCTGGCACAGGGGGAAGCAGTCCCGAAACAGCGGCTGGCACGGGGGAAGCAGTCCCGGAGCAGCGGCTGGCGCAGGGGAAGAAGTCCAGGAGCAGCGGCTGGTGCAGGGGAAGCAGTCCCGGATCAGCGGCTGGTGAAGGGGAAGCAGTCCCGGAACAGTGGCTGGCAGAGGGGAAGCAGTCCCGGAACAGCGGCTGGCACAGGGGAAGCAGTCCTGGAGCAGCAGCTGGGGCAGGGGAAGCAGTCCTGGAGCAGCGGCTGGTGCAAGGGAAGCAGTCCAGGAGCAGCGGCTGGTGAAGGGGAAGCAATCCCGGAACAGCGACTGGTGCAGGGGAAGCAGTCCCGGAACAGCGGCTGGCACAGAGGAAGCAGTCCCGGAACAGCAGCTGGTGCAGGGGAAGCAATCCCGGAACAGCGGCTGGTGCAGGGGAAGCAGTCCAGGAGCAGCGGCTGGTGCAGGGGAAGCAGTCCCGGAACAGCGGCTGGCACAGGGGAAGCAGTCCCGGAACAGCAGCTGGCACAGGGGAAGCAGTCCCGAAACAGCGGCTGGCGCAGGGGAAGCAGTCCCGGAGCAGCAGCTGGGGCAGGGGAAGCAGTCCCGAAACAGCGGCTGGCACAGGGGGAAGCAGTCCCAGAACAGTGGCTGGTGCAGGGAAAGCAGTCCCGGAACAGCGGCTGGCACAGGGGAAGCAGTCCTGGATCAGCGGCTGGGGCAGGGGAAGCAGTCCAGGAACAGCGGCTGGTTCAGGGGTAGCAGTCCCGGAACAGCGGCTGGTGCAGGGGACGCAGTCCCGGAACAGCGGCTGGTGCAGGGGACGCAGTCCCGAAACAGCGGCTGGCACAGGGGAAGCAGTCCCGGAACAGCGGCTGGTGCAGGGGAAGCAGTCCCGGAGCAGCGGCTGGTGCAGGGGAAGCAGTCCCGGAACAGCGGCTGGTGCAGGGGAATCAGTCCCGGAACAGCGGCTGGCGCGGGGAAGCAGTCCCGGAACAGCGGCTGGTGCAGGGGAAGCAGTCCCAGAGCAGAGGCTGGCACAGGGGAATCAGTCCAGGAGCAGCGGCTGGTGCAGGGGAAGCAGTCCAGGAGCAGCGGCTGGTGTAGGGGAAGCAATCCCAGAACAGCGGCTGGCGCAGGGAGCAAGTCCCAGGTGGACCTCAGCGCAGGGGAAGCAGTCCTAGAACTTACCTTGGAGCAGCTGAGAGCCAGTACGCGGTGGACTGGAGGCATGGAGCAGAGCGAGGACAGTTGTTGGTTTGGTGTCTGGCGCAGGTGATCAGACCACATGGGGAAGTTCCTGCACTGAGTTGCTGCAATGTAATGTTTATTTGAAATTTTCTTTAACTGACTGTAATGTCAATCCTTTAACTTTGTCTTATTTCTAACTTATTCTTTAAACAACTACTTTGTTTATTTTCCTCCCTCTTTTGTATCTATGATTTGTACCTAGGCACTTGTGCCTAAGATGGCACCATAAGAGGTGACATTGTAAAACTTTTCACTGTACTCCTGTACTTCTATAATCGAGTACACATGACGATAAAGGATATTCTGTTCTATCCTAGTAGGAGAAATAAGTCACTCATGGGAGTGGACTATGGGTCCATTAGCAGTTACCTCAATAGAATGTGAATTATTTGAAATGAAATAATGGGTGCTTGTAATAAAGGGATGGGATTAACCATGGTTGATGTTAATCTATAATTGAAAAAAATCAGATTGGCGGTAATAGCCTGGATGAGGAGTTCATAGAGTGCTTTCAAGATAGTTTCATGGCATAACATATTCTATGGCCAATGTGAGAGCAGGTTAAGGTAGACAATATTACATAATGAGAGAGGATTCATTAATAAAACAGAGTGAATAGTTTTATTTTATTGAATGGTGGAATAGGACTGAAGGCCCGAATGGACTTCTTCTGATCCTAATTTATAAGTTTGTATATTTGTATTATTTTTTAACAGAGGATCATAGGAACAGGAGTGGGTCATTCAGTTCCTCAAGCCTGTTAGACCATTCAATGACAAATTAGTTAATCTGTGGTCTAACTCCATATACTTGCATTTGGCCCGTAATTTTTTGCTAATACCTTTGCTAAACAAACATTTATCAATCTCAGATTTAAAACTAACAACTTTTCTAGCAACAACTGCCAATTGTGGAAGACTTTCAAACCTCTACCACCCTTTGTGTGTAGGAAGTGCTTCCCACCATCTTTCCTGAAAGTCTGGACCTAATTTTTAGACTGTGTGCCTCGTTCTAGAATGCCCAACTAGTGGAAATAGCTTATTTTTATTTACCCTGTCTTTTCTTGTTAAAATCTATGCTAGAGTTACCTGAATTTGTTGGAATAGATGAGATGAATAAGTCAAATTTCTTTAGGCAGTTCTGTAGTATAAATGAGTAGATTAATAAGTGGATAACACAGTCATGAACATAAGTTGTAAGTAAATTTGTGAAAAATGTATCCTAGCTATATGGCTATGGTTATACAGTCTTATTTAGGTACCAATGTTAAGTAAATTTGAATCAATTATGGTAAGCATGCAAAGAAGGGTCATTATCTTCTGGGAGGAAAGAGACTATAGAACATAGAACATAGAACATTACAGCGCAGTACAGGCCCTTCGGTCCTCGATGTTGCGCCGACCTGTGAAACCAATCTGAAGCCCATCTAACCTAAACTATTCCATTATCATCCATATGTTTATCCAACGACCATTTAAATGCCCTTAAAGTGGGCGAGTCTACTATTTTTGCAGGCAGGGCATTCCACGCCCTTACTACTCCCTGAGTAAAGAAGTACTAGGAGACTTACAAGGGCTAGGAATATTATATTTTCTTGGTCGGGAGTCATGGTTTATGGCCTAGATACAGCTGATCAGGGATTTGAATTGAAAATCTGAATAACTGAGATCCTGTACCTACATGTGGTATCTACATGACTGAATGATTGGACTTTGGGAAGCTTGTGATTGTTTAAAACCTTCAATCATTTCCAATCAATTGTGCAGGATGTGAAGGAACCTGTATTTGAAAGTTAAATGTGGATGTATTTATGAGACACAGAATATGTCAAGACAAAAGTTGAGCTGAGAAATTAAACATAAGGGAAACACAAAAGGTTAAAATGAGAAAGGAAACAAAATTTCCCAGTTTCTAAGGAAACTAAGAACAAACGGAGGTTGGGAAATCAAAACTGAAAAAAAAATTGTTGAAAGATATAAAAATACACAGATGAGTCCAAACTGAGCAGTAGCAGTTGTTGAGTCCACTAATACACACAAGCTAATGAAGAATGCAGATGCCAATCCAAATCCATAAACTGAAAGGAAGTTGCTGCAGCTGTTTGCCTTACTGAAAAGCAATATTAAAGGATGCCCTATTGAGAGCTTCTGTAGCTATGTGCCATTTATAGCAAAGATTGTTCCTGTAGACACTGGATTGGTTGTGTACTGTTGTCAGCAGGACATCAAACTAATTCCTAAAGAGCGAGGAACTGAAATTCCTCATGAGGAAGACAGAGTTTGAAGGACTTTATGACTCACAGTGATCATTAAAATTTGAATGGACTGTTGATCCAATTTGTAAACTTTGCTTCAGCTGTATCTGTCTTTAAGGTGTACCTTATAATTTGTATTTAATGATTTAGCTGTCGAATCATGTTTGACTCATGCTAATTCTGAATATTAGAGAATACAGGATGCATTGTAATTCATGCTTGCTGTGTTGACTCACATAAAGCAAAAAATATTTTTTTGTTTTAAACTGTGGAATCTTGTGGCTTCATTCTTTTAGCAAATAATGGGCCAGTTCAATTTTAGCTAATATAAAAGAAAGTTCTTATCTCGACTGAGATCATAACAAGGTATAAAAATAAGTAATGGTCAGTGTGTTTAGATCACTCTATAGTCAACCAGCTTCTCTGCATGTATATATATATATGCTGGGGATCCAACAATTCCAGAACAGAAATAAATACTCATGCTTGCAAAGCAAAGACTTTTCTTTGTAAACATCACTCTCTGGCATTTGAGGAGGTTATGTAGAGACAATCATAAGTTTGAACTTAAACAAATAACCTTCTTAGTTACAGTCAAATTTGACACTATCTTACACAGAGTTGTATTTTATGGGGTAGAATAGAGGACTGCTCACATTCACCTTCGCCACAACCCCCAATCCCTGCCACCAAGGAAGGAGAATCGTCAGTCAGCTGATAAGCAAGAAGGCCTGTTTCACAGTCATAATACACAGGGATAAACTGGTTGAGAGTGGGTTTTCTGCCCCCAAATGGGATGAAAGTCCAGAATCTGAGCTTTTGGTCCGTCAGTAGTGGGCACTGCTTGGATTGCAGGAAGGAACATAAGGGAGGGCAACGGCTGGTTCGGAACTCAACTCTTGTAGTTTTACAGTGAGGAGAGTTCTGAGAGGGTGAGAAAGTGGTGGACAGCATATGTTGGAGGGCAGGTAGTGTAGAGGAAAGAGAAGATGACATCTTGGAGAGAATGCCCCAATGTAAAGTGAGGATCCTCTGGATAAATGCGCACTTTCCTTCTTACCTGTCTCATGTAGAGACCACACAAAAGAATTCAGCAGTCCTGTCATCTATTAAAACCAATCACATCATGACATGGACATATCAGAATATTATCCTGGTCATTAGAACTTTGCCAGCCTAACTGGCCTTCAATTATTTGCATATATTGAACGTGATGGTCGGGCTGAAAAGTTTAAGTGCCCAGCCACTTAGTGTATTACAAGGGTCCATTCGAGGGTGTGTGGGAAGGTGCTGAGATTGTCACCCCAACCCCACCCCCATTTTTTTTACCTGTCCCCTCCAAATGAAAACACACATGCTTTGAAGCAATAAAACATTGCCCAATATTTGTAACAGCTGTGAAGGAAAGACAGAGGAAATATTCATGATAATAAAATCCTGTCATCTTTAATGTGAGAAGCAAAAGTTTGACAAACTAATCTTTATGTAATACTGCTAGTGTCATCTGCAAGTAAAAATAGTAAAGTGGATGGCATAGAATAGCGAGTATCAGCTATCCTTTTACCATTAAATGAAAATGACATGCAAATGAGTCCATGGATAGGAGGAAAGATCAAGGGAGTGGAACCAGCAGGGTTGCCTTTGAAGATGAATAGCATGGATAAGATGGTAAAATAGCCTCCTTCTGTGCTGTAGTCATTCACAATTTTATATGCGACTTACATTTCTATTACACGTGTCAACAGAAATTAGAAAATGATTTACATGCTGCATGGAGGAGAGAATTTTTTCTCCTTAAAAGTATATGTCTTAAATTTATTGAGCTTCGCTTTATCTTCTTTGCATGTGACTTCTCTATGGGATTTTAGTCTCAGCAACTGCATTTGACTGCCTGTAAACTGCTTTTGCAATGTACATTTTTAATTAATGCCACAAGTTAAAGCAAAAGCAACTTGCAACAGAGATAGAGGTGACATGTCAATGGCAAGCCAGCCTATACATTATGTACAAATGCACTTTTCCAAAGATCCCCCTTTCATAGAAAAGATTTAATAACTTCACATGCACTGCTATTTTCAGCTATAATTACCCAACTTATCTTCTATACACAGTTACCAAAGAAAATTATCTTTAATTAAAAAACTGTGTTAATTTTAGTCAGTCCCATTTTCATCAGTTTCTGCATGTGCATCACATAAATTATTGTTACATTTGCAGGTTTTCCAATGGCATAAATTCATATTTTAATTTGGCTGTTAAATCCTAGTGAAAGCTACTTTTTCTCCAGTGCTCCAATAGCACAGTCCATTCTTAGCAGTGAGCTTGCGTAGAGGTTCACACTCTGATGATAACGAATTAGGCAAGAACATTGCTAAATAGTTCACAAATTGAACTAATTGTTGCACTGCAGTCACATCTTTTGGTTGCTGCATTGCTGCTATAGCTCTCACCATCTTAGGACCTAGACAATATTCTTTCACTGTCAGTAAATGTCCTATGTACTCAACTTCAAGCAACTTCAGTTGCATCTTTTACCTATTCAGCTTATGGTTCATCTAATGAGTTCTCTCTAGCAGTTGCACCTAAACTGTGAATGTGGTCTGCAATGCCTTCTTACATCATGTCTTTACAACGTGCAACATAAAATCATCTACAATAACTTCCGCTCTTGTAAATTGCTGACTGATTATCTCTTGCTGACTGCGTTGATATTCTACTGGAGCAGTGGAAGTGCCAAAAGGCACGCATAACCATCTGTATCTCCTGAATGGCATCCAGAATATGTTGAGAAAACTATGTTTTTCATCCAACTTCATTTGCCAGTAAACATGCTTCACTTTGAGGATAGTAACAAACTTTGCCTTGTCAAGCTTTGGCAACATTTCTTCAATGTTTAGGATAGTGAGATTTCTTCGAAGTTTTATTTAGATACTTCAGATCAATGTGTACTGTCAAATATCCAGTATTTTGTTTTTACATTGCTATGTTGACAATTCAACCTATATGAATTGTCACTTTTTTGGTTATTAAGATACCCAAGACCTGTTAAAAACATCTCTGTGATCTACTAAGATCTGTACAGCAGCAAGTGACTATGTAGCAGTGAAATACTGAAATCTTTTCAGGCACATGCATGGTTGCTAGTTTTAAGCTGTTGACTTGCTCTGGCTGAGATGAGTGGGCTTTGCTTATCTATTATCTGGAAATCTGGGGCTCCATTCTTTCAGTTTCATGAGATCTCAGCCTTATCTGTCCTCTTAGGATGAGTATCATTCCATCATAAAGCCTCAACCTTACTGTCAAGGCTTTGTTTTTGGTCAGCATTTTAAGCCACTTTGCACAGGGGACAAAGTTCATGATGTTGCGCAATGCAATTGTGCATGTCTGACATTTTACTGACATTTGATATGCTGCTTCTGAAGTTACCATTCCAATCGTCACAAACCTTTTATCACCTTCAGACCTGACAATGCTAATGTGCCATATAGTGCTTTGTTTTGTCCATTCACAGGATGAGGGAGTCATTGGCTAGGTCAGCATTCATTGTCTATCCCTATTTGCCCAAAGGGTAGGAGTCAATCGCATTGCTGTGAGTCTGGAGTCACAGGTAGACCAGACCAAGTAAGGTTGGCAGTTTCCTTGCCTAAGGACATTAGTGAACCAGATGGGTTTTTCCGACATTCAACAACAGATTCATGGGCTTCATTAGATCCTTAATTCCAGATTTTTATTGAATTCAAATTCCACCATCTGCTGTGGTAGGATTTGAACCCAGGTCCTCAGAACATTACCTGGGTCTCTGGATTACCAGTCCATCGATAATAATTCTCAGCCATTGTCTCCCCCGTAAGATTCCTCCTGATTCTCCAGGATCATCTCCACCAGCCATTTCTTTTTAGTTTGCTTTGCTTCTTTCTCTCTAATGCAAAATGCTACGGTAGTGGTTAATATGGGCTACCAAATTTTAGTTTTCATCACCTGATTGTTGTACTGGAACCGTTCACAGAGTTTTTTTCTTGTCAAGTGGGAAACAAGGACATAAAATAGCTGCATTGGTCACCTGACCTTCATGAATCCCGGGTGAAATAAACAAAGCTGCAATGAAATTACTGTTTTTTTTTCTATGTTTAAAGCGGGCAGCTGAAACAGCATTAAGAACTCCCACGAGGAGCTCGAACAGTTCATACACTTCACTAACACCTTCTACCCCAACCTTAAGTTTACCTGGACCATCTCTAACACCTCTCTCCCCTTCCTGGACCTCTCTGTCTCCATATCGGGCAACCACCTGGAAACCGATATTCATTTCAAGCCCACCGACTCCCACAGCTACCTAGAATACTCCTCCTCCCACCCACCTTCCTGCAAAAATGCTATCCCCTATTCCCAATTCCTTCGCCTCCGCCGCATCTGCTCCCAGGATGAGGCATTCCACTCCCGTACATCTCAGTTGTCCTCGTTTTTCAAGGACCGTAACTTCCCCTCCTCGGTGGTCGAGAACGCCCTCAACCGTGTCTCCCACATCTCCCGCACCTCATCCCTCACACCCCGTCCACGCAATAAAAACCAAAAAAGAATCCCCCTCGTCCTCACGTACCACCCCACCAACCTCCGGATCCAACGCATCATCCTCCGACACCTCCGCCATCTGCAATCCGACCCCACCACCAAAGACATCTTTCCCTCCCCACCTTTATCTGCTTTCCGGAGGGACAACTCTCTCCGTGACTCCCTTGTCCGCTCCACACTCCCCTCCAGCTCCACCACACCCGGCACTTTTCCCTGCAACCGCAGGAAGTGCTACACCTGCCCCCATACCTCCTCCCTCACCCCCATCCCAGGCCCCAAGAAGACTTTCCACATCAAGCAGATGTTCACCTGCACATCTGCCAATGTGGTATACTGCATCCGCTGTACCCGGTGTGGCTTCCTCTACATCGGGGAAACCAAGCGGAGACTCGGGGACCGCTTTGCAGAACAC
>NC_063335.1:102635320-102681354 GCF_021869965.1 Rhincodon typus | reverse complement strand
CCATCCCCGCCTCTTCGACCTGTTTGTTTCCTCTCCACCTATCCTCTCCTCTATCCCTCTTCTATCCGCCTCCCACTCTCTCCCTATTTATTTCAAAACCCCCTTCCCCTCCCCCTTTTCTGATGAAGGGTCTAGGCCCGAAACGTCAGCCTCTCTGCTCCTATGATGCTGCTTGGCCTGCTGTGTTCATCCAGCCCTGCACCTTGTTGTCTCGGATTCTCCAGCATCTGCAGTTCCTACTATCTCTCTCAGCATTAAGAACTGTGCTTCTTTGGTTAACTTCACATATGTGTAGTAATTACACATATTGGGAAATGGAAAAAACTCATCTGCCAGTCAGCCAGGTTGGAAAAATGCTGTTGCTAGACTCTGGAATGCACACTGAACTATATTTCAACAGCTGCTTTTGAGGAACAGAGCAGAGAGATAAACATGGATACATAACAGCAGAAAGGTAAAACTTGTTCTGTCTTTCACCCTACCTGGGTCTCATTATCTTGGAGAGCAGTGCACATTGAAAAAGAAAAACTTGGGAAAACAACCATTCAGTGTGATCCCCTTTTATACCGACAGCACTTCTGCACAAAAAATGGAAAATTCACATTCATTCTGACTCACACAGTATATCAAAATCAAAACCTGCCATTTTAGTCCTTCTCTGCTGGTTATTTTTTTAAACTGTAGCTGGCTCTCTTACAGCTCTGAAAATTTACTCAATCTGAGCTTCACACTTCTGATATTGTGATTCATGCAATGTGTTTGATAATTGCCAAATACTAAAGGGATACCAAACACTAAAGTTTCTCCAAGCATTAACTAAGTGGTGTGAGGGACTCAAAAGCACTTGTTTTCCATAGAATTCATTATTGCTTTAAATATTAGTGGTTTCATTCTAACTAGTCAATATTATTCACTCACAATTTCACATCTCCAACAATGACGGTGACAAATATTTGCATGATAATGGGCAGAATTTTTTCCATAGTCCCTGCTGCAGGATCACTGCTGAGTTGGTTACACAACTCACTGAATTAGGTCAGAGATAGTAAGAACTGCAATGCCAGAGTCGAAATAACACAGTGTGGAGCTGAAGGAACACAGCAGGCCAGGCAGCATCAGAGGAGCAGGAAAGTTGACATTTTGGGTCAGGACCCTTCTTCAGAAATGGGGGAAGGGAAGGGAGATCAGAAATAAATAGAGAGAAGAGGGGTGAGGCTGGGGAAGGTGGGTGGGATGATGATACATGACCAACCCTCCCTCTCATTCCTCCTCCTTGACTTGACACAACCTGTCCATCTTCTCACCCACCTATCTGCTCGTCCCACCTCACTGGCCAATCCTCACCACTGCCTACCTGTCACCATCCCACCTACCTTCCCCAGCCTCACCCCTCCTCTCTTTATTTATTTCTGAGTTCCCTTCACTCTCCCCCATCTCTGAAGAAGAGTTCTGACCCAAAGCGTCAACTTTGCTGCTCCTCTGATGCTGCCTGGCCTGCTGTCTTCCTTCAGCTTCACACTGTATTATCACGGAAATAAGTGCCTGGAAATCGGTCTTTCCCAGAACAAGCCAATTGCCATACCCCACCTCAGAGTAAATGGGGCAAGGATGGGAAAGAGGGATGATGTCTCTGTTCTGCCAGAGGAAGGATTTCTTGGATTACATGGGGTCACCAGCAATTGGATTCGAGGGTATGGCAACCACAGGAAGGAAGAGGAGCCCTAACAAAGGAGCACACAGATCCCCCGCCCCACCATCACCCTAAACAATGCTGTGAAGTGAACAAGCAGAAAAGGACAATTTCTCTAAGCAATCTGGCATTGATGGATATAGCAGAGGAAGACAGTGGTTGTGCTTTCTCTAACCTGGAGGGAGCGCCCAGAAATGGAGCTCAACCTTTGGTGGGGATTAGGGTGTGGTGGGAGACAGGTTCCACACTCAGATTTGCCCAGCGTTACTCTGCATAGCCTACCTCAGGTCAACACAGGTCGCAGTTCCTTTCCTTCCTCTGTCTGCACAGATCTCAAATTCCCATCTGAACACCTAACAGTCACATTTACCTTTAACCAATTGCCTGCTCACACACACATGCCCACAGTAACCCCCACCCCCACCAGTTATCATACCCTCCTCCTCCACATAAGCCATTACCAAACCCCACATTTCTCTGTTTTCTGCCCTTGCAGAAAAGAGACAGAGAGATCCGTGTGATGGCACATCAGTGGCTGGCACATTCTCTGCCATTGCAGCTGTAAGCCTCCTGTTCCATCAAGAAACAGCTCTCCTTCCAAGTTACTGCAAGTGTCACCGGAGACTCATCACAACATCCTGAGCATTGTGAGTACTGGTGTTCTCTCAGGACAGAGAGCTGATCTTCTCTGCCCTTGGACATTGTGTTGGGACCTCACCTTGTTCTGGCCTAATTTTGACTTCAGTCCCTCTCCCCTATGAACAGACAGTGGCTAAAGGAAAGGCAGCTTGCGCTATTGTTTCTCCTACCAGCTGATAGAACTGTCATTGATGGTGTAGCCATTACCTTTGCCCCTCGTTATTGGTGGGAGATATAGCTGCATGATCTCCTCCTAACCTATGGTGAAGGCTGTAAACAGGAGAGTGCAGCGGAAGGCAAGGCGATTGAGTTGAATGATCAGTCATGATCACAATGAATGATGGAGCAGGTTCAAAGGGCCGCATAGCTTATTCCTTGCTGCTATTTTCTTTCGATGTTTTATAAAATAAAAGTGACGGATAAGTGATACACCTTTAAAGAATCATCTGTCAAGAGGTGAAACTGCTCACTGAGAGGGGATAACAAGGTGTAGAGCTGGATGAACACAGCAGGCCAAGCAGCATCAGAGGAGCTGGAAAGCTGACATTTCGGGCCTAGACCCTTCTTCAGATTTGAACAGCAGTATTTCAATGGCCATGGCTGGAGTTCTTCAAAGTAATGGATCATATCCTTGCTAGCTTGTCAGTTTATTGGAGAAACTCCAATGATACTGGCAAGTTGCAGGCAGCTTAGAAACAGGTCCTCTGTGAAGAAATCTAGGATTTGGGTTTTCAAACAGTTCTTAACTGTTTTCCTCTTTGCACCAAACCTTTCTGAATTATTCACTCAATAGAATCAATGGTAGTCCTTGTCACTTTTAATGTTTCCTGGAAGAGGCAGAGGGTGATGGGAAGACATTGAGAGCCTAACCAGAAATTAATTTCCATTACTTTCCTACCATACAGTTGCTGGAATCCTCATCCACTGGCCTGGAAAAGAAACCCCTGTTGTACATTTTTTCTGTATACTGGTTTCAGTTTTGTTTATCTTACTATTACTATTTAAATAAGAGTTTTGTAAGACAAATCCATTGTCATTTTGTATTGGGTATTGTTAAAGGATTTTCTATTTGTTCAGGTCAAATGGATGCATGCAATGAGATAACCAACATACAAAACTAATCTCAAGATGAGTTACTTCTCATACGCCGGGCTTTAATCTCTGAAAGAGAACAGCAAGCTAATATAATCAGCTACACAAGCTATTTGTATCCTATTAAATGATGTCACCCTGATTCAACAGACGATGTGTGTCACATAAATGAAAGGTGTTGGCTCTGTAATTTATGCCACAAGGTGCTTGAGACCTCCCCCAGCATCTGTTCAGCAAACACAATACAGGAAGTTAATTCTCAGCTCAAAGTAATGAATATGCTTAATCTCGACAAGACAGAAGGCAAAATAACCATCTCTTGGCATCCATTATAGATGGGGCTCTTATTTATTTACTCGTCTATGGGCAGCAATCCCAACATCATTTGTAACAATGGATGTGTTGAGCAGAAGGCAAAAATCAATCTAGTAGATTGTGGGGCTCAACATATTTGAAACTCAGGTGCACAGTGGTCTTGATTGTGCTGGTTTTTACAAAGATTGTTTTAATAAACTGCTGACAATCTTATCAGAGCCGGAAAAATATCTCAGGATATCCACAACTTTAACCAGTTGGTGTAACTCCATTTGGCACAAGGATTTCTATTATTTTGCAGAGCTTGAAAAGTTAAGAAGCAAATACTTGCAGCTGAAATGTAATGGCTCTGTCACTTTTAGGCCTGAAAATGTAATTGCTAATTATGACTCTTGGATGTAAGATGTCTTCCTTTGTTGCTCAGTTCCGTCACTCATGTTCTGAAGTTTTAATTAATGGGCATGGCTCCATACAGCACTGGATGTTGTTGCACCTGTTCAATTTTCAGGTAGCATGAAGCATCGGAGCTAACAGCATCTGAACATAAGAATATAAGAAAATAAAGATACAGGAATTAGGAGCAGGAGTAAATAATTTAGGCCTTTGAACCTGCTCCTTCATTCAATGAGTTCATGATAGATGTGATTGTCGTCTCCATTTTCCTTCCTACCCATGATAATCCTCAATCCCTTGTCGAGCAAAATCCTGTTATCTCAGCCTTGAATGTATTGAGTGATGCAGCCTTTATAGTTCTCTAAAATCTACATAATCCATAGATCATAACCCTCTACAAGAAGAAATGCCTTCTCATCTCCATCTTAAACAGAAGACCCCTTACCAGGAAACTGTGTCCTCTCATTCTAGATGACCCTTTCAAGTTGAAACATCTCAGTACCTACATTATCAAATCCTATTTCTACGCTTTGATAAATAATGGGTTAACATTCTGGATTTTTCTGCCATAAGACCATGAGAAATAGGAATAGGAATAGGCCATTTGGCCCCTCAATCTTGCTGTGCCATTCAATAGGATCATGGCTGATTGACATTCATCATGCCTACTTTCCTGCCCTTTCCCCATAACCCTTGATTCTTTGATTGATCAAGGACCTATCCATTTCAGCCTTAAACATACAAATGAACTCTGCCCCACAGCTCTCTGTGGCAAGGAGTTGCAAAGACTCACAACCCTCTGAGAGAAGAAATGCTTCCTCATCTCAGTTTTAAATTGGTGTTTCTTTTTTCTGAGACTATGCCCTCCAATCCTAGAATCTGCCATGAAGGGAAACACCCTCTCAGCATTTCCCTGTCAATCCCTTAAGAATCCCATATGTTTCAATGAGATCACCTCTCATTGTTCTAAACTTCAATGAGTAGACCTGTTTAATCTTTGCTCATAAGATAGTTCCTCCAGACCAGGGATCATCCTAGCGAACATTCTCTGAACATCCAATGAAATGGTATCTTTCCTTAAAGAAGGGACCTAAACTCTTCACCACACTCCAGATATGGTCTTGCTAGAACCTTGTGCAATTGCAGTATGACTTCCTTACTCTTATATTCCAACACTCTTGAAAATGGGCCAACATTCCATTAACCTTCCTGATTCTCTGCTGCATCTGTGTTTCATGTACAAATATTCTCAAATTCCTTTGTGTTGCAACTTTCTTCAGCTTTCCATCATTTCCATAATATTCTGTTTCTTTGTTCTCCATTCCAAAATGAACAAATTCACATTTTCCCACATTATATGCTATTTGCCAACTTTTTGCCCACTTACTTAACCTATCAATATCTCTCAGTAAACTGTTCGTATTCCTGTCACCAACCTGTCTTTCCACCTATTTTTGTGTCATCTGTAAATTTGGCAACTTAACATATATATTGTAAGCAGTTGTGGTCTCATTGCTGAATCCTGTGGAACCCTACTGGTCATGTGTTGCCAATCTGAGAAAGAATCCCTTACCTCCATTCATTGTTTCATTCCCATGGGCTAATTCTTTATCCATGGCAAATGCTACCACCAAAATCAGGGGCTCTTATGACATAATCTTTAGGAAGTTACCTTATCGACCATGGCCCAGAAATCCAGATAGAAAACATCTACTGACTTCCCTCTATTCGCTATGGCTGAGGCCTTCTCAAAAACTCTAATAAATTAGTCAGATACGATTTCCTTTTCATGAAGTCATGATGATTCTGTTTGATTAGATTATGATTTTTGAAATATTCTGCTATTATTTCCTTAAAAACTGAGTCCAGCAATAGATGGTAGGTTAATTGGCCTGTAGCTACTTGCTTTTTGCCTTCTTCCCTTTTTGAAGATGGGTGTCAAATTGGCACTTTTCCAATCCTCTGGTACATCTACAGAATCCAAAGATTTTTGGAAAGTTACAATCAATTCATTCACTATCTCTGTAGTTACCGGTTTCAGGATCCTAGGATGCAAGCCAGCAGGGCCAAGGGACTTATTGGCCTTTAATCCTATTAGTTTGTCGAAGACTACTTTTTTCATGCGGGTGATGATACTTTATACCTCCCTCATCTTTTTTAATAGTAATGGGATGTTCAAAATATCTTCCACTGTTAAGTCTGATGCAAAATATTCGTTTAACACCTCTTCCAGTTCCTTGTTCACCAAATCTAACTCCCCAGATTCATTTTCTGAGGGGCCGATGTCCACTTTGACTCTTCTCTTTGTACATTTTAAAATGCTCTTATTGTCAATTTTTATATTCTTTACGAGTTTTCCCTTGTCGTATATTTTCTCCGTCTTTTTAGCTCTTCTTTGATGGATTCTGAATTTGTCCCAGTCTTCATTCCAGTCTTATTCCAAACAGCACTGTGTGTGTACCTTCCCTTCATGGACTGCAGAGGTCTAATAAGGTGACTTACCACCAACACCCACTTAAGGGCAGTAGGGATCTGCATTAAAAACATTCTCACAATCTTCCAAACTCCAATATGTACAGACCTAACCTGCTCAACATTTCTACATAAGACAACACCTTCAATCCACCAATCAATTCAGTAAACCTTTTCTGGAACTGTCTCCAATTTAAGTATATCCCTTTGGAAATAAGGAAGACAAAATTGTGTATCTTCAGGTATAGTCTCACTTGAATGCCCTGAACCGTAATAGCACAACTTCTCTGCTTTTTTACTCCATCTGTCTTGCAAAAAAAGGATCAATATTCCACATGCCTTTCTACTTATTTGCACTAATTGCATGCTAACCTTTTGCGCTTCACTTACAATGACACTCATATCTCTCTGTACTAGAGTACATTGCAATCTCTCTCCATTGAAATTGACTCCAGACCATGTGAAATTAGTCTCACTGCACCAGGTCAAACATGGGCAAGAAAGCCTCCTGCTGATTAGCACATACAATCCACTTCAGCTGTTGACTCTATGCTCTTCCATATTGACCAGCACTTGGAGGAAGCACTGAGTGTGTCATTGGCATAGAATGTATGCTGCGTGGCAGATTTCAATGTTCACCACCACAATGGCTCAGCTGCAGTAGTACTGATAGAATTGATTGAGTCTGAAAGGATACTGTTGCTAGACTGGGTCTGTGGCACGCGGTGAGGGAACAGACAAGAAGGAAATATATACTTGATCTCATCCTCATCAGTTTGCCTGCTGCAGATGCATCTGTCTATGACAGTGTCAATAAGAGTGACTACTACACAGTCCTCATGGAGACAAAATCCCGTCTTCACACTGAGGATGCCCTCCATTATGTTGCGTATGAACAAATCTACCAAACCACCCTTTCCCTCCTGCCTCCCCTTTTGAATATTTAGCTCCGAGCTTTGATCACCTTGTAACCGTGTCTCCAAAATGGCTACAAATTCTTACCCTTTAAAATATACTTGTGCTGTTAGTTAATTTATTTTGTTCTGAATGTTGCATGAATTTAAGTACTGAGCTGTCAACTTGACCTTAATGCCAGATTTTCCCCCTTTTGCCCTATTTGCTGCTGTTATGTTTGTCTACTGTCCCTTTCTGACCCACTCTGGGTATCAATACCGAAACAGCTGCCCTGTAACGCTGCAGTATCCTTTTGCTTTGTAAGGTCACATTTTTCCTCTCCCCAACCCTGCCTGTCTCTATTTAGTTTAGTTCATAGCTTTTTCTACACCCCTTTTAGTCAATTGTCAGGACACAGTCCTAACAGCGTACAAATGAAACCAGTCCTGCCAGTCATTAATGGGAACATATAGATCTTTGTCATAATACCTGAAATGTTGGTGACAACTCAAGTGTCTCTATCATCAGCTCCAACTGAGATCAATTAATGAACTATAGACTGGAGGACAAAAACACGTTTTATTTAAGAAAACATATTTCCATCACTTCCATGATAATGAAATTTGTATTAGTCAGCTTTATATCATTTACTTCTAACATGCCTCAAGAACATTTTGGCAATTTGAGGACAGATGTGAGATTTTAAAAGAAAATAAGATGTTGGGAATCTGGATTAAAACTGCAAATGCTGAAATGGAATCTGAATTTTAAGTGTACAAATGTCATTCCAGTCTGGCGTATAACAAGACATTGAAAAGGGCAACAGAGGTGATTGTTTCTGAAATAGAGAAATATAAGAAAGGAATGGGATGTGAATATCTAACAGATAATCGGAATGTCATTTTCAAGCTAGATTCCTTAAAGTCAGACTGGAGCTGGGGTCGGTTCCATGGGTCACCTGCCTACAATGAGTGTATCATCCTTTTGGAAACAGTTAAAGCCATGTGACCCAAACTGTGATTTTCTTGCTCTTTAAATTTTATCTCCCTGCCAGGAAGATGGAATCAGGAATTTTAATTTTGATCTTGAATTACCAGCTGAATTTTGTTTAATTTTGGTATTGCTATAGGGTAACACAGCTAGCTCTCTGTTTCTCAGTTAACTGTTATTCTTTCATTACACGTTGTTGTTATTTAGGGAGGTTCAGCCAAAATCCCTCCAACCATGAGAAGCATGAGGAATTCTGCTGCATTGAATGCTCTTTTCAGAAAATAAATAGCTTAAATTGGCCAAATGAATCAAAATTCATGGTTGCCCAGGAGCCAGAAAAGTTTATTTTAATTAATTCCTGTGATATGTAGGATCATTGACAAATGTGACCCATAAGGAAGATAATTGTTAGCCTTCTTGAACAATGTGGTACAAGTACTCCTACAGTACTATTAGGTGGGATGTTCTCAGATTGCCAACCAGCAATACTGAAAATATAATGAAAAAGTAGTGCTAAGCACCCAAATTAAAGTGGTGACTGACATAAAGAACTGGATGGTGCCAGAAGCACAGCTGAAGAATAGTTGGCAAGTTTTTGCAGTGTGTCCTGTGGATAATATGCGCAGCTGCCATGGTATATCAGTTATCGTGGGAATGGACATTTATGGGTGAAAAGCTAATCAACCAGATTGGAACATTTCTTCAGGTTAATAGCAGAATAAAAATGATTTTTTTTTTTCTGTAGCTGAAGCATTACTGGAATATTGACTGAGTTAAAGGATTTAAACCTCAGGCTGATTAAATACATGAGGAGAGGTGGGAGTTATGTGGCCCAGAGATTAATGATGGTACAGAAGGAGGATATGAGACCTATCAAGCCCATACCAGTTCTCTTTAGAGTAATCAAAACAAATTCTTTCCTCCAATCTATTCCCATGGCCTTATAGTTTATTTTGTTCAAGTGCCCATCAAATTTCCTTTTGAAATCCTTCATTCTCCCCACTTCCACCATTCTCATAATCAGCGAGTTACAAATCATTGTCACTTCATACATGAAAATGTTTTATATCGCATTGCCCCAACATTACTTGCCCAAAATTTTAAATGTGTCCCATAGTTGTCATGTGGCCAACTGATTTGAATAATTTCTCCTTGTCTAACTTATCTAAACATGCTGAAGTCCAAAAATTGCAACTAAATTCCCTTGCTCCAAGAACATTTTCAGCTTCTTAAACTTAATCTTGTCGCTAAAGTTCTTCATCTGTGGTATAATTCTGGCAAATCTCCTCGACACCCTTTTAAGGAGTATTTTTAATAACCATAAAACGCTTTTCAGATATTCTTTTGCATATTGGGTCTACAGGGTAAGTTTTTAGCTCTTTCTTTCCTGTAATCCTAAATGTAAGCTTACTAATTTTTATAGATTCACCATAGAAAGCATCCTATTCTGGATGCATCACAGCTTGATATGGCAACTGTTCTTCCCAAGACAGCAAGAAACTATACAGAGATAGTCGGAACTGCCGATGCTGGAGAATCTGAGATAACAATTTTCTGAAGAAGGGTCTCGATCCGAAACATCAGCTTTCCTGCTCCTCTGATGCTACTTGGCCTGCTGTGCTCATCCAGCTCTACACCTTGTTATTTAAGAAACTATACAGAGTTG
The DNA here is from genome assembly GCF_021869965.1 of Rhincodon typus. Classification (NCBI taxonomy): domain Eukaryota; kingdom Metazoa; phylum Chordata; class Chondrichthyes; order Orectolobiformes; family Rhincodontidae; genus Rhincodon; species Rhincodon typus. The sequence continues at coordinate 102,671,203 of NC_063335.1, read as the reverse complement.
TGAACACAAAACAAGTCCATCATATAAACCAACCTTCCATCCATTGACTTCACCTACACTTCCCACTGCCTCAGGAAAGCAACCAACATAATCAAAAACCCCTCCCACCCTGGTTACCGTCTCTTCCACACTCTTCCACTGGGCAGAATATATAAAAGTTTGAATACACATACGATTAGATTCAAGAACAGTTTCTTCCCCATTGTTATCAGACTTTTGAACAGATCTCTCAAATGTTAATTCTGATCTCTCTCTCTCTGTGCACCTTCTCTGCGGCTGTAACACTGTATTCTGTTCTCTGTTCTGCTACTTTGTATGGTACAATCTGCCTGTATAACATGCAAAACAATACTTCTCATTGTATCTCAGTAAATGTGGCAACAATAAATCAAATCAAATCAAATGACATAACAAGCACGGTGATTGGCCCAAACCAAGGAATCACAGACAACTGAGTGTCACATCTTTGGTAGGGAAGCTTTTGAGGAAAATTCTCAAAGAGAAAATTAATCTCCACTTGGAGAGGTAAAGTTTGATCAGAAATAAACAGCATAGCTTTGTCAGACGGAGGTCAAGCCTAAAAAATTGGATTGACTTTTTTTGAGGAGATGACCAGGTGTATAAATGAGGCTAGTGTGGTTGATATAACTCTTATGGATTCAGCAAAGCCTTTGACAAAATCCAACATGGGAACCTGTTAAAGAAAAGCGCATGGAATCCAGGGTAACTTGGCAAAAGGGATCCAAAAATGGCTCAGTGGTAGGAGACAGAGAGTGGTGGTAGAAGGCTGTTTGTTGACTGGAGCCCAGTGTGCAGTGACATACCACACAGATCAATGCTGGGTGTCATATTGTTTGTGACATAAATAAATGATAAATAAATTAGAGTATGGAGAGAATGATAAGTGAGTTTGCAGGTGAAACAAAGATTGGCTGGGTGGTTAATGGTGAGGAAGAATTTCTTAGATTACAGTAAGATGTAGACAGGTTGGTCAGGTGGCCAGACCAGTGGCGGATAGAATTTAACTCTAAAAAGTGTGAAGTGACACACTTTGGAAAAAGTTAACAAGACAATGGAGTACTCAGTGAATGGCAGGTCACTAGGAAGCTCAGAGAAACGAGGGATCTTGGGGTGCTTGTCCACAGATACCTGAAGGTGGCAGGACATGTTAATAGGGTTAGTTAAGAAGGCATATGGGACTCTTGTTTTTGTCAATCACACCATAGATTATAAAAGCAGGGAGATTATGTAAGAGCAGTACAAGAATCTTTGGTTAGGCCACAGCTGGAGTATTCTGTGCAATTCTGGTAACCACAATAGAGAAAGGATGTGATTGTACAGGAGGGTTGCAGAGGAGATTCACCAGGATAACAAGGTACAGGGCTGGATGAACACAGCAGGCCAAGCAGCATCATAGGAGCACTGCTTGGCCTGCTGTGTTCATCCAGCCCTGCACCTTGTTGTCTCGGATTCACCAGCATCTGCAGTTCCTACTATCTCAGATTCACCAGGATGTTGCCTGTGTTAGTGCATTCCTTCTAAGGTTTTAAGAGAGGCTCAGGTTTTTCCTTGAGAGCAGAACAGGCTGACAGGGGAACTGACTGAGATGTGAAAGATTATGAGAGGCTCAGAGTCAGCTGTTTCCCCTTGTCAAATGGTCAATAATGAGAGGAAATCATTTTGAAGGACAGAAGGTTAAGAAGGGATTTAAGGAAAAAGTCTTTTGTCATCTTTCACCCAGAAAGTGGTGGAAATCTGGAATGCATTGCCTAGGAGGGCAGTAGAGGTAGAAAAGCTCACAACCTTTAAAAGACACGTGGATGAGTACTTGAAATGTCATAACATTCAAGTCTAAAGTGGGATTAGTATTAAATAGTTCACTGCAGACTTGATGGGCCAAAGAGTCTCTTCTACACTGTATGACTCCATGACCCATTCATTCTTCTTGAAGGGTGGTGACCAAAACTAGATATAACACTTCTAGTGTTGTCTTATCAGAATCTGATAAGGGTTCAGCATATCATTCCTGCTTCAGTACTCAGTAGACAGATTTGTAAAGCCCAGCTAACCACTTTCAACATTTCATACCACCATGAACTGGGTTCCTCTAACTCTGAACAATCTTCAGAATTGTGCCATTATGGTCTTTATTGTCACTCCCTATCCTTTTTGCCAAAGTGCATCAGCTCATACTACTCTGTATTAAGATGTATCTGCTCGCTGTTAGCCTGTTAGACCAATTAAGTGAGGACAAGTGAAGTTGAGTGAAGCTCACAAAATTTCAGCTAATAACTGCTTTTGACCGAATCATTTTACATTTTCCTTTGAACATTTTAGAAGGCTCTTTTTTCAGTTGCTTTAATGGTTTGATGAAAATAGGCAGAGGAAAACTACAGCATGTCTGTAAAAGCTGGCTATTGGCAGCAAATAATAGGTGGTGCTGTGATTTTATGTGATGCAAGAGGAGTGAATTCTGAATGGTTCTGTGAAAGCTCATGCACAATGTGGGCTAAATGCCTTCAGTCTGTGCTGTGTGACTTCCCCCCCACCACCACCCCCCTCCCCCCACCCTGTTCTGAGGGGTTGGCTTTCCTCTGCCTCCTGATACTTCACAACACTGGGTCCTGCTTTTACTCTATTTATAACCTATCATTTCCCACCAATGCTCTTTTCCCCTAAACTGAACTCTCTACCTTAAAACATACTGCTAGTCTAATGGCTCCAGACTGCACAAAACAGGCGTGCTTCACACTTTTTGACTTTTTTTGTTTAAGTGGGTGACTTGCTCAATAAAAAATGATGAGCAATCTGTATCCATTGCCTCTAATCTTAATCTGATCACAGTCAACTGCACATCAACTTGAATTCTGCCAAAAGCTGAAAAGCCTTTCTGCTCATACTGCAGTGGGGTAACATGGACATACTCACAGACAGCACATGCCTATGTAGTATTAACATAGTCAATCGCAGACATATCAGAACTGATGAAAAACATTGCGTGGAATTAAGTTTGCTTAATTACATCTGTCTTATTCCAGATGGTCCTATCAAGATGTTCAGCAACTTATTTAACATTGTTGCAAAGAATCAATAAAATCCAAGTGATCAGCTGCATTGAATAAACTTGCTTCTCAGAATAACAGGACGGAACTGGCTCGGCTCAACTTAATATAACAAAATCAAAGTGTTCAGTTTACACCATGGTAAAATCAACATTTAATTTCCAAGAGTATTGTAATACACTGGCAAGGCTGACTTTTGCAGTCTACAATGGCAATATAGGCTTCCAGCATAAGTATGTCACTTGTGTAAATGTTAGTCTAAAAATACATGACCTCTTTTCTTCGAGTAGCATGCTAACAGCTCTATAGCAACAATTATGAACTACTCGGTGGTGAGCTGTTTCCTGGCTTTGGGGATTGTTCTTCGACAAGTCCTCTTTTGTCATGTGTCTAGCTAGCTCAGTGTTAATCTTTCTTTTTGTCATTGTTTCTCTCTAACATTTTATCCCTGAAAACCTTGAACATTGCCCAAACATTATTTAATCTTGTGTCACAGACACGATTCATATATTTTGTTGTTTCCTGTAATCAAATTGTTTTACGTGAGAGGTTAATTTATTTTCTTATCATCAGAGGGGCTTGTCTCAATTTAAATAGTTCTGGCAGCAAACTTTTCAAATTTAAAAACAAAAAGATTATTTATGAACACAAACTTGTCCAGGAGTTCTAAAACTCAATGTTTCATATACACGATCACACATGCACAAAGAGAAGTTGGCAATTTCAATCCTGAATTATTTCAATCCATCTTATACTAGGCCTCTTTTTTCACTTTCTGAAGAAGGGTCCTGACCTGAAAGGTCAGCTTTCCTGCTCCTCTGATGCTGCCTGGCCTGCTGTGTCCCTCTAGCTCCATGCTGTGTTATCTCTTTTTTTGCTTGCTGATTTGCTGCTTTAGTTGGGAGTAGGAGTCTTGTAAAACAAAAAATTCTCAGTAAACTCTGAGGCTTCTCGCAAATAAATTGCCAAGACATTTCTCTCAGGTGAGCTTTGAAATTAGAAATTGGTAGAGTCTTCTTTCATTTTCAATGAATTATTGTTTATCATCTTGACTGTTTAGTTATCTTGCAGCTGATTTACTGACTTTCAGATTATGTTTTAGATGGTGCCAGTCTCATAACATCTTCTTTCGTTATTTTTAAATGCAGATAAGAAACTGTTTCCCTTAGCCATATAATATTTTACAAATCTAGTGTTCTTTAGAAGTGTGATGGTGTGTTCAGCTGGTAAACACCCTGTGTTACGACTTTGTACTCCCTGAGATTTTCAGACAGTCAAGGTCTTTGTACTTGTGAAAAGCAGCTATCTCAAAACATTGAGAAGTTACTGAGGACCATCTCGTGTCTTTGTAACTTTGTGGAGCTTCAATATAATTTTGCTCACAGCGAAGCAGAAGATGAGGCTGCTGGTATGTCAGAGTCCAACTTTCTGTTGACAGTTCATCCTTAACAAAAAAGAGATGTGAGAATTTTACAAGTGGTTGTGATTGTCCATATTTACGAAGGCGTTTGCTTGAGTGTCAGGCCTGTCTGGAGCCAAAAGTCACATGACAGACTGGCAGCAAAATTGAAAGTTGCTGAACAATTTTTTATAAGAAAGCTTCAAAATTTGTTGCATCTTCATATCTGCACATTCATGGTACTTTTTTTTAGGTTTAACGTAATCCACATGATACAGTTGAATTTGCATTTTTGAGTATCCTTTTACGTGACACCATTCAGCTTCACACAATGAGAAAGAAATTAACACAATTTTAAAAATTACTGCTCTGAAAACATCAAGACATGTTTTCAACATATCACTGATACCCAATCTCTTCCAGAAGAGCTCCTTCTTCTGTCGCAATTCGAGCAGAATACCTGGTAAAACACAACCAACTTAGTTGCATCACTGTGCCAATTCTAGATTGACAATTGTTATCTACAGTACCGCCAGTGCCTCCAGAAATGATTCTCCCTGTGGATTCTCAGCTCCACGCTATCTGCCATGTGTCGGCAACTTCTCTCCCTGCATTGGGCCTTGCCCCAGCTCAGGGCCTTCCTCTCCCAGACATGCAGTGGACCTCTGCTGTCCTTTGTTCTCAGAAGGATCCACACCCTCAACAAATTTTTTTTTCCACTCTATCACATATCAAAGACCATAAGTAGACCAAGCTCTCATACTCATCTCCGGACATGGACCACTTCAACCATTCAGCATCTTGGCCTCGTCTCCGACCTTCTCTGAGATCATCCCAGGGCCATTGACCACACGGGTGCTCCAACGACTCCTATGGGTTTCATGACTGCCGTTTCCGCTGACATTGATGACCATATGACTGCCATTTCCACTGATGTAGAAGACCACGTGACTGACGACATCATTGATGACTGGGTTACTGCAACTTCCGGCCACATTATTGGTCCAGCGCACATACCCACTCCTGATGAAGTCTTCACTCCCGCTCCTGGCTCCAGCTCTACACCCAGCCCCAGCCCCAAGACCTGCTGGGTATTCACCACCACACCCCCCCCAAGACCTCCCCCTCACAGAGCTGAACGGTCAGTCTTCAACAAAGGGCTCACATTCATTCCCCTGCACCTACACGCAAGCAAATTCTGCACGCATCATGATGTCGAGCTCTTTTTCCACCATCACCATCTCCAAGCCCTATTTCTTTGAACAGGAATCCAACGCACCCTCTAACAACCCCTTCGCCTGCCTCAAGCGAACTCCATCTTCCTGGACACCCCATCCCGGCTTCCCACCCTCCCTCGACTTCTTTATCTCAAACTGCCACAGCGACATCAATCGCTTGGATTTCTTCATCCCTCACGCTTAATACAACCTCTCCCCATTGGAAAGCACAGCCCTCCACTCCCTTCGCTACAACCCTAACCTCACTATTAAACTTACCGAAAATAGGGGCGGGGGCGCAGTAGTAGTATGGTGCATTGACCTCTACATCATTGAGGCCAGACACCAATCTCTGAACTTCCTCATAACATCCCCTCAATCATGACCCCATCTCTGATCACCAAGCCATCATTTCCTAGACCATCAACAACTTCATCACTTCAGAAGATCTCACGTCCACAGCCTCCAACCTGATCATTAACCAATCCCGCACCACCCATTTCTATCTCCTTCTCAAAATCCATAAACCCGGCTGTCCCAGTCAACCCATTGTCTCTGCCTGCTCCTGTCCCACCGAGCTCATCTCCTCCTACCTCGACTCCATTCTTTCCCCTTTGGACCAGGAACTCCCCACCTGCGTTCGGGAGTTAACCCAAGCTCTCCACCTTTTCCAAAACTTCCAATTCCATGGACCCCAACACCTCGTCTTCACCATGGATGTATAGTCGCTTTACTCTTGTATCCCCTATACAGAGGGCCTAAAAGCCCTTTGCTTCTTCCTCTCCCATGGGCCCAACCAATCCCTCTACTCTGACACTCTCATTCGCTTGCCAGAACTGGTCCTCATCCTCAGCAACTTTTCATTTGAATCCTCCCACTTCCTACAAACCAAAGGGGTGACCATGGGCACCTGCATGGGCCCAAGCTATGCTCGCCTTTGTGTAACAGTCCCTCTTCCACAACTACACCGGTACCATCCCTCACTCCTTTCTCCACTATATATATGACCGCATAGGTGCTGCCTCGTGCTCCTGCGAGGAATTCAAGCAATTCATCAACTTTGTCAATGCCTTCCACCCTACCCTCAAATTCACCTGGACCATTTCTGACACCTCACTCCCCTTCCTCGAACTCTCTGTCTCCATCTTCGGTAACTGACTCACCACTAACATCCATTTCATAGAACATAGAACACAGAACAGTACAGGTCCTTCGGCCCACAATGTTGTGCTGAACTTTTACCCTAATCCTAAGGTCTATCTAACCTCCACCCCTACCTTATACTATAACCATATGCCTATCTAATAGCTGCTTAAAAGCCCCTATTGAGGCCGACTCCACTACCCTCTCTGGCAATGCATTCCATGCCCCTACCACTCTCTGAGTAAAGAACCTACCTCTAACATCTCTCCTATATCTACCTCCACTCACTTTAAAACTATGCCCCCTCGTAATTGCTACCTCCATCCTAGGAAAAAGTCTCTGGCTGTCTACTCTAGCTATACCTCTGATCATTTTGTACACCTCTATCAAGTCAAACCCAATGACTCCCACGACTACCTTGACTACACTTCGTCTCGCACACCCTCCTGTAAAAATTCTATCCCACACTCTCAATTCCTCTGCCTCTGCCGCATCTGCTCCCAGGATGAATCATTTTACTCAAGAACGTCCCAGATATCCTCCTAAATTTGGCAACAGAATTTCCCCTCCTCTGTAGTTAAGAATGCCCTCAAACACATCTCCTCCATTTCCCGCCGTTCTGCCCTCAAGCTCCCTCCCCCTCAACAACAAGAAGGATAGAGACCCTTTAGTCCTCACATACCATCCCACCAATCTCAGAATCCACTGCATCATCCTCTGACATTTCCGCCACCTATAATTGGACCCCACCACTAAAAAGATATTTCCTTCCCCACCCCTGTCTGCTTTCCGCAGGGTCCGTTCACTCCGTGACTCTCTCGTCAGCTCTACACTGCCCACAAACTTCTCCACCATGCCTGGTACCGTTCCCTGCAATCTCAAAAGGTGCTACACCTGCCCCTCCACCTCCCCTCTCAACTCCATCCAAGGCCCCAAGCAATCCTTCCAGATCCAGCAGAGATTCGCTTGTCCTTCATCCAACCTGATCGATTATATCTGTTGCTCCTGATGTGATCTCCTCTTTAGTGGGGAGACCAAACGTAGACTCAGGAATCAGTTCACGGAGCATCTGCGCTCCGCGTGCACCAACAAACCTGGCCTTCCAGTTGCCATCCATTTTAATTCCTCCTCTGACCCCCCCGGCAACATAACCATCCTTGGCCTCCTCTATTGTCAGAGGGAGGTCAAACGTAAACTGGAGGAACAACACTCGATATTTCGCCTTGGGACCTTACAGCCCAATGGCCTCAACATTGACATAGCCTGCCATTACACACTACCTATTGTTAGTCATTACCAATCTCCAGTAACAGCTATATGCCCTCATAGCCACATCATCAACAACTCCTTTGTCTATCCAACTGCCCCTGTCTCTTTTTGGGATCTATCCTTTATCCTATCGTTTATTCCCTACCTCATCCCCCTCCCTATTTTCTACATATAAACCAACATTTTCCCAACTACCATCAGTTCTGAAGAAGGGTCACTGGACTTGAAAAGTTAACTCTGAATATTTTCTTCACAGATGCTGCCATACCTACTGATATTTTCCAGCAACTTCTGTTTTTGTATCTGCATTGGTAGCTTGAAATTTACAGGCATTCAAATTTTCCGCACTTCAGAATGATTGCTCCTCGCTCCTCGTAGTTCAACTCTTCTCGAAATATGTAGCATGTTTTTTGTTGTGATTGAGGAAACAGATCATCCAGGAGAATGAGAGAACCAGACAAAGGTTGAACAGATATATCCATTCATTAAAACACGGCCAAAGGCAAAATGCTACATTGGCCATTACGCTGTGTTGAATGCTTTCCTACCATGTTACAACAGCACCCTTTTAAAACTAATCAGAGAAGCCTCTTCAAATAAAATAGACTTCTACAAGAGTGATGTAAACCTTACCAGCAGGCTCCAGATCCAGAAAATATTGGAAGGCATGATAACATGAATGGAAACAAAATGGTCAACATTACAGAAATGTGATAAATATAGTTTCTAGTCTGCAAACTGATGCGCATTATAAATCTATTTAAATCCAATATACGGAGTCATATTTCAATGCCTGAAGTGGTATGCATTGAAATAGCTCATGTTGTAAACTGACACGTGATTTTCAACCTGAAGAAGAGGAATTTAGCAGACCTGGGCTGAGACACTGCCAGTATTTATTACTCATTTCATACACAGCACCATCACAATGGTTCCCAATGGAGTGTGATGATTGGGAATGAGTGATCCTGGTGTAGACAGACATTGTCCCCTGTACTTGTAACGCTGTTTCATAGACTTTAAGCATTGCTGGTTAGGCCAGCATTCACCCTTCTGCGTCTTTGAGAAGGTGATGGTGATTTGCCTACTTGAACAGCTACAATCCTGGTAATGTGGAGGGGTTTGGGAGTGATCTGTTTAGATACACCCATAGTGTTGGTAGGGAGAGAGGTCCTAGATTTTGGATCCAGAAACAATGAAGGACTGCTGTTATAGTTCCAAATCAGGATGGTGCATGGCTTGAAGACTAATTGCATGCTGTGCTGGTTCAACCAAGGCCGTTGTTGATTTTAGGTAGTACACGGATATGTTTAAAAGGTGCTATTAGAGAAGCCTTGGTGAGTTACCGCATTGCATCTTGTAGATGCTACACCATCACTCTGCATCGATGGCAAAGAGAATGAATGTGCAGCTGATGGATAGGATACTAATAAAGCGGGCTGCTCTTTTCCTGGATTGCATTAAGCTTCTTCAGTGTTGTTGGAGATGCACCCATTCAGGTCAGTGGGGAATAATCCAACACATTCCTGACATGATAAAAACTGAAAGAACTGTGGACACTGTAAATCAGAAACATAAATAGGGATTGCTGGAAAAGCTCAACAGCTCTGGCAGCATGTGTGCAGAGAAATCAAAGTTAGCATTTTGGATCCAGTGACCTTTCGTCAGAACTGATAGTAGCTAGGAAAATGTCAGTCTATGTGCAGAAGGTGAGGGGAGTATGTAAAAAGTAAATGATAGGTGAAGATAGAGGCCAAAGAGAGAGAAGAACAGTTGGATAGTCAAAGGAGTGGATAATGATCTGGCTGAGAGAGTGAATAGCTGTTAATGGGGACTGTAAGTGGCTAACAATGGGGACTGTGTAATGGCAGGCTATGTGATAACAAGGCCTGGTGTGTAGGGTAGGGGGCTAGTATGTAGGAGAGTTCAGGCCCTAAAATTATTGAATTCAATATTGAGCCTGGAGGGCTGCAGTGTCCCCAATTGGAAAATGAGGTGTCGTTCTTCCAGCTTGTGCTGAGCTTCACTGGAAAACTACAGCAAACCTGAGACAGAGATGTTGGTCAGGGAGCAGGGTGGTGTGTTAAAGTGGCAGATAACTGGAAGTTCAGGGTCTTCTTTGTGAGCAGAACTTAAATGCTCTGCGAAACAATCACCCAGTCTACACTTCGTTTCCCCAATGTAGAGGAGACCACAATGTGAGCTGCGAATACAGGAGACTAGATTCTGGGAAGTGCAGGTGAAGTGTTGCTTCACTTGGAAAGTATGTTTGGGCCCTTGGATACTGGGGAGGGAGGAGGTAAATGGGCAGGTGTTGCACCTTCGCCAGTTGCAAGGGTAGGTGCCGTAGGTCTCTGGGGGGTGTTGGGCGTGAACAAAGAGTGGACCAGGGTGTCCCGGAGGGAATGGTCCTTGCGGAAGTAAGACAAGGGAGGGAAGGGGAATATGTGTCTGGTGGTGGCATCTCGCTGGAGGTAGTGGAAATGGCGTCTGATGATCTTCTGGATATGGATGCTGTGGGATGGTAGGTAAGGACAAGGGGGACTCTATCGCAATTGCAGTAGGGAAGAGAGGGGGGGTGAGGGTGGAAGTGCAGGAGATGGGTCCGACCCGGTTGAGGGCCCTGTTGACAACGGAGCTGGGGAATCCTCAATTGAGGAAGAAGGTGGACATTTCAGAGGCTCCCTTGTCGAAGTTAGCCTCACCTGAACATATATGACAGAGACGGAGGAACTGAGAGAATGGGATGGAGTCTTTACAGGAAGTGGGGTGTGAGGATGTATAGTCCAGGTAGCTGTGGGAGTCAGTGGGTTTGTAATGGATATTAGTGGCCAGGCTATCGCCCGAAATGGAAATAGATGTGTTGAGGGAGGTAAGGGAGGAGTCAGAGATAGACCAGGTGAAAGTGAGGGCAGAGTGGAAATTGGAAGCAAAATCAATGAACTTTTCCAATTCCAGACGAGAGAGGGAAGCAGCACCGATGGTATCATCGATATATCGGAGAAAGAGCTGCAGGTGAGGTCTGGAATAGGACAGGAACAAAGAATTTTCCTTGAACCCAATGAAGAGACAGGCATAACTGGGGCCCATGTGGGTACCAATGGCCACCCCACTGACCTGAAGAAAATGAGAGGAGTTGAAAGAGAATTTGTTGAGGGTGAGGACGAGCTTGGCCAAGTGGAGAAGGGTGGGGATGGTTCAGGTCTTTTTCCAGGAAGAAGCAGATAGCCCCAAGACCCTCCTGGTGGGAATAGACGTGTAAAGGGATTGCACGTCCAGGGAGCCTGCAAACTGGAAACTTTGAAACCGGCATAAAGCATCAGAGGAATCACAGATGTATGTGAGTAGGGATTGGACCAGGGGAGAGAAGAGTGAGTGAAGGTAGGAAGAGGTGAGTTCTATGGAGCAGGAGAGAAAGGCTGAAATAATGGGTCTGCCTGGACAGCCCTGTTTGTGGATTTTTGGAAGGAGGCAGAAGCGAGCTGTGCGGGGCAGGGAGACTATCAGCTTGGAGGCAGTTAAGGGAGGTCACTAGATGAAATGAGTTCAGTTACCATAGTTGATACAATGGCGTCATGGTGGGGCCATGTTCCGAAGGAAGATAGGAAGAGGTAACTGAGAGCTAGGGCTTAGCCTCTGCAATGTAGAGGTCAGGATGCCAGACTACAACAGCACCACCCTTATCGGCAGGCTTAATAACAAAGTCAGGGTTAGATCTAAGCGCATGAAGTGCAGTCAGTTTGGAGGGAAATAGGTTGGATTTGGTGAGCAGGGTGAGGGCAGAGAAATTGAGGTGACAAATATCACATGGACAGTTCTCAATGAATAGATCAAGTGCAGGTAAAAGGCCAGAGTTAGGAATCCAGGTGGAGGGAGAGTGTTAGAACTGTGAGAAGGGGTCTGTGGGACAGGGAGAGGACTCTTGCCCAAAGAAGTGGGCACGGAAGCAAAGATGGCAGAAGAAGAGTTCGATGTCATGTTGTGTCTGAAATTTGTTAAGGTGGGGACGCAGAAAAATAAAGCGACGTGGTCTTAGTCACTAACAGTCCTCATTAACAGCTATTCACTCTCCCAGCCATATCGTTATCAACCCCGTTGTCTTTCCAAGTGATCTGAGCTCCTGGTGCCATGGCCTCAAACAATCCCATCCCTGCCATAGTCTCATAGACCCCCAAATTCTGATTCTTGGTTATCTCATTCCTGCTTTCATCTGGCATTTACACCAATTTTCATCAGCAATCACTGGTTTGTAATTGTTTTTCAAATGTATTGGGACCCTGATGTCTTGATGATGCTACAGAACTGCCCATTACTGAGTATAAATACCGCAGTGAGGGAAAAGTTAGTACCCACCAGAACTCTGCAGTCTACAGTCTGGACCTCTGTACTAGGCCAAAGAATAACATGGACATGAACACATGAAATGGGTAGATTCACCCTTTCTTACTATCACTATAAATCAGAGCCTGGTATATCTATGATTACCATGCACAGATCTATTTAGTATTACTTAAAAGTAAATTGTGATACTTTGAAGTCTAAGCCTGAAGATCATTCTTGACTTTGCATTCACCTCAACCAATCTATAAAGAATCTAAAATCATAGTGTGACATCAAACCATTTAATAAAGGAACAATCAGAAGAGATTTTTTTTCTGAATCTCTGTTCCCTTTTGTAGAGATTGTGGCCAGTGGAGATGCCATGCCATTACAAAATTGCTTTGAAATCTTATCATTTAGTGAACTAATGAGCGTAGTTGGAGCTGAAACGCGGTTTAATAATGAAAAGTCATTTGTTTATGCAAAATTTTCTCAGTAATTGATTTTCCTGTAATTCAAGTGAGCCTATTATGGCATTTGGAGGGCAACTGTTAGGAAAACTAAATTCACCAAACACAATAAAAACTCCAAAGTTAATTTCAAAATGTTATTTAGTAGGATCCCTCAGAGTTTGCTTAATTGCTCACATTACTGTCAGCACAGAATGAAGGCATTTTCATTTACTTCCTCCGAACTATGCAGTAAAAGCACTCACACAGAGAATGAAACATTCCTACACTCCAATTCGTCTGTTGAAAAGGCTAATGCAGTGACCTGTAACTGGTCTAAGCTCTTTTTTGTTACCAGTCATAACCCAACTTACTTTTATCTCTGTGAAAAGAAATTTTCACAAAGGTATATTATAGAAACACGCTGTGGTAATAGAAATAAATTCAGGAGATCATTTTATAAAATAGCCCTACTTAATCTCTGCAACTTGTGTCATTTAATCAAAGCATCCATTCATAACCTTTGAGATGTTAGGACTTTACAGATTTTGCGAGATAACTGCCCAAAAGAAATACAACTAACCATATGCCGAATCTGGAGATTTGCAATAACATTATTTCACAGGGTCATTTCATTTCCAGAAAGTCTTCAAGCTTTTTTTACTTCATCCTTATTTGTAGAGTTTGGTGGGAAGAAAGCAAAAAAAAACCCACAAGACTGGAGTGAATAGCACAATGTAAGTGAATATCAATTAATATCCAGTAAAAACATTGATACCAAGATAAACAAAACATGTAGGTGTGCTTACATTTTTGATTTTGATTCTGAATCAGTACAAGTACCAAACACAGAGAAAAGATTTAACTCCTATTTAATTCATTGAACCTGTTTTGCCATTAATTAAGAATCTTGGCTGATCTACAATTTAATTGGGTAATCCCACCTTCATTCAAAATCTTGTAATACCTTTATGATAATGAGAAAAATGAACAAGTGACAAAGATCAGTTTGCCATTTGCAGAAAGTTTTTCCAAACCTCTATCCTTTGCATAAATATGTGTTTCATAATTTCACTTCCAAAAAGCCTGGATCAAATTTTTACAAACATACAGACAAGGAACACAAGTAGGCCATTCAATCCTTCAAGCCTATTCTGCTATTTAATAAGACCATGACTGATCTAATTTTAACATCAACTCTACATTCCTGCGTATCCTCAATAATTTTTCATCCCCTTGGGTAACCAAGAATCTGTCTACCTCTGCCTTAAAAATATTTAAAGATTCTGCCTTTTGAAGAAGGGAATTCCAAAGTCTCAGAACCATCTGAAGAAAAAAATCCAATTCCTCATCCCTAACTAAATCGCTAACCCTCTCAATTTTAGATTATGAATTTAGGACATCTGGTCAGCATGGACGAGTTGTACTGAGGGGTCTGTTTCCATGCTGTACGGCTCTATGACTCTATAACCCTAGTTTTAAAGTATGCTCCTACAGTCCTGGACTTCACAATCAGGAGAAATATCTTATCTCCATCCACCTTGTTTGTTCCCCTTCATGTTTAGAAAATATTAATCAAATAACTGAGGATAGAACTTGTTTTCTTAATCCTTGTTTTAATTGATAGCATGTAGGTAAAGTACCATAGTCCACAAAGAACCAATTGTATCTGCCTCCTTCAGAGAAAGATAAATTGGTTCTGTATAGCTTGAGGGCATTTTCCTACCAGTTAATTGAACCACACCCCCACTAACCTATTAACAGTATGTGAAGTAGGAACTTTTATGTTAGACTATATCAGAGCGAAAATAAACCTCAGGGTACCAAAGCTATTGTACATTAGATCAACAAGTAGGAATCAGGAAAGGCTCACAAATCTAATGTTTAGCTAGGATGTAAGGAATAAATAAGTAATTTTAAGAAATGAATGAGTATCCATACATCTAACTTGATGCAGAGGCCTATAATTGATTGGGAATGTGAAGATTGTACTGGTAATGTTTAAAGCCCTAAAGGGGTTGGGGTCCTGTGACTTGACTGCTTTGTGGGTTTCTGGTCCCTCCTTGAAAATCTGCTTTGGTTGTTGCAATTGGACCCAGAAGCTTTGGGCTTGGGAAGGGGAGAAGAAGTGTGAAAACAATTAAAAAGTACTAAATGTAGTAATTGTAACAAGGTCAGCCAGGTGGACCCATAGAATATGAGTTCCCTGATTGGGGCTGCATTTGATGGATGAAAACAAGATAAGTTAATGCTTGGTGCGGGTCTTTGCAGCAGGCCAATACACTCTCAGCTGGAGACAACACAGTGTGGAGCTGGAAGAGCACAGCAGGTCAGGCAGCATCAGAGGAGCAGGAAAGTCGATGTTTCGGGCAGATGAAAGGTGTAAACGTTGACATTCCTGTTCCTCCTGCTGCGATCCTCCAGTTCCCCACTGTGTTGACTTTGACTCCAGCATCTGCAGTTCTTGCTATCTCCATCTTCTTAGCTGGAGAAATGTCTTAAAGAGACAGCAGCAAACTGAAGCGCTGAAATTACATGTAGAACTGATCAGTATTATCTATGTGTAAAGTTAACCTGCCTTTTCTCATGCATGGCCAAAGTATTGCACACTTTGCACCTGGTTTAATATTGCTAGGAATGCAGGTAGTGTGAAGCCACTGTTAGCTAGATTTGCAGCATTACCACAAATGTCAAAGGCTTATTCCAGTAAAAAAACTGAAAAACACATGCAAATGTAGGACGTTGGCAGCTAATTTGCCCACAGAGAGCTCCAAAACACAGTAATGTGCTGCTCTAATTTCTCCAATCTTTACCAATGGTAGGCTACATTTCACAACACAACTTATGCTATGACTGAAGAAGGGTCCCAACCCAAAATGTCAACTTTCCTGCTCCTCTGATGCTGCCTGGCCTGCTGTGTTCCTCCAGCTCCACACTGTGTTATCTCTTATGCTATGACTTGTTACGTAGTCAGAAAGCTTCAGTGAAATTTGGTCAAATTTGGTGTCAGGTGTTGGAGGCAGCTGGGAATACTTTTGGTGCCACCAGCTTCTGTGACAGTTCTGCCAATTCAATCCCAACTCTGAGCTGTTTACACTGAGGTTAGCTCCGGAATGTGTACTCCACCAGGAAGCAGAGGTCTACTCCCTTAACCCCCAGACCCACAAGGATGAGCTGGCTGGCTTCTGGAGGAGTTGGCCTTACGGGCTTCAGGGTGCTAACTGTGGCAATCTTACAGGATTCTGAACAATGTGGGCTATAGTGAGATGTGTAGGGGAATTGGATGAGAAGTCCAGCCAGGCTCATCTCAGCACTGGGAGCAATTTGCTCCATCTTTATGCTTCTCAAAAGTAACAATGTGTGTTTTTCATTAGGCAACTGAAAGTTGCCAATTGAGTGGGATCATTTCTTGTTAAACAACTTCTTGATAGCCCAACTTGTCTCATCAATATTCAGTTTCTTAACTTACCAAGCTCATCAAACAATCTAGATGTCAAGGAAAGTTGGCATCCTTGATGGATTAAGCTTTCTGCTTACCTCATGCAACGTTCAGGTTAGTATCGGGCTCCACCAACTTAGGACCTGCTCCATGGCCACACACAGCCCACACCCACTGACATTGGCACTGAGAGTCAGGAAGTTTTCCACATAAAGGATGGGAGGCCAAATGGAAAGCCAACCACCCGTTTTGTGCATTTTGCCCTTTTTTGGGCTGTTTTCTTTCTGGAGTGAGAGAGATTCAAGTATTAAGTGAGACGATAGTGAGTGTGTATGTAATTTTTGCCGCTGGTGGCGAGGTGTCCCAAATGAGTGAGTAGCTAGTGCTCAGGCATGCAGTTCAGCTGTTGGGGTTGGTGACAGTGAGTGAGGAATGATGTTGTAGGCATTAATGAGTGTGAAAGCTTGGGCCTTGGTGGGAGGTGGGTACAATAATAAAGATAGAGTGAGTGTGAAGTATCACAGAGAAGATGATGGCACTTACATTTGCAGAATGGAAAAGGTCATTGAACTTTCTTCCTACAGTATTAGACATTCCTCTTGACGGCTGAGATTAGCCTAGGTGGCAACCCTGGACAAGGTTGGCATGGTCTGGCACTTAGACCCCACTGACGGTCCTGGGAGGAGAGTGGTAGGGAAGAGGAACTCTTGTATGTGCACTACCCTGTCCAACAGGATCTTCATGTCTCTGCCCACAAGCTGGCCTTACCCTGTCTGCCATGTCCAGGACAACTTTCAGGAACCATATGGTGCAACTTCAGGTTATTGGGATGAACACCAGGCTTTTAGGAATGGTGCAAGGGATGCTGATGAACCCTGGGATATCTGCTGAGGGGCGAGTTGTTCCAGGAACAGTACACATAAATGTGGGGCCAAAATCGGACATGAGTGACACCATATGTGTGGAGTAATTAATGAGGTGACTTTGTTAAGATAGGATAAGAAGACATATTAAATCTCACAGCATAATGTCCTCCAAAAAATTGATCTAACTCAGACTTAGCCAAAAAAAAGTAAGATTGAACCATTTGGCTTTTCAAATCAGTGGTTCACAACCCTACTAAACATTTCTCATTATCCCTTTGGCGTTGAAAGCCAGAAAACTGCTCCCGATTTAAATGCAGCCTGTAGCCAGGCCTTTAATTAAATGGGGACGTGAAGATTGTGCTGGCAATGTTTAAAGCCCTAAAGGGGTTGGGGCCCTATGACTAGACAGTGTAGTGGGTTCCTGGGCCCTCCTTGAAAATTTGCTCTGGTTGTTGCAATTGGACCCAGAAGCTTTGGGCTTTGAAGGGGAGGATAAGTATGAAAACAGTTAAAAACTATTAAATGTATTGATTGTAACAAAATCAGCCAGGTGGATCTCATAGAATATGAGCCCCTGATTGGGGCTGTTAACCTGGTCCAATCAGGGAGCCCTGGTTAACAGATGTAACCAGGAGTGTTAGGGGTTCTGCTCTCTCTAGGGACTGGCTCTCTGCTCGCTGGGTCAGTGTCACGGTGAGGGGACACCAGCCTTTGTTATTTAACTAATGTTTTAAGTCCAATGGCCCTTCTTCAGAACTGTTCTGAAGAAGGGTCATTAGACTCGAAATATTAATTTTGTCTTCTCTCCACAGGTGATTACAGACCTTTTGAGTTCTCTGGCAGTTTCTGTTGTTCTTTGTTTCAGATCCCCACCTCTGCAATTCTTTGTTGTATTAAAAAAAATGTAGTCCTGTCTTCTACTCCTGACTGATGCCCACTGCTGGTTTCAAAAATGTGTTTGAAAAAAATAGAATTAGAACTGAGCTTGACTGCAATTTCCCCAGTGTCAAGCAGCCAAATGAAAGAATTGGGCCTCACCCATTTTGCTGGAGGTTGCTTTTTGTAAATCTATATGGCATTAAGAGTGAAAGCCGTCAGGCAAGGAGAGCAAAAATATACTCAATAAAATATTCACAAAAGTAGCACACGATATAAAAATACAGACCAGAGAAAACATGGAAATGCAAATAAAGAATATGATATTAGTTTATGCTGTACTATAGAATATGTTTTTGCAGGTGAAGCTTGGATTTGAAATGATGCTCTAGAAAAGGGTTCTGAATTACTCCAAGTGATGATTTTCTTTCCTTTTCTCTCACTGGTCATTATTGGTTTACATATCTTAGTGTGCCCTGTGCATATAACTCAGTTCCCATTCACTCTAAGGACAACATGCATTTTCTGAACCACAAAGCCCTACTTCCCATTCTGGAGATAATCAAAAGAGAAGGCTGACCTTCAGCTACACTGGATTTAAATATAGGTGAAGCACTCGTGTCACAAAGCATTAACATGTGAAAGAGGAGACCTCCATTATCATTATCTTGTCTGAATTTCACCATCGAGCGAAAGAGAGCTTGAATCCATCAGTTCTGATCAAAGGTCATTGAGTGGAACTGTCAACTCTCATTGTCTCTCCTTCAATTGTCTTACGAGGTAATAGGGCTGCTATCCCATTAGAGAGAGACAGATGATTTAACCTGAGGGCCACCACACCCCAGGCAAGGGGAAAGGTTGAGAAAGAAAGTCTGTTACAGCAATTTCAGGAGATAGAACGCGTACTGTTGGCATCATACTGCTTTGTATACCAACCGTTCAGCCAACTGAGCTAAATCAGAGATGCTGCCTGATGTACTGGATTTTTCTCTAATTCCATCTCAGATGTCCAGTATTTCCAGTCCTGAAATTTTGAAAGCAGCTTGCCTAGCCAACTGTACATTTATATCCATTGACTTGTAACTGTGACACAAGTCTACCTGTGTTCTGCTTCATTTATATTTATGATGTCTGTGTACATTCAAATATCCTTTGTTAGATTCACTGATTGTACAGCCTCAAGTGCTACTGCATAGCAAAAAGAAATTATAGTTGCAATTTTCTTTGACAACATCAATAAAGCCTGCCTGCAATAAAAGGGATAAAAACAAAATTGACAGACAGTTACGGTTACATGTTACAAATTTGAGGTCCTGAAGGAAACATTTATTGGATGTTTTGTGCTGAGCTCAGTAGATGCCACATGATATTATGAGGCTCTACATTAGAGTAAGAAATCATAAATTTATCCCAATTTGGCAGTATCTGTACAACATTTTAGTAGCTTGAGTCTTCATTGCACTGATCATATTGTAATTTAAACAAAAAACAGTTTTCACTTGCACCATTAAAACAGTAAACCTATGAGCAAGAGTTTTGGCCATCAGAGAGCAACTAACCCAAAATGTATAAATCTTAACGAGGCAAAAATTAGGAAAGATATTTGCTCATCCGTATTTATTTATTAATAAAACTCTTACTCTCTGTCCAAAAAATCCCAGAGTTTTCAATTTGACCATGGTGGCTCAGTGATTGGCACTGCTCTCGGGTTCGATTACAGCCTCGGGCGATTGTCTGTGTGGAGTTGGCAAATAGTCTGCGTGGATTTCCTTTGGGTGCTCCAGTTTCCTCTCACAGTCCAAAGATGTGCATGTTAGGTGGATTGGCTGTGCTTAATTGTCCATAGTGTCCAGGAATATGCAGGCTAGGTGGAGTAACCATGAGACATGCAAGGTTACAGGGACAGGATAATGGGTGGGTCCAGGTGGGATGCTCTTCAGAGGGTCAGTGTGGACTCGATGGGCTGAATGGCCTGCTTCCACACTGTAGGGATTCTATGATCATTCACATTTCCTGTGAATTTGCTTCATAAAACAAGCTAATCTTTTTATAATAAAGGGAGGTTCTTGATATAAAGTCCTACATTTATATTCTACAAGTTTGAAATGATGACCCCTTGCTGTTCAACGTAATGTAATAGTCTGGATTTAATTTTACCACTCCCTTAACTACCTATTATACAAAATTGTCTCTTACATGTTTCATTTCCAGAGATAAAGGGTAAGTTTATCCACTCTCACTGTCACAAAGATTGTTGCTGCTAGAGATCAGCTATCTCAACCCCAGGACATCTCTGCAGCATTACCTCAGGATAGTGCCTGTTATCTTACGTCTTGCCAAGATGCCTTTAAGGGGCATGCTCTCCTACCATCACTGGGTGTTGGCAGTGTGTCATATGGGGTGGAATCAGGGCTGATTTGGATCCATGGGGGACGTGGATCAGGTCAGGGGAGTTGTTGTTCAGTCTGTTGGCATTTGGAAAAATAGTCAGAGTTGCTGGGGGCTAAGGGATGCAGTTCAGTTTCATTGTTGTGAGGAGTTAGAGTAAGACTTTTTTAAAAATTAATTTATGGGATAAGGGCATCTCTGGTTAGGCCAGCATTTATTGCCCATCCCTAATTGCCCAGAAGGCTGTTAAGAGTCAACTACATTGCTGTGATTGTGGATCTGAAGTCACAAGTAGGGCCAGACCAGGTAAGAACTACCCTATGTGTAACTTCATGGCCATCATTAGACTCTAAATTCCAGATTTTTATTGAATTCAAATTCCACCATCTGCCATGGTGGGATTCACATCTGGGTCCCCAGAAAATTATCTGGGTCTCTGAATTAACACTCTAGCCATAATACAACCAGGCTATCACCTCCCCATTTTCTGGCTAACTATTAACGTAATTCACTCAGAACTTTTCATAATCTCCGATTATAAATCAGAGATGGGAATGTTTCTGAAGGTTTCAGATGCTAGGTATTTGCTGATCAGATGTTTCAGCTTCCCAGCTAATTTGCACAGAGTCAGCTGCATCAGGACCTCTGTGTGATCCCAAGTCTACAATTTTGAAACAACTATCTTCCTATCAACAGACCTGGGTCATTTTTTCTGAATGTGCTCCACATTCTTTGCAAACAATAATTCCGTAGAACTACGTTTTATTAAATAAAATGTGATCTGATATAAACAGGATCTTCCCAATCAAAATCACCTTCAGATGTTAATGGATTTTTCACGAAATTGACATAAGTAAGATCACACAGATTCAGATTTCAAAGGAGTTTTGAATTTCTCAACATTATAATAAATTATTAAACATACATTTGTAAGGTTTGATCATTTTCTCCACCCAGACAGGAGTTTACATCTCTACAAGCGTTGAGACAATCAAGATTCTTATAATGTAACTTTCAGCTTTAGTACATTTATCAGTCCTTGTTTTTATGATTGTTATAGTATATGTATGCATTAAATACAATCTTTCAATTCTCTGCACAATTATAGATTTTTTATTCAATCTCATCTGCAAACGTCTGACATGCCTCCCGGAATATCAATGCCCCATCCGTTGTGGATCCTGCAAATTTGATCATTTTCCTTTACGTATCCGAATTCAGGTAATTTTGGTAAATTAAGTCTGATATTGGTCTCAGGATGAAACCCTGAATCGGTTCATTCAGTCATTTCCTCCCACTCCAACATCAGCCACGTTCTTATCATCTTCCGAGGCTTTGAGTTTACAAACAATTACTTAGAATTATATTGTTCAGGAGCAAGCATGACATTCCATTAGGTCTAGACTACTATTTGTGGTCCAAACGAGCAACCTCCCATCTTAATTCATTTCACATATTAGCATATCCATCCACACCTGTCCCACTCACCCCCTATTTAGCAGTTACGTATATCTGTAATTTATGCCTCACACTGTAGTGCTGAGTTTCACAGTATAGTTTCCTAGAATCATACAGTACAGGAGAGGCCATTTGGCTCATCGAGTCTGTACCACCAAAAATACACTACCATCTACACTAGTCTCACTTTCATGCTAGACCCATGGTCTTGAATGTTATGACGACTCAAGTGATCATCCAAGTACTTTTTAAAGGTTGTAAGGTTTCCACCTCAATTAAATCCCAGGCAGAACATTCCAGATGTCCACCAATCTCTGGGTGAAAAAAACTTTTCTTAAATCCCGTCTAAACCTTTCATTTTAAAATTATACCAT
The DNA here is from genome assembly GCF_021869965.1 of Rhincodon typus. NCBI lineage: Eukaryota > Metazoa > Chordata > Chondrichthyes > Orectolobiformes > Rhincodontidae > Rhincodon > Rhincodon typus. The sequence goes on along the minus strand of NC_063335.1, from coordinate 102,648,943 downwards.
CTTCTTATTGACCCTTTGTCTAAGGTGAACAGCTGCTTTCTAATCACCCTCATCATACCCCTGCTGAACATTCTCTGCTCCAAAGAAAACAAACTGAGCTTATCCAGCACCTTTTCACAGCTGAAATGGTCCATCCCAGGTCGCATCCTGATTTATCTGTTTTGCATCCCCTCCAATGCATTCACATCTTTCCCATAGTGCAGCAACTAGAACTGCATTGAGGACTCTAGCTGTGGCCTAACCAAAGTTCTGTACAGCTCCAATATAACCTCACTGCTCTATAACCTATTCCACAACTGATGAAAGCAAGCATCTTGTATGCCTTCTTAACTCCTATGTTAACATTCCCTCCCTTCCTCAGGGGTGTATGGACAAGTATCCCAAAGATCCCTCTGTTCCTCAGTGCTTCTTAATGTTCTGCCATTCATTGAAGACTCCCTTAACCTGTTCCTTTTTCCAAAGTGCATCATTTCACATTTATCAGGGTTAGCTTCCATCTGCCACTGATCTACCCATCTGACCAATCTATTGATATACCCCTATAACCTAACACCTTCCTCCTCACTGTCAACCACTCAGCCAATCTTTGTGTCATCTACAAACTTACTTTTCATCCCACACTGAAACTTACAAAAAACTGAAAGGCCTGGACAGCGTAGACATTGGGAATATATTTCCATTGGCAGGAGAGACTAGGACCCAAGGGCACAGCCTTAGAGTAAAGGGAAGACTCTTTATAATGGAGGTAAGGAGAAACATATTCAGCCTGACGGTGGTGAATCTATGGAACTCATTGCCGCGGAAAGCCATAGGGGTCAAGTCATTGAGTATATTTAAGACAGAGATAGATATGTTCATGATTGTCAAGAGGATCAAAGGTTATGGGACAAGCAGGAGGATGGGGTTGAGAAACTTATCAGATATGATTGAATGACAGAGAAGAATCGAAGGGCCGAATGGTCTAATTTCTGCTCCAATGTCTTATGGCCTTATTCTCATCCATATCATTTACAAATATCATAAAAAATAAAGGATACACCACGTACACTGGGCTGCAGTGACACCAACCACATTCTACTCACCAGCTGTCGCTGGGCCAATTTTAGTTGCCATGGATCACATGAGCTTTGACCTTTCTTTTCAGTTTCCCACATGGGATCTTGTCCAAGGCTTTGCTGAAATCTCACCACTTTCTTAAATAATTGTCTTTCATTTTGCCATGAATGTTTAGATCAAGGCATTGGGAGGGTCATGAAATATCCTTGGCAAGTAGGATGAAGGATAATCCCAAGGCATTTTATGCATATTTAAGGAGCAAGAGGGTAGCGAAGGAAAGGGCATGTCCACTGAAGGACAAAGGAGGGAATTTATGCCTGGAGCCAGACGAAATGTGTGAGGTCCTTAATGTGTACTTCACACGGTTATTCACCAAGGAGAAGGACATGGATGATGGTAAGATTAGAGAAGAGTATGTTGGTGTTCTAAGGCATGTCAATATTAAGAAGGAAGAGGTTTTGTGTCTCTCGAAAATCATTAAGGTATAAAGGTCCCCACAGGTATAAAGGAGGAGGCACTGGAGATCTTTGTATCCTCTTTAGCCACAGGCTAGTCAGTGTTGTTCTTTTGATTAAAAAGGGCAACAGGGATAATCCAGGCAAATATACGTCAGTAAGCCTTATATCATTGTTAATGAAACTGTTGAAGAAGATTCAAGATCCCTTTGGTAGACTGGAGATTAAGTCACATGGGATCCATGGTCAGTTGGTAAGTTGGATGCAAAATTGACTTGGTCATAGAAGACAGAGGGTAGTTGTAGGTGGGTGTTTTTCTGACTAGAGGTCTATGGCCAGTAGTGTTCCACAAGGATCAGTGCTGGGGCCTCTATTGTTTGTAATCTACATAAATGGTTTAGGTGAAAATATAGGAAGACTGATTAGTAAGTTTGTAGTCGATACAAAAGTTGTTGGAATTGTGGGTAGTGAAGAAAGTTGTCAAAGGAAGTTGGGTGGAGAAATGACATATGGAGTTTAATCTGGACAAGTGTGAGGTGATGCATTTTGGGAGGTCAAATGCAAGAGGAAAGTATACAGTAAATGGTAGGACCCTAAGGAGCATTGATGTACAGAGGGATCTTGGGGTGCAAGTCCATAGCTCTCTGAAAGTGGCAGCACAAATGGGTAATGAGGTTGTTTTCATCGGTTGGAGCATTGAGTATAAACTTTGGCAAGTCATGTTGCAGCTGTATAAAACTTTAGTTAGGTCACATTTGGAGTATTAAGTGCAGTTCCGGTCACCACATTATAGGAAGGATGTGGGGGCTTTGGAGAGGGTGCAAAAGAGGTCTATGTGGATGTCACTTAGATGAGAATGTTTTAGCTATAAAAGAAGTTTGAGCTAACTTTGATTTTTTTTTTGCCAGAGCATCAGAGGCTGAAGGACAACCTGTGCAGCAGGACCTGGGAGTCCTTGTGCACCAGTCACTGAAGGTAAGATTGCAGGTGCAGCAGGCGGTAAAGAAGTCAAGTGGGATGTTGTCCTTCATTGCGAGAGGTTTTGACTACAAGAGCAGGGATGTATCATTGCAGATGTACAGGACCTTGCCGAGACCACACCTGGAATACTGTGTGCAACTTTGGTCTCCTTTACTGAGGAAGGATGCTCTTGCTCTCGAAAGAGTGCAGCAAAGGTTTACCAGGCTGATTCCAGGGATGGTAGGTCTGACGTATGAGGAGAGATTGATTAGGTTGGGATTGTTTTCGCTAGAGTTCAGACGAATGAGCGGGGGATCTCACAGAGACTTATAAATTTCTAACAGGGCTGGACAGGGTAGATGTTCCCGATGGTGTGTCCAGAACCAGGGGTCATAGTATGAGGGTTTGGGGTAGACAATTTAGAACAGAGATGTGGAGACATTTATATCACAGAATCCCTATGGTGTGGAAACAGTCCCTTTGGCCCAACAAGTCCACAATGACCTTCAGAGCATCCCACCATTTCCTATAACCCATCTAATCTACACATCCCTGAACACTAACGGCAATTTAGCATGGCCAATCCACTGAGCCTGCACATCTTTGGACTGTGGGAGGAAAACGGAGCACTCGGAGGAAACCAGCTCAGACACGAGGAGAATAAGCAAACTCCACACAGACAGTCACCTGAGGGTGGAATTGAATGCTGGTCCCTGGTGCTGTGAGGCAACAGTGCTAACTACTGAGCCACCATGCTGCCCCAAAGAGTGGTGAGCCTTTGGAATTCATTACCACAGGAAGTAGTTGATGCCAAAACTGAATGTATTCATGAGGCGACTACATATAGCACTTGGGGCAAATGGAATCAAAGGTTGTGGAGAGAAAGAAGGTTTAGGCTATTGAGTTGGACAAACAGCCATGATGGTGAAGAATGGCGGAGCAGGCTTGAAGGGCCGAATGGCCTCCTCCTGCTCCGATCTTCTTTGTTTCTATGTTCCTATAAAATTATGAGGGGCATGGATAGGGTGATAGTCTTTTTTTCCAGAGTGAGAATGGCAAAATCTAGGGGCATAGTTTTAAGATAAGAGGTGGAAAGTTTAATGAAGCTGTATGAGGCAAGTTTTTTTTATGCAGAGAGTGTAGGTACCTGGGACATGCTGCCAGGGGAGGTGGTAGAAGCAGATACAATTGGACAAATTCATGTACAGGCAGGGAATATACAGATATGGGCCACATGCAGACAGATGAGATCAGTTTAAAATGGTATCCTGGTCAGCACAGGCACATGGGCCAAAGCACCTGTTCTTGTGCTGTACTGTTCTATCTTCTAAGTAAGTCTTGTGCAGAAGGGTGCCCACTTGGATGGACGCATCGTCACAGAAGTGAAGAAGTTTGTCAAGCAGGATCTTCTCTTTCTGAATCCACATGTCGTTTCAGATTTTCACTTGCTGCATTCTTTCAAGGGATTTGTGCATCACTGGAAAGACCAGAATTTGTGGCCTATCACTAACTGTCCTTGAACAGAGTGGCTTGGTGGGCCGTTTTGGAGTGCACTTAAAACACAGCAGTGGTGGGCGGGGATAGGGGAGGGGAGGCTGAAGTCACAAATAGGTGGCACAAGGACAACAGATTTTCTTCCTTCGAGGGCATTAGTGAACCAAATGGTGATATTTGATACGCTCACCCTTACTAGGATTAGCCTTATATTCCAGTTTCATGATTGAATTCCATCAGATGTGGTAAGATTTGAACACATGGGAGTACCCCAGATTAACAGAGTAGATTTCAAGATCACTAAGCTATTTCCTACCTGAATTGTCAACATCCAATTCCATTATGTTGCTTGGAATAGAGGTAAGATCATGCTGTTCACTGGGTATGCTTTGTTTTCTACTTTGAATACGTGCAGCACGTTAGTCCACTTTCAATCTTCAGGTTATCTCCCCAGTGTCCAACTTATAAACCTCAAAAATCTCTTCCCCACACTGTCCTCTCTCTCGGAGGGAGATATCATCTATCCTTAGAGATTCGCTTGTCTGAGCCTGATTAGCCTAGGAATACCATCTCATTTATAACAAAGTCATTTATATGCAGAGAGCATGTTACTCATGTAGCCTCTTGTGAATACTTGGAAGAAGTGCTTATTCAGAATATTTATTATTTTGTACTCAATCTTTGTTCCAAGTCTTGTATCGTTTGATTCTTTTCTGTCTGTCTTTTTTCTGCTGCGCCTGTTCTTATAGATATGCTTAAGCTCAATAGCTACATGTTCTTGCAATCGGATACATTTTCTCACCAATCATCTTTTCAATGTCTTTCTGCATTTTTTTTAACATTCGTTCCAATTTTCCTCAGTTCCTTTTTCTCTTTATAGTGTGTACAGGTCATTCTTCTTTTCCATTTCAACATTAATTTGTTTCATAATCCTTTTTATTGAGTCTGATCATGTTGGTTATAGGAATCCTGCTCACTTCGTAGTCTGGAAATACATTTCTAGGTTGAGTATCAGAGACAGAAGAAGATTAAATGACTTAAGTACTTGAAAAGGCAGCCCATCACCACCTTCTCAAAGGTAATTAGTGATGGTCAATAAAAGCTGGCCCAGCCAGCATTACCAATATCCCGTGAGGGAAGGAAAACAAAATGGTGCAGACAACTAACTCATCTACGTAAACCTCAGAACATCATATCTAATGTTAGATGAGGTTCTTCCTTTGGACAACATTTACTAAATAATCTCAATTGCATAAAGGGTTACATTGGAAATCAACAGATTGTCTGTGGCAGGCAGGATGCTGACCATATTCAACCAGCTCATGCATGCAAATTAATTTGTTCATTTGTTAGGGAAAATTTAGTTTATCCAGGTGGATGAACGATGTTTAGCAAACTTACTTGCCCATCTCGGTATTGGTACATAATATGATACCATATAACCTTTTTGCTATCATGATGTACACATATAAATTATCTTTAAATTTGTGCATTAAGCTATGGAAATATAATGAAAGTCAATGACAGCTTATACCATATGTAATACACCGGAGAGAAACACTTTATTTCTTACCACTTACAGGCAGAGAAGAGAGACAAAAGAGCATTATTCCAACATATTACATAGTCCACTGAATCTTGTCGCAATAAAGTTAAAATGTATGAGAATCAAAATTAACAGAGTAACATTTGTGGTTTAAATCTGAGCCAAATTTAAGGCTTCACTGTTGAAGCTGAATTCATGCTTCATTTGGTTTCATCAGTTTTTAGAGTTTAAAATAGGTACAGTGTGATCCCACAGGAGACAGGGCTATTTTAGTCAGAGTATAAAATTTCAGTGCAATAAATCATATACAGACCTTTTTAAATGCTAAAAGAATTGATAATTGCAAAGAAGTCATGTCTACATCCAAATGATACAGTTGAAAAGAAGATTTATCTATGACTGATAATTAAAACAGTGAATATTTTTAAAATAGATCAAATGATTGAATATTTCCCATTAAAAATTCAACAGCATGTTAAAATTGAAGGAAGGATTTGATTGCACATTATGATATTGATATCAGTGTTCTAATGAAATCCCTTACACTGAACTCTCTGAATTTTAGATTTCCCACTTTTGAGTCTTTTCCATATTCTTACTATAACATTCTACTGTAATATTTCAGATATTGTTGGTCCAACAGGGGTTTCATCAATCAAATAGAGAATGAGTTGATCCTGTCAGTTTCAAGACACAGTCCAAATGGAACCAAGTGTAATCAATTGACATTGGCCCTCAGGAGGAGGACGTCTCACCTACTGAAGGTTGTAGGCCAATCAGAGGCCATCAGTTCCTCATACGGTCAATGCCAGCAAGTGTTATGATGGTTGGGAACTCAGCACCCAACTGAGGCTTCAGGATTAAGGAAAGGCTCGAAGTCATGGATGAGTTGAAGAAGAAGTTCTGATAGAAATGTCAGAGGCAAGAGCAATGCCCTAGCAATGGCTTTCAAAGGCCGTTCACCTGCAAGCACCGTAACAAAGGACCTCTACCACCCAGAAGGCTACTGATGAACCAAAATAGTTTTTTGAGTGGCCTTTTTTTAGGCACAGGAGACCCATTTGGTTCCTCAGCCTCCAGTAAGATGCATGTCAATTGGCTCTTTTTTTAAACAAGGATGTAGACATCATTGACTGTACCAGCATTTATTGACCACCCCTAATTACCCAGAGGCAGTTAAGAGTCAACCACATTGCTGTGGGTCTGGAAGCATATAAAAGCCAGACTAGGTAAGGACGGCAGATTTCCTTCCCTAAAAGACAATACAAAAGAATGTAGGATCGAGGAGCAGGAGTAGTCAATTTTGCCCCTGGAGCCTGTTCCACCAGTTAACACAATCTCATCTCAGCCTCACTTGCTTGCCTGCTCCCAATAATTTGCTAACCCAACACGAATTAAAAATCTATATATCTTCTCCTTAAATTTATTCAGTGTCCTGGCATTCACTGCATTGTGGGGTAAAAAATTCCACAGACTCACAACCCTTTGAGAGAAGTCTTTCCTCTTCATCTATGTTTTAAATCTGCTACCCGTTATTTAAAGGGATCACCTCTCAATCTAGATTGCCCCATAAAGGGAAACATTTGCTCTACATTAGTGAACCAGATTTTTTTTCTTACTGCAATGGTTACATGGTTATTATTAGGCTAGTTTTGTAAATATTCCAGATTTTCATTGAATTCAAATTTCACCATCTGCCATAGTGGGCTTCAAGCATGTCCTCAGAACATTAATCTGGAGTTCTAGATCACTAGCCCAGTCACTTTACAACTACACATTATCCCACTGCCTCCACTTGCTAATTAATATCTCACTGCTAGGAACTATTATGCCTACATCAGTCCCTCTGCCCTTTATAATTAATTGGAGGAAAGACACTGTCTCATTGCCTGGAGACTGCTGCAGGTCTTCTCCCAAAACAAGAACACCCAGTGACAGGTCATGTAAATTCCAGCCTGATGAAACAAATACAATCTTCAAGCATTAGTCCAGGGCAGTTCTTAATTCTGTTTTTCCTGCCAAATCAACAGTGTGTTGGACTGAGGCAGATACAAAGACATTGCTATGACTACACTTTTTGGCTGTGAAGCACGTTTTTGTATTAATAACTTAATATGCAGTGTATTACATTTGCAAGTTATTTCAAGTTATTTGTATTACAATTGATTCAATCATCTGTTACTAGCTGTATTAGTTTTGATTTCAGCTTTCCCAAATTCCCTCTGCTTACAGAGAGCTACCTGTATTTATGCCACAATCAAGTTAATCTGCTGTTTCAGCAGTCTGCACTTGTTTTGGTTTGAATGTTGTATAAATTGGTACTTCAAATCAAGCTTTGCTATTGTCTGCCCCTCTTTCTATAGCTGCTTTTTTGTATTTCCTTGGCCATATGATGCTTATTTCTCAAGACCACTCCATGTTAGATGCAGCAGGTAGATCATGACAGTCAATATTGTTAATTGAGCAAGGTCTAGTCGTTTGGATCAGCCCTAGTCGAAGTGTGTAATTGTACAGTTATTGCTGAATTACACTGTTCATGACTTTTCAATGTCTTAACTGTTTGATCTATTGTATATCAGCAGCTTGTACAGAATATATTTGCACTTTCACATTTCTTTGTGAGGCTCTTGTTCAGTGGATTATGGATATCTGTTTGAGTTGTATATTTGCTGATTTGAACGGTCTCATCTGTCATGGACAGTCTCAACTGGAGGCAAGTTAGAATTAGAACAAAGAACATAGAACAGTACAGCACATGATGGGCCCTTCGGCCCATTATGTTGTGCCGACCTATTATCCTACTCTAATATCGAACTATCCTGCATACCCTACATTTTACTATCATCCATTTGCCTATCCAAGAGTTGCTTGAATGTCCCTAATGTATCTGACTCCACTACCACTGCCAGAATAAATGCCCAGAACTGCCCAGATCTTCCAGTTTCCAGATCATTGCACACCAGGTCAATGATGTTGAAACACATGTAGATGCTCTCTGACAGACCTAATGTGCTGACCCTGCGGGAATTGCCTGTGAAGTTCAGCAATTTGCTTGTTCTCCAGTTGTTTCTAAAAGACTCCCTAACTTTGACGTAGAGTCAGAGATTTCATGCAGTTCCATGATAGTTTGCCCGGACATTTATCCAAGATACGTGAGCTAACTACAACTGAACTCCCATCCTTCGTTATTCACTTTGCCGTCACCAGTACCTCTCTCGACCCCACAACTGCCTGGTCAAAATCCCTGACTTCCCTAACACTCTATCACACTATCAACCTCATACCTTAACAATCCGTAAAACGACAAGTGTACTTAACTATCCACCTTCAACCTCTGCCGACCTACCCACTGACCCAACGCACCTATCCACTTTACTACCCTATCCATTCACTCATTCATCTGCTCACCCATCATTAACATTCACAGTGGACTTTTAAACTTAGCTCATGCTGTAAATGGGGTGGGAGACATTTCTTATGCTTTGTTTATTTTCTCTGCTCATCGTCTAGATTCTTGCACTGAAGGAGTTAAGTGAATAGTGGACCAGAGACTTGACCAAAAAAGCCTATCCAAGTGGGTGGGCAGCTTTCTCTCTGACTAATGCTGGGTACAACAGTCCCAATACTAATCAGAAGGTTTGAACATTTATGTTGTTGTATATCTTCTCTTTGATTTGTTTCTTTATCTGTGGGGGAACATATAGCACTGGTATTTTAACATGGCAAACTGTTAATCCAACAGTCATAAAGACTGCTTAAGTGGGCACTAGTTATTCCTTTAAATAAAACTAAATTAACTTGGATGCTGGAGATCTGACATAAAAAAAAACAAAAGCATTGGAGAAACTCAAAGTTGTTTGGTCTGTGCAAAGAGAAACAGAGTTAATATTTCAATATTGATATGACTTTTCTTTGGGTTACAGAAGCAAGCCATTCACCTCATCGTGTCCACACCAACTTGTCAAATGAGAAATTTGCTGTGTTCCATTCTTCTATCTTCTTCACAGAATCCTGCACATTCCTAATTTTGAAACGCAGCGTAATTCCCTTTTGCATCCCCCAATTGAAACTGATTCTACCACAGTTTGAGGAAATACCACATGCTGTATGTCAAAGATTTCTGTCATGTTGCATCTGGTTCTTTTGCCAATCAGGTTTCAGTCCTTCTATTAGTCTAACCTCTCCCATGATTTTGAACACATCTATCAAATTTCTGTTTAATTCTTTCATCAAGGAAAACAGTCCCAAACTCAAAAACCTTCCTGATTTTCAGCTTTCAACTTAGGCTCATTAGTAGTACTGGATGAGTTTTCTCCAAAATCAGAACTGTTATAGTGCAAAAAGAGGTTATTTTCCCCTTATGTCTGCACTGGCTCTCCTCATCATGGCTTAGTATCATTCTCCTGTCTTTCACCCATAACACTACAGATTGTTTTCAAATAATCAGCTAGTATCTCATGAATTCCTCACATGCCTCCAGGAAGCGTATTCCAGACCCCAACTGCATGAAAAAGCTTTTTTCTCAAATCACATTTGTGTCAAATTACCTTGAATGTCTATGCACTCATTTTTGATTCTTGTAAAAGTGGGAACAATTCTCTGTATCTATATCGTCCAGATCCCTTTTGGTTTTGAAATCTTCTATCAAATCTCCTCTGAACCATCTCCTCCCTGAGGAAAACAGTCCCAGCTTCTACAATGTGTCTTAATAACTAAGCTTTCTCCTCCCTATAGTCTATCACATAATTTAATTGTATTATGCCATCCTTTTGTTTCAATACATTTTAATAATTGCAGGCAAAATTGAAGTATTTACTCACAATATGCATTCATCTTGACTCCCTACACGTAACTTCTATATTGATGGTTTCATGGGGATGTGAGACTGAATTTTTACTCTACTCTACCTTTCTTGTTATGGGTTTGCACTGACCCATATGATACCACATGTATTGAATTATCATCTCTTCTTTTATAATTGTGAATTTTAGATGAGCGTCTCTATTTGTTAATGATTATATTAGGGGAGGCGATGGCCTCATGGTATTATCGCTGGACTGTTAAACCAGAGACCCAGATAACGTTCTCAGGACCTGGGTTCAAATCCTGCCACAGCAGATGGTGGAATTTGAATTCAATAAATATTGGGAATTAAGAATCTACTGATGACCATGCAATCCATTGCCGATTGTTGGAAAAACCTACCTGGTTGACTAATGCCATTTAGGGAAGGAAACTGCCATTCTTACCTGGTCTGGCCTACATGTGACTCCAGACCTACAAATTATGGTTGACTCTTAACTGTCCTCTGGGCAATTAGCGATTGAAAATAAATGCTGCCTAGCCAGCGATGCCCTCATCCTATGAATGAATAAAGGGAGAAAGAAAAAACAGACCTTCTCAGTTAGTGTCAATGACCTGAGATGTTAGGCTCCTTGCTTCTCCCAGCTCCTGGTCAAGAAGTCTCCCAGGGTCCCCTTACGCCGGATTCACCTCAATTAACTCACAGTAGATCTTCCATCCTCAATTAGGGAGCTGCTGGCTAATCTGATTGTCCAGGCAGCTCATTGATTCCATTAGTTTCAGCATTGAGCGGTGGCATTGCTGGGAACACCATTCCTTGGGAAGAGGACTGATGCAACCTGGATTTGAAGGGAGTTTGAGAACTTGGGTAGACCTAACTGGCAGATTATGGTTAATAGAGGATGGGGTTTGGGGAGCTGGGTTTGAGATGTCATGGGAGTGGGATAAAGTGGGATCTTGGGAGGTGGAGCTGCCAGTGATGAGCACAATTGATGCCCTCACACCGTCCATTGAAATCTTCCCCTTCCTACTTCTCTGACAGCAGCCTGTGTAGTGAAGGATTCCCAGCTACCAGCCTTGTCTCTACCTTCCCCTATCACACATAAAATAGCAGTAGAGACAGAATGAAGCACTTAAGCAATCATTAATTAGCAATATAATGGCCTCAATAGGCTTAAGGGTGGGGTGGACTGCTTGACATCCTACTCATCCACTACAAGTGGACAAGGAGTATGCCCTCACTTTTGAAGGGAGTAGATGTATTTGTACCAGCTCCACAAGGTACATTGACCAGACATTGTTGCACATGTCGTTATCATCTAATAAAACGTTTTGTTATCTAAGGGCAGTTTTCCTTTTATAGATATTGCATGCAATATTATTTATCTCTGGATGGACTCAAGACAAAGAAAAGTCAATGGAGAACCGTTGGATTAGAATTACTTCAAACAACCCTGACTCAGTATGTCATTACTCAAGATTGGTAGAGGTGGCAAATACCTATGATACCAGGAGTGGTCATCTGGCAATTCTTGATCCAATAGCCTTCCTTACTTTATCCACTTTATAAGCCTGAAATTAACTGTTAATATGGACTTCCAGTTTCAAAAGTTATTTTCCTTTTGGTGTTTAAAAGATAATAGCTTCTTGTTGCTAAACATCAAAACATAAGGTTCGTAGACAATATGAAATAATAAAGGTCGTTCACAGAGGTTAATTTGCTCCACCTTATATCAATCAAATGTTGAATTGAATTGAATTGCATGTTTTATTGTCACTTGTATTTTACGGTGAATAATACAGTAAAGTACAGTGAAAAGCTTCAAATGTTGCCACAATCCGGGGCCATTTTGAATAGTTTAAGAATAAAAAGATAAAGCTGAAAGGGATTCTACCTTCATTCTGCTGCCTTCGCTGTGAGTCCTGAGCTGGCTTATCATTGGCACCTACGCTGCCACCCCTCCTCCACCACTTTGCCACCAACTGTGTCGGGCTCGCCAACATAGAATTATCCATTCTTTAGGTGCCATCTCTTTGCCACTGAGCTCACCCCACCAACGCCGGATCCCACGCTGAAGCCGCACTCGCCCTGCAAACAAACGTCCCTGGCTCCGCTACCTCGCCGACAACGAGGAGTCGCTGCTCCGAGCCTACCATGACCGCAACCAGGAGTCCCTGGCTCTGCTGCCCAGGCCATCTTGCCAAGAGTCCCACTCCATTCACCTTCCTGCAATATGTCACCTTCTCCAACAGGAAGAAAGTGAAGAAAAGACAAAATTGCAAAAGAAAGAAGGCAAAAGAGTAAGGAAGAAGGAAGGAAGTGGCTGTTGTAGGAAAGATGTTGTGAAATTTGAAAGGGTTTGAAAAAAATTTGCAAAGGTGTTGCTGGGATTGGAGGGTTTGAGCTACTTGGAGAGGCTGAATAGGCTGGGGCTTTTTTTACCCCTGGAGTGTTGGAGGCTGAGGGGTGACATTATAGCAGTTTATAAAATCACCAGGGACATGGATAGGGTGAATAGGCAAGATCTTTTCAAGGTAGGGGAGTACAAAGCTAAAGTGCATAGGTTTAAGGTGAGAAGAGAAAGACTTAGAAGGGATTTAAGGGACAACTTTTTTGTGCAGAGGGTGGTGCATGTATGGAATGATCTGCCAGAGGAGGTGGTGGGACTGCTACAATTACAACATTTAAAAGGCATCTGGATGGGTATATGAACAGAAGGGGTTTAGAGGGATATGGAGCAAATGGTGGCAAATGGAATTTGATTAATTTAGGATATCTGGTCAGCATAGATGAGTTGGACTGAAGGGTCCATTTTCATGCTGTGCATCACTCTGAGTCTATGGCTCGGCTGGAAAATAAAATAACTGTGCTTTAAAGAGAGAGATAGAGAGAGAGATGTAATTCAGTAGCCCAAAAGTAATTAGTCTGAACTTAAATGTATTTCCCTGGCAGGGCTTAAATCTGGCTTCAGTTGATATAGTCATAAAAGCTGACAAGTTTTAAAGTTAAATCTCTATCTCTTAGACTCTGTCAAATGTTATTTGTCACTGCGGCAAGATTAGTAGACACACTGAAAATGCTATGGACAGTGGGCTAGCAGCTTGCTAGACATGAGTAAAAACAGTAGGAAATTTATCTACAAATATCCAGCAGTTGTGATCAAGCTGCTATAAATCAGGCAAAAGTGAGCCAGTAAATTAATTATGAGCACAGCAGGCCAAGCAGCATCAGAGGAGCAGGAAGGCTGACGTTTCGGGCATTTCTGAAGAAGGGTCTAGGCCCGAAACGTCAGCCTTCCTGCTCTTCTG
>NC_063335.1:102520499-102634920 GCF_021869965.1 Rhincodon typus | reverse complement strand
CAGGAAGGCTGACGTTTCGGGCATTTCTGAAGAAGGGTCTAGGCCCGAAACGTCAGCCTTCCTGCTCTTCTGATGCTGCTTGGCCTGCTGTGTTCATCCAGCTCTACACCTTGTAATCTCAGATTCTCCAGCATCTGCAGTTCCTGCTATCTCAGTAAATTAATTATTTTTTCCTCTGGTCATTGCTGTTGTAATTACAAATGGGGGATAAATCACAACAAAACAATAAATACAACAATTGTAAAATTTAGCCAAATAGATGAGGATATCAAACGAATGAGAGAAAAAGTCTGATTTGAACATAGATTGCTAATTGGTTGGACAGGCAGGATTAAATGAAAGACCCCAGGGTTTCAGTTATATTTTGTTGCTGAAAATCCTTTCCTCCTTATGTCATCCAGTATCAAGCAGTTAGCCCCACGTCATGCAAACAATTTTCTGTCTGACTGTTCAATTGTTGGCATTTCTTATTCCAGTTTTTGCTGGAAGAAGATTTGTACAGATTGTTAGACCTCATTGCCTGTAATTTGCAGGCAAGACTTTCTGCTTTACAACAATGAGTATATTTTCAAAAGTATTGAACTGGTTGTAAAGTACTTTGGGACATAGAGAGGTGGTGCAGAGCACTTGTACATGTACATAGTCTTTCATCTCACCCATTCAGACAAAGACAGTCGAGATATCACTGACCAAACCAGAACCTTACTGTACCCCTACCATCAGAATGACAGGATGCTTACTGAGGAAGGATCACTGGACCTTAATGAGTCAGCACTGAGGAAGGGTCACCCGATCTGAAACGTTGACTCTGATTTTTCTTCACAGATGCTGCCAGACCTGCTGAGCTTTACCAGCAACTTCTGTTTTTGTTCCTGATTTACAGCATCCACAGTTCTTTCAGTTTTTAAGACAGGAAGCTTAGTCGAGTGGATATGGGTGCATTTGGAATCTGTCATTGCATCTTATATAATATATAACATCAAGTCATAATCTCAGGTCAATCATTTTCAAAGATCCATCTGCTATCTATCTGCTATCCTAACTCTTGTCCCTTTTCTATTTCAAAAAGGCACTTCAGTGGAGCACAATCTTTCAGTGGAAGCTGTGATGCATTTCATTCTTCCCAGTCATTCGATAGGATATTGAGACACAGCAAGACTGGTAAAGACTGGTAGCAACCCAATGACATCTGCATGTGTGAAAGATCCAATACCAGTAGCAGCTATTGATACCACAGGAGACAGTATAGTCCTAGATTAAAGGCCTCTTCCAGTTCTGCTAAGGCAAAATAAGATAAGGAATTTAGGAGCATAGACATGGGAAGAAAGCTTCTGCCATCATATGGGGAGATACTGGAGGTATTAGAAGGACATTTTTAGTCATGGAGTATCACCAGAATGGCTGAAGATGACCATTTCCAGCTCTTATGGTGTCAGTTTATATGGCATTAGTACTCTGTAGTTTGTTTGTGAAAGTGGGATCAAGTCAATGGATGCTGCAGCCAGATTCCTGCAATAATAGACCAGAACCATAAACCTGGCAGCTCTGGTACATGCTGTATCTTCTTAGCAAGGCTGGGACCATCAATGGAGAGAAAAGCTGAATTAGCACTTCCAGTTGAATTGTTTTGTGGTGTTGAAAGGGGTCAAGGGGTGGAAGAGTAAAAAGGAAGGTCTGCGATAGGTTAGGGGTTGGGAGAAACCAACTCACAAAGATGTCATGCAATAAAAAGGGAGCAGAAATGGTTGTGGTAAAGAAGCAAAACATTTGTCTGGAGTCAGTGTGAATGAACAGGTAATGAACAGCTCTGTCTAAAATTATGAGAAACAAGTTTGAGATTGGCACAAGAGCAAAATAAAGAATCAAAATGGCATGATTGGAATTTGTTGAACATTATGTTGAGTCTAAGAGCCTGTAAGGTATCCAAATTGGTAAATGAAGTGTTGTTCCTCCAGCTTGTGTTAACCTTCCCTTTTCAATGGCATTAAACCCATCACATTTCCTCAGTTCTGAAGAAGAATCATATTTCACTCAATATTGAGCAATGTGAGCTCTGGTGAGATTTGTCACAGAACTGGACAAATCCAGTGAGGCCTGAAGGGTTCAGCAGTGGGAGGCCTCTCCTGGTGACTATGAAGATGACATCTTATCAGAACATCTAGATGACTAACTTCTTCCACGAACCAACCAGTGACCTGTGTGTAATCTCTCAGCTGTGCATTCAGAAATGCATGAAGTCATTGGATTGGAAGATGGCAGCACGTGCTTTGGATTATGAGGGTGAACTTCAATTTCTAATGGTTACAGTCATTTCCCTTTCATCTCTTCGTAGATGAAAGCTAACATTTACCTGTATGTGATGTTCCCCTACTGGACAAGGACAAACTGTGGAACAGAGTAGCTGTGACTCAAAGAGGATGATGAGGTGGGACATAAATAAGGACAAGTAAACTGTATGGTATGATGGTTAAACAATAACTTGAGTGAGAGAATCAGGTTGCATGTGTGAGGCAGTGTCAGCCATGTTGGCTATGTGCCATGGGCGACATGGCTTTGTGGTTGCTGTGCCATTATAGTACCAGTGAGGGCAATGCCAGATTGCCAACGTTTGCCTGGTGCACAACTGTCTTTTAAAGATGTGGTGTTGATCTTTTGGTGGATATCTGCTGAGTAACAAGTTTTTGGAAGAATGAAGATGGGGCTGGAATCGGAGCTGTGAGATGCCATTTGGGTGAAGTTGGTAATTAATGAAGCAAGTTTAGTGAGATACGCCTAGACAACCCGCCATGCCTTGCAGCAAAAAACACTCCCAAAAAATGCACTCAGCCAAAACAATATAAGAATTGGCTCATTATCTCTGTTTCATTCTCCACTTCACTACCAGACATGTTGTATATTTCTGGTACTTTCTGTTTTTAATTTCATGTTTCCAGATTTCACAGTATTTTACTTGTACTTTATTAGGAACGCTAATGGCTGGCATATAAATTCTCATTCCCACATGTCATAGAATCCCTACAGTGTGGAAGCAGGACATTCAGCCCATCAAGTCCACACTGACCCTCCACAGAGCATGGCACCCAGAGCCATCTCCCTAACTTATTCCTCTATCCATGCGTTTCCCATGCTAATCCACCTAACCTGCACATCCCTGGACACTATAGGGCAACTTATCATGACCAATCCACCTAACCTGCACATCTTTGGACTTGGAGGAAACCAGAGCACCCAGACAAAATGCATGCAGGCACAGGGAGAACATGCAAACTCCACAGAGATAGTCTCTAGAGGGTGGAATCAAATCCGGGTCCCTGGTGCTGTGAGGTAGCAGTGCTCACCACCGGGTCACTGTCCCACCCTGTCAGGAACAACCAAGGTGTGGCATTTACATTTTAAATGAAGCCATTGTCTGCCTATTTTTGGGTATCTCTCTCATGACAAAGGCAGAACAGGAATAGTTAAATAATTGAAGAAACACAACAAGAAATTTCAAACACTATTTATCTCTGCTCCTATGATGCTGCTTGGCCTGCTGTGTTCATCCAGCCCTGCACCTTGTTGTCTCGGATTCTCCAGCATCTGCAGTTCCTACTATCTCTGATTCACTATTTACCACCTGTTTGCCCAATTCCTTCCAGGCAGTGTTAAAATCAGTCCCATAGAGCCTGACTAAAAATTGAATACAACTTTCAAGTGAACTAAGCAAAATTCTGATAGCAATAAAATGATTCTTCAAACCAGTAGAATCGAATTTTGAGAACCAGGCAAGGAGCTTTTATAAAATGAGTAGAATTACAAGTCAGTCTACAGGCTCAGCAAGTGATAAGGAAGACACATGAACTATTGGCATTTCTTGTAAGAGGTATGGAATATAAAAGTGGGGAAAGTTACTGCAGCTGTACATGGTCTTGATGAGACCTGTTTGGAATACAATGGAACATTTAGTTCTCTTTATCTGGAGTACGCAATCATTGTGCTCGAAGCAGTTCACCAAAGGTTTTTGGTAATGAAGGAAGTCAAGTGTTAGAAAGTACAGATAGGAAAGTGCAGATGAAGCCACAACCAGATCAGCCATGATTTTATTGAGTGGCAAAGCAGGCTTGGATGGCGGTAAAGAATACTTCTGTCTGATGTTCCAATGTTCTTAAATTTTCAATTCCCTTTTCAGGGGCTGTAAAATTCCCCAATTCTCTCCTACTCACTTCCAGCCTGTCTGCATTTTAACCCAGGGCAGGAGAGGCTTGAGCAGCCTGCTTACCCTCAACCCACTGTTGGACACTTAAGGATCGTTTCCTGCCCAGACTCAATATTGACTGATAGGAGGAGCTGAGAATGGGAGTAAGCATGCCACATGTGAGTGGGGAGGCAACTCCTTTGAGGGCACTTTCTATATTGGGCAATTCGTCCAAAGGTCTGTGACCCCTTTTCCCCAACCTTTCCATGAAATACTCCACTCGTTCTTCAACATCTTCCAGGGCTTCTTCCCTCCTCCCTGTCACAAGAGTCACCACACTTACCTAATCCTGGACTTAACAATGTGTTGATATTCTCCAGGTCTGCCGTTGGGATGCTATGCCCAGTTACCTGCCAGGCTTCAGATACATTGAGAGCCCATCCTCAGAATGATTGTAATGACTGCGTTTTCTGGTACCAGATGGGCATCTTGCTGGGCTACAACTGCTGAGCATATAATTCCATTCATTTCGATCTCCTATTTTTAAGGTCACTCATTGTCTGCAGACACCACTCATGTGACTCAATGCTCAACTGTCACAGTTTTCATGCCCTCCTGCTTCCAAAGCTGCTTCTGTACGGCCAAAAAAGATTTTGTCCTTCTTTTCCATTTAAAAAAAATCTTTCAGGGGATATGGACATTGCTGGCTGAGTCAGTAGTTATTACACATCTCTAATTGCCCTTCGGAAGGTGATGGTGAGCTGCCTTCCTGAACTGCTGCACTCCATTTAGGTTCATCCACAGCATTGCTAGGAAGAGAGTCCCAGGATTTTGACTGAACAACATCAAAGAAATAGCGATATATTTCCAAGCCAGGATAGATAGTGGCTTGGAGAGAAACATGCAGATGGTGGTGTTCCCATATATCTGCTGCCCTTGTCCTTCTAGACACTAGTGTTCATGAGTTCATAAGATGATGTCAAAGGAGACTTAGTGTGCATCTTGTAGATGGTACACACTATTGCTACTGAGTGTTTGTGGTATAGAGTGAATGTTTGTAGGTGTGGTGTCAAGCAAGAGGGATGCTTTGTTCTCGAGTGTTGTTGGAGTTACACTTATCAAGGGAATTGGAGAGTATTCTGTTACACTCCTAACTCGTGCTTTCTCAATGATGAACAGGCTTTGGGGTGTCAGGAGGTAAATTGTTCAATGCTGAACTCCTAGCCTCTGACCTGCTCTTGTAGCGACAGTGCTTATATGGCAAGTCCAGTTCACCCTCTGGTCAATTGGAACACCCAGGATACTGATATTGGAAGATTCAGTTTTGAACACCAATGGGTGATGATTGGATTCTCTCTTATTGGAAACAGCCGTTGCCACTTATGTGGCACAAATATTACTTGCCACGTGTTAACCCAAGCCAGGTTGTTGTTCAGGTCTTATTCCACTCAGGCACAGATTGCTTCAGCACCTGAGGAGTGATAAGTGTTGTAGAGTGCAATCATCAACAAACATTTCCACTTCTGATCTTGTGATGGATTGAATCAATATATATATATTGATCCATTGAACATTTCTCATTATAAAGAAAAGTGCGATTGAAACTTTCAACAGTACCAGTAAATGGAAATAACCAGAATACTTGGTGCATTTGATAGCACAGCAAACCAACCATGATAACAGCTTTCTATCCATGGCAGAAAGATCTTGTAGTCAAGACACAGGGGAAATAAAATGTATTGTAACTTGAATTTGGAACTAAAGGTTTATTGGAAAATAGACATAACATTCCAAAAAGAGATAAGTAAATCGGCCAGACGTTCCAAATATTGCATCAAGGTTTCCTCAAACCAGTAAAGGCAATTGGACAACAATTAATGGGATTGATTGAAAGAACTGGAAGAAAGAATAAAATGAGGTGGATTGCAGAATAATGCAGATGTCTGAAAACGAATGGAAGGGGAATCATGTTATATAAGCAACCTCTTCAGGAATGAACCTGAAATGTAATTCTGTCTATACAAACTGGCTAAGGTGGATAGGTGGTATTGATCTAGCAAAGTTTGCACAATTACAAAGATGAAAACTACACTGTAAGCTGCTGGCAAAATGTTTAATTTAGTTATATCAATAGAATTAAAATTAGTAATTCTTAAAGGGCAGGGAATTAAAATGAGGTCCAATGGCTGCAATTGAAAAACTAGCATCAGACAGGCACAATAGACACCTTCTTCAGGTTTTCTTGTTATTTGAATAATTTGGAATGGGCATAAGAATACACCCCCAAGTCATAAAGCCTTACAGGAAAGAATTGGGCCTTTCTGTCCATTATGCCATGTTGACTGTAATCTGCAAATTCAGGAGAGATTGCATAACGTGGTTAAATGACATTGCTTGCTTCATAATGTTAATGCAGATACTACCACTTTAAGTGGACTTAAGACAGAGGAATGTTACATCAGCAGATTTAACATTCAGGTATTGATACAGTCAACAATGACTTTTAATTTTTTTTTAAAGAGGTAAGAATATTATAAAGGCCCATTCAGAGGTGACATTTAATAAATGAGTTTTGGTGAAAAATGAATGCTGAATGAGAAAGAGTCCAAATGATATTAGCTGACACCATCGGAGAGATTGAATACGAAAGCTTGGCAAATCGCACACTGTCATGAATCTTCTAGAGCTCACAAGGCGATACTTTATTCAAGGGTAGATGTCACTCTGAGGGAAAAAAAATGCTTACAGAAGAAACTACAAAGATCACATTAGTAAAGGGAACATTTAAAGTAAATAATTAATGTCACAATGGTATTTTGTGCCACTTCTATTTTAGTATCTCCATTGGGGATACACTTTAAAAATAGAGCTTGATTATGAGGTAAAAAAATGATATCAAATAGTGGTCCTGACTATGTATTCATTTTCTTCTTCAGTACTCTACCCAAAGGCAAGTCCTTTGTAATTATTTGGCAGTCTCTAAGCCTATTGCAGCCAAAATGGGGAACCAACTGTTTGCTGTGGGTGTTATTCTGATTCACATGCTAGTCTCGTAAACTGAGTTAATCTGTCCTCCTAATGATCCACTACTATGTGAAATAACAATAACAAGTTTTGCTGATGCTTCAGTATGGCTAGTACTAGAGATAGTAATGCATTTTTGTAGGTAATCGGACCCCATTTTAATGAAATTGGTGAACTACCCGTATTACATCAGTGCTGAGAAGCACTTTATTGACTGAATGATGCGAAATCCAGTGGTTCATCCACAAAACTGTGCTAAAAAGGATGCCTTTAAAATGAGGAGGTTGAACATGTGTCAGGGAAAGGGAGGTGCAAGGAAATGGCATAGGTAGGGAGGGAGGGTGCACTTCAGTGGATGTCAGCAAGAGGGAAGAGTATTATTGGTCCAGGATGAACTGTTTCTTTTAGCTTACAAAAGTTCTTAAAAAAGATCTTACCAATGTTTCAAAGCGGTCAAAAATGATTTCTTTGAAGTCTACTAAAATGGTCACTATGTTCATTTCTTCAAGATGCAAGTCCAGCTAGCACCAAACTTACACTTAGTGCTGAATGCCTTAGAAACCTGGCCTGATTGCATAAATAAATAGTATTAATCATTCCACTCTTGAGTAGAAAAGATTGAAGCACTGGTCTGCTAATTCCAGGGCAGTTTAAAAATCACATCGGGCATGCTTCAAAGGGCAACTGAGTGGAAAGGAAATGCTGTCTCACCAATTCACATTGAGGGTGGTAGTGAGCGAAAAATGAACCCACTGTGTTTCACACAATATGTTTGACTGTGACCCCATCTTCTGTTCAACGGTACATAAAAGATTCAAAGATGAGGAGAGAACTTTCCTGTCTGGATTTTCATTTTTCTCTTTATTCTTTCCTGGGACATGGTCCTAGGAAGCAACTCCTGGGATGTGGTCCGAGGAAGCCATTCAGTTCAAATGCCATCAAGACCAGCATGTGAACTGAATGGCTTCCTAGGCTGTTTCGGAGAGCAGTTCTATGTCAAACACGTTGCTGTGGGTCTGGACTCACATGAAAGCCAGGCCAGTTAAGAACAGCAGATTTCCTGCACTAAAGGACAGGAGCTAACTGGATGGTGATGATGAGAATTCTAATATTTTCATGGCCATCACTAATGAGATGAGCTTTCAATTCCGGATTTATTAACTAAATTTAAATTCCACAATCTGGTGGCCATCGTGGGATTTGAATGTATGTCCCCAGTATTAGCCGAGGTCATGGATTACCAACGCAGGGACATAACCACCATGTTACTATCTCCATAGTTTCTCACAATAAGATAGGCAAAGCCGGTGAGGTTAGAAATAAAATTAAATCAATAGCAAGAAATGATATAGAGTCAGGAAGCATAGAATCTGTAGAGTTGAGGAACCACAAAGGGAAAAAGACCCTGATGGGAACTGTATATAGGTTTCCAAGAAATAATCAGTATGTGGCGAAGAAAATAAATCTGAAGATATAAAAGGCATGTAAGAAAGGCACTATTAAATAATCACGGGGGACTTCAATATGCAGATAGACTGGGAAAATTACGTCGATGGCGGATCTCAAGAAAAGAAATTCGTGGAATGTTTACAAGATTTGTTTTTTTTGGAACATCTTGTGGTAGAGCCCACTCAAGAACAGGCAGTTCTGGGTTTGGTGTTGTGTAACGAGGCATACTCGATTAGGAAGTTTAAGATGAAGGGAACCCTTGGGTTCAGTGACCGTAATGTGATAGAATTCACCCTGCAGTTTGAGAGGGAGAAGCTGGAATCAAATGAAACAGTAATACAGTTGAGTAAAGAGTAACGTAACTTCCAAGCCAGAAAGAAGGAAATGGCCAGAGTTGATTGCAAGGGGAGTCTAGCAGGGGAGATGGTGGAAAAGGCAAAGGTAGGAATATCTGGGGGTAATTTCGAAGGTGCAACAGAAGTTTATCCTGAGGAAAAAGAAGCATAATAAGGGGTGGGCAGGGCAACCATGGCTGACAAGGGAAATCAGGGACAGTATAAAAGCAAAAGAAAAGTGTACAATGTGGTGAAGATTAGTGGGAAGCCAAAGGATTGGGAACTGTAAAAACTAGCACAGGATAACTAAAAAAGTAATAAGGGGGAGAAGATAAAATGTGAGGGTAAGCTAGCTAGTAAAATAAAAGAAGATTTCTGAAGAAGGGTCCAGACACGAAATGTCAGCCTTCCTGCTCCTCTGTTGCTCTTGGCCTGCTATGTTCATCCAGCTCTACACCTTGTTATATCGAAAATTTCAAGAGTTATTTTAGATATATAAAAGGTCAGAGAGAGACATGAGACCACTGGAAAATGAGGCTGGAGAAATAGAAATGGGGAATAAAGAAATGGCGGAAGAACTGAATAGGTATTTTGCATTAATTTTCACAGTGGAAGACACTAGCAGCGTACTAGAACTTCAGGAAAGTTGAGGGGGCAGAAGTGATTGTAGTGGTCATCACTGAGGAGAAGCTGCTGGGTAAGCTGAAAGGTCTGAAGGTGGATAAATCACCCAGACCAGATGAACTACACCCCAGAGTTCTGAAGGAGATAGCTGAGGAAATTGTAGAGGCATTGGTGCGATCTTTCAGGAGTCACTGGAGTTGGTGAGAGTCCCAGAGGACTGGAAAATGGTTAATGTAACACTAGAAGGGGGGAAGGCAGAAATCAAGAAATAAGTTAGCCTGACCTTGTTTATTCGTCAGATTTTAGAATCCATTTTTAACGATGAGATTGTGGAATACTTGGAAGTGCATGGTAAATTTGAGCTGACACAGCACAGCTTTGTCAAGGGAAGGTCATGCCTGACAAATCTGTTAGCATTCTTTGAGGAGATAACAGGCAAATATGACAAAGGAGAGCCCAGTGGATGTGATCTGGATTTCCAGAAGGCCCTTGACAAGGTGTGACACAGGACACTGCTAAATAAGATAAAAGCCTATGGAATTAAGAGTAAGGTACTAGCATGAATAGAAGATTGGTTGACTGGCAGAAGGCAGAAATTAGAGATAAAGGGGTCTTTATCAGGATGGCAGCTGGAGTTCTGCAGGAGTCAGAGTTGGTACCATAACTATTCACATTATACATTAACAATCTAGACGAAGGAACTGAGGGCATTATTGCAGAGTTTGCAGGTGACACAAAGATAGGTGTAGAGACTGGGAGTTGAAGAAGAGGGGAGGCTGCAGTGGAACTTGGACAGGCTAGGAAAGTGGGCAAAGAAGAGGCAGATAGAATACAATGTAGGAAAGTGTGAGGTTATGCACTTTGGTAGGAAGTATAGAGGCATAGACTATTTTCTAAATGAGGAAAGCCTTCAGAAATTTGAAGCACAAAGGGATTTGGGAATCCTAATTCAGGATTCTCTAAAGGTTAACATGTAGACAGTTGGCAGTTGGCAAATGCAATGTTAGTATTCATTTCAAGAGGCCGATAATATAAGACCAGGAATGTACTGTTCAGGATCTGGTCAGACTTCATTTGGAATATTGTGAGCAGTTTTGGGCCTCATATCTAAGGAAGGATGTGCTGGCATTGGAAGGGGTCCAGAGGAGACTTACGTGAATGACCCTGGGGAGGAAGGGTTTATCATACAGGGAACGGTTGAGGACTCTAGGTCTGTACTTGGTGGAGCTTAGAAGGATCCGGGGTAATCTCATTGAAGCTTACAGAATACTGAGAGGCCTGGATAAAGTGGGCATGAAGTAGATGTTTCTATTAGTGGAAGAGGCAATGGCCTAGTGGTATTATCACTGGATGCATCAATCCTGAGACCCAGATAATTTTCTGAGGACCCGGGTCCAAATCCCACCACGGCAGATGGTGGAATTTGAATTCAATAAAAAATATCTGGAATTAAGAGTCTAATGATGGCCATGAATCCATTGTCAATTGCCAGAAAAACCCATCTAGCTCACTAATGTCCTTTAGGGAAGGAAACTGCCATCCTTAACTGGTCTGGCCTACATGTGACTCCAGACCCACGGCAATGTGGTTGACTCATAACAGCCCTCTGGGCAATTAGGGATGGACAATAAATGCTGCCTAGTCAGCAATGCCCTGGCCTTGTGATTGAATAAAGAAAAAAGAAGAGACTAGAACCTAAGAGCACAGATTCAGAGTAAAAGGGTAACCTTTGAGAACAGAGATGAGGAGGAATTTCTTTACGTAGAGAGCAGTTGATCTGTGGAATTAATTGCCACAGAGGACTGTGGAGGCCAATTCATTGAGTGTATTTAAGACAGAGATGGATATGTCCTTGATCAAGGGTTAAAGGGGAAAGGCAGGAAAATGAGTTTGAGAAATATGTCAGCAATGATCAAATGGTGGAGCAGATTTGATGGGCTGAATGGCCTAATTCTGCTCCTATATCGTATGGTGTTATGGTAAACAGATTATTCAGCCATTACGTTTAAAGCTATTTATGGCAACCTGCTGCATTTTGTTCTGATCATAATAAAAATGGACTATCAGAGTTCAACTTCCATTGTCTGATTCTGACACAGAACACCTTTTATGGGCTAAAAATGCTTTTAAAAATGGCGGCTATGATCACTTGACAAGTCTATATAATGCACACTGAATCTATGAAAGTGGCTGCACAGAATTACAATTTCGATCTAGTGGCACTGAAACTGAAAGTTTTTGTTTGTCTCTTGTTTTAATCCCATTTACATTATAAATTCACACACAAATGTTGCCCATAGACATGTAATTGGAAATAAAAAAATGCAAAAGACACCAGAATCAACTTAGGAATCATATTTCAACACTATCCTCTGTGCAACAAAGGAAAGAAAGTCAGCAACATGGAATGATCACAACAAGGACTCTGAAAGCTCTTCTCTCCCTCTCTCAACCTCCCTTTAACTCAGTAACCAGCCAATGGAAAGCAACATGGATCAAGTTGGACACCAGCATCTTTCCTGTTATGAAGGAAAAAAAATGGCAGATAAACACCGAGAGAACCGCGGATGCTATAAAGCAGAAACAAAAACAGAAGTTGCTGGAAAAGCTCAGCAGGTCTGGCAGCATCTGTGAAGAAAAGAATCAGAGTTAGCATTTTGGGTACAGTGACTCTTCCTCAGAATGGGTGACCGAACCCGAAATGTTAGCTTTGATTTTTCTTCGCAGATGCTGCCAGACCTGCTGAGCTTTTCCAGCAACTTTGTTTTTGTTCCTGATTTCTTTCAGTTTTTATACTGAAGTGAAGCTATATTGCTATTCCGTCACTATCATTGTGTTAGAATCCTGGACCTCCATCTCTCACAGCCTTGTTGGAGTACCTACATCAAATGGGCTGCAACAGTTCAAGCAGGTGGTTGACAATCACCTTCTCAAGGGCACTTAGTGATGGGCAATAAATCTTAGCCTTTCCAGTTACACTCACATCACAGTAAAAATGCTGAACATTTCACATCATTTAGAATGGGCCTGAAAAATACGGTTGCAGAAAATAACCACGGCATGTGAGACTTGCCTTTCATTCCTCACAGTATTAAAGGGAACCTGAAGTTTGACTGGTTTTAATCTGCATTTCTAGGGAAACGATTTGCCTCTTTAAAAAACACAAATATTAGCTTCACTGAGCCAACACACAATCTCATCTGTGCACTTACAATTCAAAGGTTACAAGTCATAAACAATAAATCAATAACAATTTTGAGTACGTTAACAGTTTGGCCAGACCATCTGCTGAGCAATCCTTGGAGACATAGAACATTGACAGATAAATTGTGTTTTGTTACTTTATTTTCCTCCCTGTCAATCAGTTTGATCTTCCTCATGTTTAAGAATGGTCTTTGAAAAAGAACTGTGGCTCACATTTAATTGAACTGTTTAAGGCCAACATCATCCAATTTACCACAAATGTCTTCTTGGGTCTTTATGTAACTTTTCTGAGTAGTTAGATTCTCCGGAGGGGGAGAAAAAAATGAGTTAAATTTAATCAAATTCAGCAAAGATTTAATGGTATTTGGCTGTAAGTTTTGAAAGAGCAAACAAAGCTGAAGCATATATACTCAATTAAAATAAATTGACAAGGATTTATCCAGTAAATCACACAGCCATCAGTTGACTATACGATCAAGGTGGACACCCGTTTCGGCCAGGGTGGATTCAGGACCTTCCTCGTTGCCCTGGCATTATGTGTTGATAGAAAACTCTAGAAGAACAAGAGAAAGATCTAGCCATATAGACCAAGAACATTTCAGATATGGTATTAGCTGACCATCTAAAAGCAAAGAGCTAAAGTTGTTAAAAACCGGAAAAAAAGACATGAAGTGCTGGAGACATTTAGTAGGTCGTGCAGGGAGAGAGAGAGGAGCAGAGTTAATGTTGTGAGCCCAATACAGCTCCTCTTCTGAAGCCTAGCGGACTCAAACATCTCTCTGATTGTCTCTCTGTAGATGAGTTTCTCCAGCACTTTCTGCTTTTGTTAACTGGGCTTCTGGCAGCCTTGACTCATTCGGTAGTCAGGTAGTTGCGGGTTCAGCCACACTTCAGGATTTAAGCTTAAACTAGGTTAACATTTCAGTACTGCGTTGAGTTTCAAATGTAATGTTAAATAGAAGTAACATAAATCATAAAAACCGAAAGAACTGCAGATTCTGTAAATCAGGAACAAAACAGTAATTGCTCGAAAAGTTCAGCATGTCTGCCAGCATCTGTGAAGAAAAATCAGCATTAACGTTTCAGGTTCGGTGACCCTTGTGGTCAGTGTTCTGAGGAAGGGTCACCGGACTTGAAACGTTAACTCTGATTTTTCTTCACAGATGCTGCCAGACCTGCTGAACTTTTCCAGCAACTTCTGTTTTTGTTTGTAACATAAATTATCCTGTGGTGCTATTTTGAAGAATCATTCAACATCATGAGGAAAACAGATTATCTGGACATTATGACATGCTATTTATTGGATCTGGTTGTTTGCAAATTGGCTGCTATGTTTCCTACACTACAACAGTGACTTTGGCTGTAACTGTTGCATTATATCTCACAGCAAGGATGTGGTACACCTTTATGAGATGTGCTTTTAATGTCATAGCGTGTGACCTGAGGATGTAAAAGTATCAGACTTCATCTTAATCTGGGTCACTTAAAGCATGACACACTGATGGAAGCAAGCTACTGTTGGTAACCAAATAGCTTAGCATTAGTCCGAACACTGAAGTGCCTGTGACTCCCATACATACACCTTGAGCTGGAATAAACCCAATTGAATCTTTTAGTAGGATGTTTCCCACATTTAGTTTTTATGTTACTGAAACCAACATAAATATGGCCCCATTGGCTACAAATACCCTGCTGGGGGACAAAGCCCACGACATGTTAGCAGATCAATACTGTACTCCGCTTTCTTCTGAGGTGGGAAAGATGTTTCTTTTTTCTTTTTTGAATGACCAGAAGCGGAGATGGTAAAATTGGATTCAAGCCACCTCTGCTAAAGGTGTTTGTTCCCGCGTGGGCAATGAGCATTGGCAGAATTGAATTTGGCTGTGGCACACACTGTGGTTGAATAGCATAATGACACTCACACTTGCTTTTGAATAATGAGCAAAGTACCAGAGAATCGCACCTATTTTTAAAAAAAAAAGTAGTTCTGAAATAAGTCAACAAGTAGAGTAGAGAATCACAGTGGAGAAAATCAGCACAGAAAATTTGGAAAAAGAAATTAAACTATCAATTAGAATAATGCAATATTGAATGAAAAATTTGTCTGTGTCATCAATGGGAAAAGCAAATCCTGATGGGTTTATTTGTCCAGTGATTTAGCTCAAAAATCTCATTTTTCTTGCCCTTCGCAGTGGTTTCTGTCACTAACGCACATTACTCTCTTTTCTTGGCTTTGCAAATGGTTTTGATTTTTTAAAAAACGTAGCTCTATTTCTTGAAACTTAGCAGTGAACGCAACAGATGCTGTTCACGAATAAATAACAGATATATCACAAGCTATCAAACCAGATGGGAGAGTGGTGTATTTTACTGTGCACACATTGTTCTCTCATGCCCACCATGCAACTCATGATGTCGTGTGCACCGTGCTATAGCTGACCATTTCATCTATGCCCCCATACCTCTAACAATCACTAATCCCATTTTTAATGTTGACGATAGATATAAATGGCTGTATTTTACTCAAGCTTTTATGTTTCCGAGCATGCAATTTTGTTAACTCAATTAAAAGAAAGCCCCCAGTTGATCACCACCCATGCAATAGCGATTGTGCAGCATTGTTTGTGCAGGTAAACAGCCACTTATCAACATAATTAACCAACATACTTAATAAATGGTGTTTAACATTGTCTGTAAGGGGTCTTGTGGCACAGTGATAGTGTCCCTACCCCTCGGTTGAAAAGTCTAGTTTCAAGACCCACCTATTCCAAAGCTGTGCCTGATCAGCTTGATTAAAAAACATTTAGTAATCATTGCAAAGAAAGCATCAAGATGAGAGTTGGCAGCCTTTCAGGTTCGTGTCTTGATGTCTTCAGGAGTTCACAGGACTGATACACACACATCCTTCAGTGCATTGTGTCTGCATTGCTTCTCAGCACCTAATTTTTTTTCTTCATTATTCATTAACACGATGAGGACATCACTGGCCAGGCAGCATTTATTGTCCATCCTGAAGTGCCTAGAGGGCAGTTGAGACTTAACCACATTGCTGTAGGTCTGGAGTCACATGTAGGCCAGACCAGGTAAGGATGGCAGCTTCCTTCTCTAAAGTAAACCAGATGGGTTTTTCCAAAAATCTACAATGGATTCATGGTCATCATTAGATTCTTAATTCCAGATATTTTATTGAATTCAAATTCCACCATCTGCTATGGGCGGGATTCAAACCCAGGTCCCCAGAATGTTATCCAGGTCTCTGGATTAACAGTCCAGTGATAATATGACGAGGCCATTGCCTCCCCTCTGATCAATTAGGGTTAATCTCATGGCTATAAATGCAAGAAGATACAGGCTAAAGAAAAACGTTAGTATGTTCCTTTACCATTTTCTTCAAAGACTTCAGTTTATACTATATAAAAGAAATTGAAAATATTGAATGAAAGCAGTTTGACTGGACAGGATTGTCTTGTGATGAAAGGTTTGACAGGCTCAACTTTAGAAGAATGAAGGGTGATTTGATTGAAGTTTGTAATTTCCTGAATGGCTTTGTTGACGTAGATGTGCAAAAGATGTTTCTTCTCTTGGGTAAGTCCACAAGGGGGCACTGTTTTAAAACGAGGGGTTATCATCTGAGGAAATGGGATGAGGATGTATTTTCTGATAATTGCACGATTTTGGAACTCCCTGTCTCAGAAAGTGTTGGAGGGAGAATTTGTGAATGTTTTTAAGATGGAGGCAGATGGATTCTTTTTGGGCAAGAGAATCACAAGTTATCACAAGTGACTGGAATGTGGTATTTGGAACACAAACAAATCAGCCATGATCTTATTGAATAGCAATGCAGGCTTGAAAGGTCAAATTGTTTACTTCTGTTCCTAAATCATATGCATTTATGTCTTACAAAATCCTTCAAAAATTTGTTTCAGAAGAATTAGAAACCCTGTTGCGAGCCTTTTGGTAAGGTTCACGACACAGTGTTGGCCCTGCAGGCATCAGTTGTTCAAAAATAATTCAAAAAGAGGTAACTGACTGACTAGGAAGTCAACCAGGAAGTCTCAAATTCTGAAGAAGGGTCTAGGCCCGAAATGTCAGCTTTCCTGCTCCTCTGATGCTGTTTGGCCTGCTGTGTTCATCCAGCTCTACACCTTGTTATCTCAAAAACATTGCTTAGGTTAAAAAAAAGGAGGGACCTCAGAAACAATATACCAAATTAGGATCTCTGACGGAAGAGTTGACGGAAAGTAGTTGTCTGAGCAGGGAAGTTTGAGGTGAATCAATACTAAATAATGGATGCAATTCTAACATGAATGTGGAAAGGGAGATGTAGGGGTACGTAGTAATGAATTATTGAAGGTGGTAAGAAAAGTTGTGAAAGACTTAAGAGAATAGATCCATGAATATAAGACATCAATTACATGGCAAGATTGGAGAAGTTCTTCTTAAAGTAAAGAAGTTACAGAGAAGTTTTAACAAAGTGTTCAAAATCACAGAAGTTCTGGGGTATAACAGATCATGTAAAGAGTCCAATTTGTTATTGCAACACACATGTCCATGTGCCTGTTGGAGTCTGGAATTTTAGGTCATGATATTCAAGATTCCAACTTTCTTCCCACCACTTGACTGACCAGAAATCTCTTCAGCTCTTGCCATATGCTGGGAGGATGTTCAGGTTGTTAACAAACCATGTTGCAAACGCATGTTCTTCTGAGTGGGACTCAAACTTACAGCTTCTAACTCAGAGGTGAGCGCACTACCCACTGTACCTCAAGACTTCCTCTGAAATGAGCAGATGAAGAGAAATAGTGCCTATCAGAAGATGGACAGAGAACCAGGGAACATAAATTAAAGGTGCTGAGATAAAGCACCACAGATATAAGGGAAAATATTTTTATGCTGCAACAGCTTAGGATTTGTAATGTATTGCCTTATAGTGTGAAGGAGGTATGTACCATTATGTCTTTCAAAGGAAATTTGAGAAGCATCTGAAGAGGAAGAAATTGCAGGGCTATGGAGAAAAAGGATCCCTTTTCTTTCCTTCTCCCTCTCGATTTCTATTCTTAACTAGTTGCAAGCTGCAGATTAAATTAACTTAAATTTGATGATTTTGAATTGAAAAGCTGATGGCAAGCCTTATAATTCAAATACATGATGGCCATCAGTTGGCTGGTGGAGATATCTATCAAATACACTACTGGTTCTCAAATTCCAACATACCACCATTCAAGTAAAGCCTACAGTTTTAAGGGCAGCAACAGCCAAACCACAGTGTTTATTTCTTGGAGATTTCTCTGCCGTACCATCATAACTTTGCTATTAATGAGGTGAACAACTTTCCCATGAATTTCCACTGTAGGAACCACTGTAGTTTTCAAATGATGTTACACTGGACTCCTGGTCTGTCAATTGCCATCCCATCAGTAGGTGGCACTTGAATACGCACCAACCTGATATTGCTCACCAGATCAAAATGCAAAAACAGCTGACAACATGAGAAGCTAAAGACTGGGAATGATTCCTGAAGATTTTGTGATCAGCTGTTGGAATTTTGACAGAAGATTTCAAGGAACTCTCTACTTAAATGTTAAATCTCTGTTGAACTTTCACTGCAGTTATAGCAGGTGAACATGAGACATTTAAAGAGTTTCTAAGCAGGATTTTTGTGCAATCACAAACATAGAGTAAATATTACTACTTGTGAGGGAGTCCATAATTAGGAACATGAAGACATTCACTAAATTTAATCTTCTCCTTAAATTCTTATCTAGATTATGCTTACATGTCAACTTTCACAGTCTGGGATATCACAAACAATTCACAACTAACATACGTACAGTTATCATTATGCAGGAAAATGTGGCACTCATTTTTGTACACAGCAATTTTACATATACCTTGAAATGAATAACCCCAGTCATTCTGTTTTGCTGGTGATTGTTGAGGGATGGATTTGAGTAATGCTATTCATCCAAGCAGTTCCCTGGTTCACCAAATCAGCAGATCCTGGTTGAATACTTGATCTGAAGGGCAGAATTCTTGACAGTACAACATTGCTTTATCACTGCACTGGATTTAATTGATGGATGTATTAATAATAGATTGCCTAACAAATTTGTGTTGTCAGCAAAACAAATCTCAGAGGTCAAACCATGACCTCAACTATCTTGACTTTCCTGTTGGGTTTTTGGACTTGGCAAATGGTAACATCAATTTAATGCTGTGTGTAATGTGAAGGCTGAAACCTGTTTTTGTTCTCTTGCCTCTTCAGGTTCTAAACTCTCCTGTTATTCTGAGATCTGATTTGAAATATCAACAATGCAAATGTATAACTTCTGGCTTCCTTCTTTCTGTCTTCCAGGCAGTTTGATATGAAAACCTGCTGAGTCTTTAAGTGGAATCTTTGGCATTATTTCTTCATCACTTAATATAGCTTTCCTTCCAGCTGAGAGATTGTTTTTCTACTGTTATTTTACAAGACCTGGAGTAAGATGAAAGTATTAACACGGCATTATTGGGTTTAGGATACATAGCAATGCAGTGCATGACTGCACTAACATCCTAAGGCAAATGCAAGCTGATACCTACAAAACTTTTGTTTGGTTTGCTAGAATTACATTTTTGAACAATTCTATTAACAATAATAACTTGCACATCAATTGCCTCGGCTGATCATCAGCAATCGTGTCCCATTTCAGGATACTACTACTTCAAAGCTTTAGCCATCTGTAAACTATTATAGTGGACAAGAAAACCCACTTACAGTAAATGGAATAAGACTTTCACACTGTAAAAATATTTCAGATAGAACAATTCTAATTTAGTTAATAATTTCAAGATTGGGACATTGACTGCCAAGAAGTTCTTCCAAAGTTTCAGTAGTTGAATGGCAGAAAACCTGAGCAGATTCCAGGGATGTGAAGTTAAAATCCTGTGGCCTTCTGTTAGGTCTAAACTCCTGAACTTGGAATTTCCCAAGGAGAACAATAAACTGTCAAAGATGTCACTTCTGATCTTTAGATATAAATGTTTTAGCTAGTTACTTTTAGAGAGCCAGGTTTTGTTTCTATTGTATTCTTAAGTAATTGATGCAAGGAAGAGTACATTTGAAGGAGAGCTTAGGCTTTTAATGATATATTTATGTCCAGCTTGTCATTCATAAGAGGTGAGGGGAATTCCAAACTTTTGACATCACACTGTTTTGAAAGATGAATCAGTTCTGAGGAAAGGTCACTGGACCCGAAATGTTAACTCTGATTTTTCTTCACAGATGCTGCCAGACCTGCTGAGCTTTTCCATCAACTTCTGTTTTTTGTTCCTGGTTTACAGCATCTGCAGTCCTTTCAGTTCTGATGAAAGGTGATTGACTTGAAACATCTATGGTTGACCTTAAACTCTAACTTCTGATTAAGTGAGGTTGTAAATCAATGCTAACACTCTGGCTGCCCTTTCTTCCCATAGAAATCACATTTTAAAAAATACGAAATGCCACAACTTCACTTCACTATGAAGCTAGCATGAGTAATTTCACCTCTTGCTTGCTTTTGAGACACCTTTGCCTCCAGTCATTAACCTTAATTCTTAACTTTAAGGTGTTGTTTCTCCTCCATAAATCCATCTTCTTAAAGGCTAAATTAAAAATTAAAGGTTGCATTTTGGAACAGGAAATCCTACATTTATATTCTTTCATTCCCTTTGACAGCAAGACCAATTGTGAGCACTCACTCAATTCTTGCTGTGGTATCTTATAGCATCTTGCCTAGGGCAGGTTGCTTATCTGTTTGAATCAGTCAGTCAGGCACTTTACTACCCAAATTGAAGTCCAATTAATGTAGCTGGCTCAGATTGAAATTTTAAAGGTTGCACGCTCATAAATGCACTGCCCATGTGAACAGGAATCTAATCAAGAAAAGATAAAGCTACTTTTTAAAAGAAATTTGATGTGTGGAGCTAAGTGGGTCAGGGATACTCGTCCCACCTTTGCATCCTGTGATCCCAAGCGAACACTGAACTAGGGTGCCAGATGATATGTCAGGAAGCCGACAGTCCGAAAAACAAAAGGTCATGAGTTTGCTCACAATCCCCCAACTAAACCGTAAGGAGTCCAGTGCTTCAAAGCTTCAATTGCAGCATTTGCAGCTGTTGTATTCCTGATATTGCAAAGATCACTATCCTTCAAAGGTGCTTGATTGTTATTCTGGAGGTCATGAAGTACCCTTTTGAATATCAAGTCTTTCTTATAATGATTCTCAAGCAACTGGTGAGGCACTCCATCTGTAGAAACATCAAAAATGTTGTTATTTCTCCTGCGACAAATATTTGAGAATCTTTGCTCAACAATAACGAGGAAATGTCTGATTTACAATTGATGCTTTGTAAGGGATGGTCACTTCTGTAATGAAGCTTTGCAAGCAAATATTTGATTCTGGGCTCTGGAAATAGACCATAACAATGCGAAGGATGCTACAAAATCTTTCAATTAACCTGACTGAAAAGTTAATTATAAATCTGTCTAATAAAATATATTTCAGTCTGCAAAGCTGACTGAAACAGCTGGGCAATCAGGCTTCACGCTTGCCTGCCTGGCTACAGAGGTGGAATTGCAATAAATGCCTACTGTGCTGGTAGTTTAGGTTTTCAATCATGGCCAGCACATCCGAAGTTGTGCCTGCAGTAAATATCTGTGCATTGATCTTATTGACAATGGCCATGTTTACCTGTCTTTTTAGGTGTTCCAGTAAATAAACAACTTTTGGTTTGACATCAAGTTGACAATTTTAGTCATTTGAAGAATGCAATTTAGACCAGGCATACTTCCAGGTTCCCTCATGGAAAAGGGTGTGGCAGTGGAAAGATAGGAATGGTGCACTGTTACTTCCAAATCTGCATTTGGATCCCTACCTCACATATTGCAGATTGCTACAATTTTGTAGTTTTGCTCCATTATACGGCCCTTTTTCAAATAGTTCAAGGACATTAGTACTCATCTGTTCAATGAGCCCCAGCTTTAACCATATGATATATTGTATCATTTTCTGACTTTTACTTGTTGTACTATTGAATAGAGTCATTATTTTTGTTGTAATTTTGTTTTGTAATTCGCTACGGATTGAGAGAGACAGAAAGGGAGAGAGCAAAATCTGATTTGGTGAGTAGTGGGTGAAATAACTCGACAGAGGCCAGTATCCTGTCACCAAGTCACCCTTTATTGACACTGATCCGGCTCCCCCTAGAGTGAACTGCCAGAATGAACAGGCTGTTGAACACTCCTGTTCTTATCTGTCAGCCTGGGCTCCCTGATTGTACCAGGTTAATAGCCCCAATCAGGGAGCTCATATTCTATGAAGTCCACCTGGGTGACTTCATTACTATTAATCACTACAGCGTGCCAAGTTGAGGATTTGGTTCCTTGTTTATTGCTTGTAATTGATAAGGTTGACAGTGCAGGAGAATTTGGCCCCGTTGATAGCTTCTCTTGCAAAATGAGGGAAATCAGGGATACTTCCAGTATCCATGGTGCCCACGTATGCAGGAAATGTGTTCAGCTGCAGCTCTTGATTGGCCACGTGGAGCGGCTGGATCCATCGATAGACTCACTAAGGAGCTACAGATGCTGAGGACATTGAGAAGAGCATGTCTAGCGAGCTGATCACACCACAAGTAAGGTCTACACAGGCAGAAAAGCATTGGGTGACCACCAAGAAGATTAGTAATCAGACTAGTGGTATTATAGCGCAGGAGTCCTATGTGGCCATTCCTCTCTCAAACAGAGGTATATTTTGGATTCTGCTGGGGAGGTGACTCCTCAAGGGAAAGCAGCAACTACCAGTTTTGTGGACAGGGACTCATTGTCAGGTAAGCCGACAGGCGGTTCTGTAGCACCAAATGATACTCTAGAATGGTATAAAAGCAGAAGTTGCTGGAAAAGCTCAGCAGGTCTGGTAGCATCTGTGAAGAAAATATCAGAGTTAACGTTTCGGTTCCAGTGACCCTTTCTCAGAAATCTCGAATGGTATGTTGCCTCCCTGATGCCAGGGTCAGGAATGTCCCAGAGCGGCTGTAGGGAATTCTGAAGAGGAAGGATGAAGAGCCAGCCGTCATCATAGATCATAGATCATAGATAGATTCCCTACAATGTGGAAACAGGCCCTTCGGCCCAACAAGTCCACACCGACCCTCAGAGCATCCCTCCCAGACCCATTCCCCTCTAATCCACCCTAACCTACATGTCCCTGAACACTATGGGCAATTTAACATGGCCAATCCACCTTGCCCGCACCTCTTTGGACTGTGGGAGGAAACCGGAGTACCCGGAGGTAACCCACACAGTCACGGAGAGAATGTGCAAACCCCACACAGACAGTTGCCCGAGGGTGAAATCAAACCCGGGTCCCTGGTGCTGAGAGGCAGCAGTGCTAACCACTGAGCCACTGTGCCACCACCTACTGACATGATACATGTTAGTATCAATGACATGGGTAAGAAAAACAATGAGGTCATGCAGCAGGAATTTAGAAATTTAGGTAGCAGATTACTTCCTGTGTCATAAACTACTGAGTATAGGAATATGAAGATAGGTCAGATGAATGGGTGGCTTTGGGGATGATGTAGATGGGATAGCTAAAGATTCTTGGATCATTACTACAGCTTCTGTGGTAGGTGGGACCTGTACAAGGTGGATGGGTTATACATGAACCAGAATGCGTCCAATATTCTTGCTGGGAGGTTTGCTCGTGCTGTTGGGGAGGTTTTAAACTGATCTGGCAGGGGGAGGGGGCACAGAGCAGACGTAATGTCAGGAGCAAGGTCCTATCAGATATAGAAGGAAGGCTGGGACAGTCCAGTAGGCAGAGAAGACATGGGCAGGCTAAGGAACATGGGAGATCCAGAAAGCTATATTGCTCTGAAGAAGCTTCACTGGACTCGATGCATTAACTCTGCTTTCTGCCAGATCTGTTGCTGGGGTTTTGCGGCAATTTTTGTTTTTGTTGCTGAAGGAAAATTGTATCGATTTTCATGCAATGAGCTTGACTGATCAGATGGATGAACTTAGATTATTGATCAACACATGGGGAATATGATATTATTGCAATCACTAAGACACGGTTGAAGGAAGGACAGGACTGGCAGCTCAACATTCCAGAAGTTTCAGATGTGATGGAGGTGGGGAGGTAACAGAGATGGGGGCATTGTATTATTGATAAAGGAAATTACCACTGCAGTAATAAGGGAGGAAGTCCTCAAAGGTTCATCAAATGAGACCATCTGGGTAGATCTTTGAAATAAAAAAGGGGTCAATCACTTTTCTGGGATTGTACAATTGGCTCCCAACAGACAGAGGGAGATAGAGGAGCAAGTATGTAGGCAAATCACATAGAAAGGTGTGAGGGAAACAAGGTTGTAGTTGTAGTGAATTTCAACTTTGCTAACATTAACTGGGACCACTTTAGTGTGAAACGATTAGATGGAATTTTTGAAGTGCATCAGGAGAGCTTTTTGTGCCAGTACATAGATAGTCCTACTACAGAATTCTCTCCCTAATGGCATTGTGGGTCAACCCACAGCAGGGAAATGCAGAAGTTCAAGAAGCCTGCTCATTACCACTTCCTCAAGGGCAACTCGGGATGGGCAATAAATGCTGGCCCAGCCAGCAACACCCACATCCCATGAATGAATAAATTTTAAAAAAAAGGAGTTCGGGTAATGCTAGACCTTGTACTTGGGAATGAAGATGGTCAGTGGTTGAAGTTTCAGTAGGTTAGCATTTTGGGGATAGTAACTCTGTAAGTTTCAAAGTCACTGTGGGAGGGGTAAGGATGGTGCAGAAGTCAAGTGTCTATATTGCGGGAAGGTAGATTTCAATGTTATTAAGACAAGATCTGGCAAACGAACTGAGAGCAGCTACCTGAGGGTAAGTCTAAATATAAAATTTGGCATCTTTTAAAAGTAGTATCGTGAGAATTCAGGACCAGTTTGTTGTTCTTAAGGGCAGCAAGTCTAGGGCACCTTGGATGTCAAGGGATATCGAGTCTGAAAAAGAAACAGAAGGATGTATATCTCAGGCATCAGGTACAGCACATAAAAACAGGGAAGCGCTTTAAAGGTATAAAGTGTAAGAGGTTGCTTTAAAAGGAAACTAGAAGGGAAAAGAGGGGCCATGAAATATTTTTGGCAGATGGGATCAAGGTGAACCCCAAGGGTTTTTTAAAGTATATAGATAGTACAAGGATTACAACAGAAAATGTGGGACCTATTAGAGACCAAAGGGGCAACCTGTGTGTGGAGCCAGCGCATATGAGTGAGATCTTAAATAAATGCTTCTCATCTGCATTCATAGAGGAGAAAGACATTGTAGCTGGGGTTGAGATGGTAAAGTTATAGAACATGTTAAGATTAATAAGAAGAAGGCATTAGATGTCTTGGCAGGCATAAAGGTGCATAAATCCCCAGGGCCTGATGATATGTATCCCAGGCTCCTGTGGCCTAAAACATTGTTCACTGGTGTTCGAGAAGGCAGCTGACCACCCCCCTCTCAAGGGCAGTTAGCAATGGGCAACAAATGCTGGCTTTGCCAGTGACATTCACAATCCCTGAAAATACGTCTACACACACACTGCTCTCCTCATCGCTGAACAATAAGCCTGCAAAATTATCCCAAGGTTCAAGAGAATGGTCCAGGGATGACGAATTTCAGTCCCGAAAATAGATTGGAGAAGTTAAAACTGGTTTTCTTGTGAAAAGCAGAAC
The DNA here is from genome assembly GCF_021869965.1 of Rhincodon typus. Lineage (NCBI taxonomy): Eukaryota > Metazoa > Chordata > Chondrichthyes > Orectolobiformes > Rhincodontidae > Rhincodon > Rhincodon typus. Next base: position 102,609,369 of record NC_063335.1, on the reverse strand, counting down.
AGGCTGAGAAGAGATTTGGTCAAGGCACACATGTTAATGCGGGGTCCGGACAGAGTAAAGAGGGAAAAACTATTCCCTCGAATGAAGGGATCATTAACAAGATGGCGCAGATTTGGTTTATAAGAAAACAAAACTGACATGTGAGTAATGATTTCATGCAGCGAGTGGTTAGGCATTAGAATGCACTGCTGAGACCCTGTGGTGGCAGGTTCAATTTAAACATTCAAAAGGGAATTTGACTGTTCTCTGCAAAGGAATAATGTGTAAGGCTACAGGTAGAAGTGGTGAATGGCATTAATTGGTTTGCTCATTTGGAAAGCTAGCGGCCTTTACATGATGGCCCTGTTCTAATAATTTGGTGATCTTCTATAAGAATAATTTCCATTGGATTGTCTCAGCACAAAATTATGTGTAAGAAAATAAGTGCACAGAGGACGTGAAATTGGCTGTTAACACACCCAAAGTGGGTGAGGTAAGTCTTCATTCTGCAAGTGAGATGGCTTCAAGTTCGAGCAATGTGAGGTCTTTCAAAGGGCAACCGCACTATACAGACGCCAATACATTGAAGCCAAAGCACATCTTCCTGACCTGACCTCCTACAGGGTTGAGGGAGGTAGGCCAGTACCTCTGATAAAAGAGTTGTCAATGTGGTTCATCCTCTGGCTGTGTTCCTGTTGGCACTGCCCTGTCTCCTTGTGAGATGGAGCACCTGGAGACAGATCTCTTATCATCTCATTGTTGGCACTGCACTCTGTGACTGCTAGACCTGGCTCTCCCTGGCAGTCACCAACCTGTGCATGTACACTCACCTGCCTGAGGCAGCATCATTCCAACTGTGTTGCCCAAAACCCCTGACAGACCTGCCTGCTGCTCCTGTGTCTGCTTGTGCATGTCAGTAAAGTCCTTGACTGCCTACACCATTGAGCCCTGTTCTGTCTGTTCCTGAGCAAGCACCTGGTCTCTGGCAGGCCTCCGAAAGCCAGCGATCCGGGGAATTTCTTTCTCTTTCCAGTTGTGGAGGTGTCACATTGAAGTGCAGAATTGTACTCCAACAGAGTCCGTAGCCTCATGGTTTGGTACATCTCCCATTCAAACATTACCATCAAGCCAGGGGCTCAACCATGGTTCAGTAGACAGTGCTGGAGGGACTGCCAAGAGTAGCACCAGGCATACTTAAAAATGAGGTGTCAACCTGGTGAAGCTACAAAACAGGACTTCTTGCACGGCATAAGCAGTAAGTGATTACAAAATCAATGGATCAGATCTAAGTTCTGCAGTTGTGCCACATCCAATCGTGAATAGTGGTGGAAGATTAAACAACTCACTGGAGGAGGCTCCACGAATATCCCCATCCTCATCGATGGAGGAGCCTACCACATCAGTACACAATAGCATTGCAAATATGGTGCCAGAGTCAATGATGACAGTATGTTCCACCAGTGTCTTGTCCTTCTAGCTGCAGTGAGTAGGAACATTGGGCGAGCATTTTATGAAAGAGATATTATTGGGGCGTAGAGCGCCGTTAATGAGTTAAGTTTGGGACAATGATGTGAGAAAATTTGTGAAGTCTTATGGAGGAAAATCTTCCATAAAACTCAACGAAAATAAAATTCTGCAAAAATATGATAAGGTTGAGCCCAATGTGTTTATGTATGGTGATGCAGTAAAATTTATTATTATTTTATGATGGTTGCATACATTTTTCATCTTAAAGGACTCATAAACCAATATATCAGTGATGGCTGCTAATGGCAGGATATGGTTCTTCACCAACTGACTGGGGAACAGTCTTTCCTTGTGTTTTGTGCTTTGACATCCTGGCATGTTTATGCGTATGTTCATGGATTGAAAACTCCTCTATATCATTAACTTGTCCCAAAGTTGCTGTGATATTTTGAAATTACCCCATCTGTTAAGTTCAATAAGCCCATGTTTGACCAAAATATTTTCTTTTAACAGTAGCTGCAATAAGGCTGTGCTACCTCATCGTTAATAGCTGTTAACAGTGCCTGAATGTAACACATGATTCTCAAGCTTAGTTTCTGCAGAACCTTTTTTAGTAAGGGTAGGAATGCACAGAACAACCCTTAACATACTGAAACTTCCAGTTATACAAGAATATGTAACAAGATTTGGCTAAGAGCCCAAACATCCATTAGACTGTTGAAACAGCTATGCCCCGGGGAAAGCATTGCTAGATTGACAGGTCTGACTTTCTGATCACATCCGTCAGTTGTACAGTGTTTATTTAAAGAAGATAGAAGAGTAAGGTGCTAGTGGTTTCTGCTGCTGATATTTAAAACTATCTGGATAATTGAAATTTTTATTGGCATTTGGAGAAAAAAATCATTTTTATGAAGTGAACAATTGTATATGAATGACTGTTTAACTCATCCTGTTGTCACCAGAATGTTTGTTGGTTTTATCCAGTGAATAAATAGTCTTGGAACTGTCCCCCAGTGAAGAAAGTCCTGACTTTGTGGGTATGTTCCACATGATGTACATCGGCCAAGCTGGGAATTTTCCTAACTCCCAAAATAGGCCTTGAAGTTGAAAATCTATTCAAATGTTTCAGGTTTGTGACCTTTCATCAGTGCTGATTTTTCCTCTAAGATTAAAGCTATAAGAATATCTGATCATTATTGAATCAAATAGCTATTTCATCAAACTAAGTGCTGGAAATCCATTGGCCAGGATTTTGCTTTCAATTCCAAAGATTCAAAGGAACAGCGAGACCCTCCAGCAAAGCAGATTTCTGTTGCTGCTACTTTCATCAGTGACTCCTTAATCTACAGTCATGACCATTAAAGTCAGTCTTCAGCTGGAAGGAACTTGAGAGGTTTGCAAGTATCTCTTCAACTTTTGAAAACTTTTGAAAGTTTTTGGTGAATGAAAAACACATTTAAGTGCTTGTGAAACAATTGACAATTTAATAAACCTTTTAACATGTTTTGTAACTTTAAAATAAATAAGAAAGTGTATTGGTCAGTCAATTTAATGGCAAGCTAAGTAAACTAAACAGCTATTTGAAAAGCGTGTGTTTATTTATTAGTGGAAAAGAAATTGATATTGGGAAAATAATGAGGAAGAGGTGCCATAGCTTTAGAGACAAATATGTCAGCACGCTTCGTAATGAGATGGAGGTGATGAATTACCATCTTATCAACAATGATCAACATGAAATGCCAAACAAAGAAAGTGTTTTGTCATGAAAGAAGGTTCCACAGGCTGTTAACTTCTAACTGCAACAGTTTATGGACTGTGGAAACTGCCAGACTTTGTAGAGTTTTTATAAACATCTCCATTTCAACATTCATTTAAGATTTAATATGTTATGAAATCAAGACCTGACTTGGTGTTGAGTTATTCAAATTATATTAAGACTTATTTGTAAAATTCAGTTACCACTGAAGATAAAACTCACCAAATGCTGAAACCTAGAGAGAATAACTATTGCTGGAGATCACAACGGGTCAGACTGCATCCATGGAGAGAGAGCTAGCTAACCTTTCAAGTCTAGATAATTCTTCCTCAAAGCATGATGTGATGTGTGCATTTATGTTATAATTGAAGGTGGGGGGAACAGAGTGTAGAGTTCTGGGGGAGGAAAAATGTTTATAGTTCAGATTAAGTGATCAGAATGTGAGAATAACAGAACATTGCTGTGTCTAGCTGCCAGACTGGAAAGAACAGACAGTCCTACTGGGGTGGGGGGAGGGGAGAGAGCACCCAGCACTCTACACTCCGTCACCCCCTGACTATCATATAAATGCTGACCCCTCCACAACTTCACGTCAGCTCTGATGAAGAGTCATCTGGACTTGAAACGTTACCTTCCTCTCTCTCCATGGATGCTGCATGACCTGCTGTGATCTCCAGCATTTGTTGATTTCAGTACAAATCCCAGCATCTGCAGTAATTTGCTGAAACCTAGAGAATTGCTTTTACAGAATCATAAGTGTTTCCCAAATCTCGAAATACGACTTCCCAAAGTTTTACCCTTTATTCTTCTATTGACATGTCTTTAGGAAGTATCTTTGTTCTGTTACCACTTCATTTGAGTCTGTACAATAAATATTTTTGTAATTGAATCTTTGCTATCTTCTGTTTTATCACAGATTATTTTATACTCATTAAGAGACATTTCACATGAAAGTCAAGGAGGCCGAGTAGGATTTCCTTGACACCTCCAGTTGCCCAACTCAGAATGTAGAGCGTGGAGGCGATGGCCTAGTGGTATTGTTGCTGGACTGTTAATGCAGAACCCAGATAATGTTCTGGGGACCCAGGTTCGAATCCCGCCACAATTTGAATTCAATAAATATCTGGAATTAAGAATCTAATGGTGACTGTGAATCCATTGCTGATTGTTGGGCAAAAACCCATCCGGTTCATTAATGTCCTGTAGGGAAGGAACCTGCCATCCTTACCTGGTTTGGCCTACATGTGACTCCAGACCAGCAGCAATGTGGTTGACTCATAACTGCCCTCTGGGCAATCAGGGATGGGCAATAAATGCTGCCTAGCCAGTGATACTTTCATCCTGTGAATGGATAAAGGAAAGAAAATTACACCGGGTGCACCTTTGAAGCTGGAAGTCCCCTGCTTGGTCACCCAATCACTGTCCTAAATTGGATGGAAAACATGACTCCATTACCAATTAAGAGAGGCATTACAGTTAAAATTTCAATGAGTGTTAGCTTCACCGCAGAGCCAGGTTCAGAACCCAGCAACAGACCCACTCCTGTTTCCCGTCTCTCTGTCCACCAATCAAAAAATTCATTCAGTAAAAAAAATTAACATCTAAGTTAATCTGTTATCCAGGGCTTCCAGTGACCAGGTAAGAGTCTGAAGCCAAGTCAGGTAAACCAGCACTTTTTCTTCTTGTTGTCAACTATATAAAAAGTAGCATATCAGATGTGTCAGATTAAGTTGCCAAAATTAGCAAAGATATACAAAAAGGTGAAGGTGGTTAATACTGAGACTTATTATCTACTGAACAATATTTAATAGATGGAGTGAAAGGAAACTTTTATCTAAACAGTGAATAATGTTAATCTTTCATACAAGAGGTATCAAATTCTATTCTTTCTCTCAGTGCGTTCATGTGCAATCTGGTGTCGATGGGGTAACCCATTTCAAACTTTCCACTTGCAGCAAACACCTCTACTCCATCATGAACATGAGGAGGTATTGGTAATATCACTGGACAAGTAATCCAGAAAACCAGGCTACTTCTGAGGGCATGGAGTATGTAACCCACCATTGTAGATTATGAAATTTGAATTCAATATCAGTCTGAAATAAGAAGCTAGTCTAAATAATAACTATGAAAGCCCTGTCAATTGTCATAAAATTCATTGATGTCCTTTGTGGAAGGAATTCTGTCATTCTTACCTAGTTAAGACTACATGTGGCTCCAGACCCACAGAAATGTGGTTGACTCTTAACCGCCATTTGGGAATTAGGGATGCCCCAAATGCTGACCTAGCCAGCCACATCCATGTCAATAAGTAAAACAAACTGTCCATTTACAACAATGCAGCTCATTTCCTCAGTGCCTCAGTGAGGAATCCCTTGCTTGACAGTTTGGCAAAGTGTCATTGTTATAGCATGCGGGGCATCAAACTTGGTCCCACTTATATTTTTTACAGCAATGTGTGAGGGGTAGGATCCTGACCTCCAATCACACCATAAACTTGTCAGGCTGACACAGGGAGAAGGCAATTGGAGTCCAACAGCCACCAGAATTTTCCCACATAGATTTAGCAAGGAGAATCAACCATTTCACTACCGTACATTCCTGAGCCGCCATCTACAAAGCATAATGGGTAGGGATCTAACAGCAAAGTGTCTTACCTGTCATCTCGTCTGGGCCTTGGGTTGACAGAATGAGAATTGAAATGACAAAGCAATAATTCAGCATAAAAAAATGTCAGAACCTGAACAAGCAGAGGAAGCAACTATTTGAGGTGCCACACAACTGTATGGTTCATTTTATTGTAGACATAGATCTTAGTGCCAAGTGCATTATATCACTTTTAAATAACAAGATATCGCTTGTGAATTAGGACCTAAACATAATGGGCTGATTACACCTATCACACTCCTAAGAAAGACCTTATTCTGATAGGAGTTGACTTATAACACCCATGCTGTATTTTTTTATTCATTAACGCAATGAGGTTATTGTTGCCTGGACAAGCAGTTATTGCTCATCCCTAATTGCCCAGAGGGCAGTTAAGACTCCACCACATAACTGTGGGTCTGGAGTCACATGTAGGCCAGACCAGGTAAGGATGGCAGTTTCCTTCCCTAAAGGACATTAGTGAATCAGGTGGGTTTTTTTTCCCGACAACGGATTCATGGTCACTGTTTGACACTTAATTCCAGATTTTTAATTGAATTAAAATTCCACCATCTGCTGTGACAGGATTTGAACCTGGGTCCTCAGAACATTATGTGGGCGTCGAGAGTAACAATCCGGTCACAATACAACTTGGGAATCCCCTTCCCTTAGACTTCAGCTATAGCTCTGTAGTTTTGTCTCTCAGTCTGAAGATTTTAGTTTGAAATCCCACATCAGAAACTTGAGCACAACACCTAGTGCAATAATAAGTGAGTGTCACAAAGTGAGTGGTCATTTTGCAGGAAACATTGAACCCTGTCTGCCCACTCAGATGGATGGAAAAAATATCCATTATTTCAAGAGAGAGCAGGGAAAACCTCCCCAGTGTAATGGTCAATTATCATTGTTCAATTGACATCAGAAAAAACAGATTACCTGCTCTTTGTCACATGACTGTTAATGGGATAGTGCTATGTGTAAATTGATGACAAATTTACCTCCAGTATTAAAATTACCACAGTTCAAATGTAATGACGAAACCTTAATGTGCTTTGGCATGTTTTGTAAGGCAATAAATAAATGCAGGTTCTTGACATACATTTAAAGAATTGCATCACCTGGGTCTACCTATTAAAATCTATTCATGTTCACATGTCTTTTTTGAGTTTGTTTGCAGGTTTGAACACTGAACGAAGGCCAGACACTTACCACATTGACTGGGACCAGTTGTAGTCAAAATGGAGAAAGAAGAAACAATCTTGCTGTGTGGCCAGTCTCAGAAAATCCAGCACATTTTGTTGTCAGCTGTGGGATATTTGAATGTCAGGATCTGGGACACTGACACCCCCACAGCCCAATATAAAAGCAGTCAGTGACCTTTTGCATTGATTGTTGCTGCTGTAGCCTGATGGAGATATTGATTACATGGGATCCTTTAGAAGTTGCTGTTCCATTCTCAAATGACAGTGAGAGGATAATCACAGGGTTTGAGGGCACGAAGAAATCTTTGGACGGGAATTCTACACTCTCCTCCCGAGGTGAGTTTAATTGGATGGGAACCCTGCCACTTTCCTGCTTCTGCCCTAATGAGGTCCCTGACTATAATATTCATGGCTAACCCCAACCTCCCACCAATTCATCCCAAACAGTGGATAATCATGCTCACTCAAAAAAAAACTTTATCCCACTGTTGCTAGAATTCACACAGAGGCAGGGAGGGGATTACCAATGGAGGAAGGTCATAAAGGCAAATCCTCTTTGTGTTGCTTGCAGGTTTTTCAGCAGAGAATGTTGTTTTTCAAAGTGTCTGATCAAGGGAGCCAGCATCAAGAAGTGGGGAGGGGCACTGAGATTCTTGTTGTTCCTCTACCCTAACCACTCCCCACCGCCCCCCCCCCCCCCCCCCCCCCCCCCACCCCACCTTTATGATTGTTATCCTGATGTGGCTTTACATCCCTTGTGATGGTGCTGACGACCAATCAAGAATAAATAGGACTTCTGTCCCCACTGGGATCCTTGAGCTAAGGTAAGATCCTCTGAAAATTTCAGTGCTTAGACTAATAGGTTTCTATTACATAAAGCTATTAATAATGTTTACAGAATGAAGTTTGGTCAATTCCATTAAGACACAGATCACGCATTTTTTTTTGATAAATGGCACAATAGACTTGGGGAACTGAATAGCTAAAGGCTGTCCCAATGTTCCTTCAGCCCACACTGGAGAATTGATCACCTGTGCTTTGTGTCTCCATCTACTGCTCAGGAGAAGAACTGCTCTGGTGACAAGGGTAGCGCGTCCTACAGTCAGTTCCAGTTGAGAAAAAACAGAAGTGAAATGGCAGTTCGTTGACTGAATAATTGCATTTTTGGAAGGAGGTTGGAGAGGCAGCGGGATCTGTGAGAGAGTAACATGGAGCAGCAGTATTTAATATGCAACCAAGCCCTGCACCACTTACCTTGGGAGTTGGAGAGGCAGAGGGACTGATGAGAGAGCAGATGGCACTAGATTTGAAATCGACTGAACACAAAAGACTGACATCACAGGAAAAGCATAACTTTGCTGGGTGGCAAGAAACTGCTGCGAAGGATTGTCTCCAAGTTGCTGGAAATTGGAAAAGTGTATATTTTTTAAACAAGTAACCATACTTGGAATTTAACTGAGAAAGTTAGAGCATATGATAATAAAACAAAAGGGAAGTAAAGTTCAGACTTACTGTAAGGTCTCCAAAGACATTGCAGCAGGAGCGTTGGAGTGAAACATAGTACTGAAGAAGGACAGGACTTATACAATTAATGGTAGGGTCTTGGGTAGTATTGCAGAACAGAGAGACATTGGAGTTCAGGTACATAATTGTCTGAAATTTGCGTCACAGGTAGACAGGGTGGTTAAGAAGGCTTTTGGCACTCTTGCCTTCATTGCTTGGACCTTTGAGTGTTGGGAGTTGGGATGCCATGTTGAGGTTATACAGGACATTGTTGAGGCTTCTTTTGTAGTACTATGTGCAGTTCTGGTCGACCTGTTATAAGAAGGATATTATTAAACTGGAGAGGGTTCAGAAGAGATTTACCAGGATGTTACTGGGAATGGAGGGTTTGAGATGTAAAAATAGGCTGGAAAGAATATATCTTATTCACTGGAGCATAGGCGAGTGAGGGGTGACGTTATAGAGGTTTATAAAATCATGGGGTGCATAGATAGGGTAAATGACAAGAGTCTTTTCCCTAGGGCGGAGGTGTTCAAAACTTCGGGGCATAATTTTAAGGTGAGAGAAGAAAGGATTTAAAAAGGACACGAGGGGCAACCTTTTTACAGGAGAATGGCTTGTGTATGGAATGAATTGCCAGGGAAAGTGGTCGATGCAGGTATAGTTATAACATTTAAAAGATAAGTTCATGATTAGGAAAAGTTTGGAGGGATATGAGCCAAGCACAGGCATGTAGAAGTAGATTAGTTTTGGAACATGGTCAGCATGGACTGAAGGGTCTGTTTCTATGCTGTATGACTCTGTAGTCCCTAGCATTATGAAATTATTCATTATAGAATCCCTAGAGTGTGGAAGCAGGCCATTTGGCCCATCAAGTCCACACAGATCCTCCAACGGACATCCCAGTTCCACTGTCCCTACCCTATCCCTGTATTTCCCATGGTTAATCTACTCGCCTGCCCATCCTTGGACACTATGCGCAATTTGTCATGGCCGATCCACCTAACCTGCACATCTTTGGACTGTGGGAGGAAACCAGAGCACTGGGTGGAAACCCACGCAGACATGGGGAGAATATGCAAACTCCACACAGACAGTCGCCTGAGGGTGGAGTTGAACCTGGGTCCCTGGTGCTATGAGGCAGCAGCATGAACCACTGAGCCACTGTGTCACCTGGAACAGTGTAACTAATAAGTAACTGATAAGGGAGTAACTATTAAGCTTAATTTAGAGTGAAGGCATGGGTTGACAGTGGAGAGGTAATATTTCATATTTTAAAAAAGCGTACATGAATTACAACAGCTATTCATTCTTGCCCGTCACTGAAATTAAAAAAAGGAAATAAGGCTCAAAAACAAAGTTGCTAGAAAAGCTCAGCAGGCTTGGCAGCATCTGTGAAGGAGAAAACAGAGTTAACGGGAAAAAAAGAAACAGTATTAGATTCAAAGAGTAGACCTATAAAATTGCCATAAAGAAGAACAACAAGCTTGAGGATTGGGAGCATTTCAGAATTCAGCGAAAGAGAAAAAAATGTTATTAACAGAGTGAAAATAGAGCATGACTGTAAAATCTCAGTGAATACAGAAACTGACCATAACAGCTTCTCTATATTTTTCTCTTCACATGCCATCTTTTTCACTCAGGGTTTGTGGGGGTCACTACCTGGGCCAATATTTGTTGGCCAGAGGGCAGTTAGGAGCCAATCACATTGCCATGGATCTGGAGTCACATGTAGACCAAACCAGAAAAGGATGGCAGATTTCCTTCTTTGAAGGACATTAGTGAAGCAGATGGGTCTTTCCAACAATTGACAACAGGTTCATAATCATCATGAGACGTGTAATTCCACATTTCTACTGAATTCAAATTCCACCATCTGCCATTTTGGGATTTGAACCCAGTCCCTAGAACATTGCCTGTGTATTAATAGTTAAGTAATAATACCACTAGGTCATTACATCTATGTAAAGAAAAAAAATTAGAATATACAAATGCAGGCCCCACAGAATGAGGAGTTGGGAAAATTATAATGGGAAACAAAGAAATGACAATAGACTGAACACAGTGGGTCAGTCTTCACAAAAGAAATCACAAATAACCTTCCAGAAATGTTCGGGAACCAAGGATCTAGTGAGACGTTGAAATTTAGGGAAATCAGCTTTCGTAGGAAAATGCTGCTAGGGAAATCTAATAGAGTTAAGGACTGACCAATTGCCAGGCCCTGATAGTCTACATTCCAGCATACGAAAGGAAGTGGCCCTGGAAATTTTGGATGCATTGGTGATCATCTTCCAAGATTCTATAGACTCTAGAGCAGTTCCTACAGATTGGTGGGTGGGAAATGTAACCCTACTGTTTAAAAAGGGAGGAAAAGACAAGACAGAGGATTATAAACCAATTAGCCTAACATCAATAGTGAGGAAAAACTGAAAGAACTGCGGATGCTGTAAATAAGGAACAAAAACAGAAGTTGCTGGAAAAGCTTAGCGGATCTGGCAGCATCTGTGAAGAAAAAATCAGAGTTAAGGTTTCGGGTCTGGTGACCCTTCCTCAGAACCTTATATCAGTAGCGAGGAAAATGTTACAGGCTAATATAAAAGATGTGATAACAAAACATTTGGAAAGTATTAACAGGATTGGAAAAAGTCAGCATGGGTTCATGAAAGGCAAATCATGCTGAATAAATTTACTAGAGTTTATTTTGAGGATATAACTAATAAAATAGGTAGGGGAGAAGCGGTGGATGTAGTTTATTTAGATTTAAAGAGGCCTTTTGATATCATTCCTCATAGATTAATAGGTAAAGTTAAAGCAGATGGGATAGGTGATAATATATTAGGATGGATCAAGCACTGGTTGACAAGCAGAAAACAAATCTTTTTCCAAGTGGCATGTAGTGAGTAACTAATGGGATACAGCAAGAATCAGTACTTAGCCCCCAGCTATTCAAAATATGTACATGACCTGGGTGAGAGAACTAAATGCAACATTTCTAAGTAAGCTGACAACACAAACTGTGCAGGATTGTGAGTTGTGAGGAGAATTTGACGTGATTTAGGGCAGTTAAGTGAGTAGGCAAACACATAGCAAATTCAGTACAATGTGACTAAATGTGAAGTTATGTACTTTGATGTGAAAAAGAAAAAAGAAGAGTGTTATTTGTATGGTGATATATTGAGAAGTATATGAAAGGATCTGTGTGCATTTGTGATCCAGTCAAAGAAAGTAGACAGCCAGGTACAGCAGTGTACTGCTCTCAGTGTTGTATGCTGCATCTTCCTTCACTCGCTTTCCCCACTAATTCATCACACAACTAATGCAGCATGGCTTCTGCATTAGTTACTTACTTAATTACTTAATTACAGCAAGCAAATAAGAAGACATGTGGTTAATTGATCTTCATAGCAGGAGGATTTGAGTTCAGAAGTAAGGCTGTTTTGCTGCAGTCATACGGGGGTCTTGGTGAGACCACTACTGGAGTGATGAGTGCAGTTTTGGTCTTCCCACCTAAGAAAGGGTGTGCTTACAATAGACCGAGTACAACAAAGGTTCACTAGCCTGATACTGAGAATGACAGGACTGTCCTATAAGGAGGGTTTGGATTGACTGTGCCAGTATTCGCTAGAGTTGATAAGTTGAGAGGAAGTATGATTGAGATATATAGAATTCTAAGAGGCTTGGACAGACTAGATGCAGGGAAGGTGTTTTCCCAGTTGGAGGTCTAGACCCAGATGATACAGTCATAGGATATGGGGTTGACTGCTTATGACTTAGAAGTCAAAATATTTCTTCACTCAAAGCTTAGTGAACCTGTGGAATTCTCTCCCATAAAAGGCTGTAGAAGCCAAGTCATTGAATATATTCAAGAACGAGACAGACTCATTTTTAGATTTTAAAGGCACTGGGAGTATGGGACAAATTGGAAACATAGATTTGAGATATAGGATCAGATGTGGTTATATTAAATGTTGATTTGATTCAAATGATCAAATGGCTTAGTCCTGCTCCTAGTTTCAGTTTCTATAACTATGTATGGAAATATTAGACTTAATCTTACATTTTTTTTGGCTGTCAGTTTTGTTGAGTCTCATTGAGGGTTTCTCTCCAAGAGCCCTGTGCAGGTTTCCTCATGCTATCATCCCAAGTTCACCTCATTAATTACCTACTACAGAGCAATGGCACTCCTCTCTTACAAATCTAGCCTGATTCTACCAATCACTCTGGCTAGAAAAACATGGCTCTGCCCAGATGTCCTGAGGTGGACTGGCATCTTTGTCACTCATACCATATATAAAAGACAGTTGTCTACCCTGAGATACACTGTCAGTCCAATGCTAGCCTGCACAGTTCCTGACATTTGTCCCTGATATGACAGAGATGGGGCTTTTGACATCGAGCTTTGCAGACAGGACGTCCCACCCAGGCCTCAGTTGTTTGGAGGAATGTGCGGCACTGTAGGAAGAATACTAGTTTTCTCCAGATTCTGCTAAAGTAAGCATCGTCATTTTCTCTCTGCCACATCACACTCAATCTGTCTCCACGACTGTATGCACCTTCTCCAAGGCTCATGCTGTGCTGCTCTCAATGTTGTATGCTGCATCTTCCTTCACTCACTTTTCCCACTAATTCACCACACAACTAATGCAGCATGGCTTCTGCATTAATCACTTACTCCCTCAGGACACTTCCCCACATTTCGTCTACCTGCAGGAACACCACCAGTTGCGCTACCATTTTCATCTCCCTTACTTGCTCCCTTCCTCTCATCCCAGGAGGAAATGACCCAAAATAGGGCATGATATTGGCAAACTGCACAACTTTTGTGTCCTCACAAGTTAAGAATTCTGACCCTAACAGCCCCAAGGGGCTAACTGACTGTGACCAAGCTCCTGGACTGGCACTGAAGGCTGCACTTGGCTTACTGTGCCAGGATTCTTGTTGAAGCATATCTCCCTTGAGTTGACTGATTATTGCTGACATTCATGACAAGGCTTTGTGTCTGTGTTAAAGGACAAGTCAGTTGGGAAGAACTTTGAGCCTACTAGCTCCGGATGTGGGGGCCATACCACAAAGTAACAGGGCAAAGCAAGGCAGGAATGCGGTATCTGAGCACTAAGATATCAAGCAAGTGTGGTGCTGGAGGAACACAGCAGGCCAGGCAGCTTCAGAAGGTTCCTCTGATGCTGCCTGGCCTGCTCCGCTATTCCAGCTCCACGCTGTGTTATCTCAGACTCCAGCATCAGCAGTCCTTACTATCTCTAAGATATCAAGCAAGTTGCTCTGAGGTGCAGCCAGTCCAATGAGCTGGGAGCCAGTTCCTATATGCAAAGTACCCTTGCAATAGCGGCATTTTCATGATGGTTGTCATTCTGCCTTGAAGTCCAGCATGGCAGTGTAGAGGCATATTGTAAGTTGCTCAGGGATATGCAGTGATGATGTTGTGAGGCTGGCACATGTTAATGTCAGTATCTGTAACTATGGGCTGCCTGAGGAGGGTGCCGGGTATTCAATATGGCAGCCTAGAGGTGCAAGGGTGAGCTGAAGTCATCAGGTACCCATCCGACTTTAAGGTTGGGAATTGTTGATGTCAAGTTTCCTCGAGATGGGTAGTAGAATAGGAAGGTTCAAATAAATGAGGCGAGATTTGCAGTTAGTGAGGCCAACAAATAATAGCTCCTGTAAAAAGGCTTCTTGCCACACCCTAACAAGAATTTCATCTCAATACCTGGAATTCTGTTTGAAAATGCAATGAGCTGCTCCCAACATCAAGAAAGGCATGTGATTCGCACAGTTTCTTGATGTAGACCATATCATTCAGGCACAAGATTCTTCCCATTGTCAATATATTTGCTGTGAACACATTTATTGTGTTGCTTCCCGCAAGTGAGGGATTGTGAACAGAGACAAGGTACAATAGATTAAAATTTTATTCAACTTCTTTATAAATGTTTCCTTCACATTCAGTGAGTCCTCTGACTGTTCTCTTTCATGTGACAAAGCCAGTTCTTTGCAAATTATTCCACCTTGTCATGTAATGCAGCTTTGTGTTGTCACTGCCTTACTCCTGACTGCTCTTTTTTTAAAGAAACAGCATTTCTGGTATTGTCAGTCACGAATCAAAATCATCACAGCTACATCTAAAGGCACCACATAATCAACATGTTCACCAAATTGCAGTAGCAGTCACTGCAAAAGTTGACTGGCTTACGTACAATAGCCATTTAATTCCAATGTTCTTTATCTTGAATGTTTCTTAAAAGAAAGCTACATCAAATATCACAATGAAACCCTGTTGTCACTTCTTGCTTGTTATTGCAATTTCTGTGAAATGATAAGGAACATTAACAAGAATCCACCACTTTCCCAGCCTAATGAGCGGTCACGATTCCCCTCGCTCAAGGGGAAATTCTCTCTATATCACGGCTTCTTATCAATTTGTTGGAGTTATTACATTGCAGTCACGTAACACAAGCTTCCCTGCTGGTTAGCAACCAACCTAACCTTGTTAAGATCAACTTGAAACATTAACATTTTTTTTGACCACTACGACCTGCTCTGTATTTCTAGTCTTGCTGATTTTACACTCATCATAATTAACTATTTGGATATTGCTATTAAAAGTTTGACCTGGTTTCATTGTGTCTGCCTATAGATTGGCCTTCTAATGTATGAGCAGTCATCTCTGAAGCTAGTTTTGTATCCTAAAATTTTCTGAAAAATATTTTGCTCAGACTTTGAACATAGATATTAGATACTGAGGACATGAAGCTGCAAAATTAGAAACCAAGTTTAGAATGAACAGAAATTATTATAACATTTCAGCAAAGGGTAGACATAAAGCTATGGTATTAATGGGCACAGAGAGAGTCAGGGAAGGCAAGCATGGTAAATTGTTCATAATGTTATGTTTAGTGTAGTGTTAAGTTTGACCCGTTTAATGTAATATCTCAGTGCTTATATTTTTCATTTTATTTTATGTAAAAAGGGGAAGACATGGTTTTGGAGTTCTTGGAAGTCCAGGAACTTGTTTGGTTTATATGCATTTTAATGAGAGTTTTATGACACAGAGGTTAACAGTTTAGTGCATTGAATATAAGATTGAGGACAAACAAACTGTGCTGTTGCCTAGCATCAAGATTTCATTCATACACAGAGAGACAGAACAATCCAGAAATCAAGGATTCTGGACGGGTGTGCCAAAGAGTGCAGGCAAAACGGGTGGAAACAGAGTTTAAGGAACTTGTGCCTTTTCTCTGAAGTTAAAGTAATAATGAGTTCATTTTGCAGTTTGTTTTAGGTGTGTTAGGGAGAAATACTAGCAAAAGGTAGAAAAAAAATAAGTGTGCACTAATTCATCAGAAGGAAACAAGGTACAGCTGTAGCAATCTGAGTGATAAGACTGAGCATGGAAGATGTGGTGACTTGCTGAGTTTTGCCTGTTTTTTAAGAATATTGCAGAAAGAAAAGGAATAATATGAATTTCAATCTTCTGGTGTTTGTAATGATGTTCTTCTGACTGTTTTGCCTGGTGTAATTTAGCTAATATATTTCCTTATTTAAGAAGCATGTTGTTTGTTTTAGACGTACAATGGCAACCTTCTGCGAATGAATGTAAATCTTGCACGCCAGGCTTCATTCTGAGATCTGATTCATCCAGCAATGACATCAGTTGGGGCCATAAAATTGTATAAAATCAGAAAGTACTGGATAAACTCAAAAATAGCTTCATCTGTGGAGAAAGAAACAGAGATAATGTCTCAAGTCCAGTGTGGCTTCCGCTCAGAACTATTCCTAATTTTTAGGTATTTTACACAAAATCCAACAAATAAATAAAATAAATCAGATTCATAGATTTGAAGAGTCATAGAGATATACAGCATGGAAACAGACCCTTTGGTCCAACTTGTCTGTGCTGACCAGACATCCTAAACTGATCTAGTCCCATTTGCCAGCATTTGACCCACATCTCTCAAAACTCTTCTTATTAATGAACTATCCAGATGTCTTTTAAATGTTGTAATTTATACCCACTTCCATCATCTCCTTTGGTAGAAACAAAAACAGAAGTTGCTGGAAAAGCTCAACAATTCTGGCAGCACCTGTGAAGAGAAATCAGAGTTAACGTTTCGGGAACTGGTGATCCTTCCTCAGAACTGATGGTAGCTGGGAAAATGTTGGTTTATATGGAGAAGATAGGGTGGGGGGGGAGGGGGGTAAAGAGTAAATGATAGGTGGGGATAGAGCCCAAAGTGAGAGAAGAGCAGTTGGACTGACAAGGGAATGGAGAATGATCTGGCTGGGAGGGTGAATAGCTATTAATGGGGACTGTTAGTGACTAACAATAGGTAGTGTGTAATGGCAGGCTGTGTGACAATAAGGCCTGGTGTGTGCGGTAGGGAGCTAGGACATGAAAGAGTTCAGGCCCCAAAGTTATTGAACTCGATATTGTGCTCAGAGGGCTGTAGGGTCCCCAAGTGGGAAATGAGGTGTTGTTCTTCCAGCTTGTGCTGAGCTTCACTGGAACACTGCAGCAAGCCTTAGACAGAGGTGTCGGCCAGGGAACAGGGCGCTGTGTTAAATTGCCAGGCAATTGGAAGATTTTTTGCAAACAGAGCATTGGTGATCTACAAAGCGGTCACCTAGTCTATGCTTTGCTTCCTCAGTGCAGAGGAGACCACATTGTGAGCAGCGAATGCAGTAGACAATTGTGGGAAATGCAGGTAAACTGCAGCTTCACCTGGAAGGTACGTTTGGGCCCTTGGACACTGGGGATGGAGGAGGTAGATGTGGACCTGTTACCTTTCAGCGGTTGCAGGGGAAGCTGCCGTGGAGCTGTGGAGGGGCGTGTTGGGGGTGAAGGAAGAGTAGACCAGGGTGTCCCAGAGGGAACAGCCTCTTCGGATGGTAGAAAAGGGAGGGGAGGGGAATATGTGCCTGGTGGTGGCATCTCGTTGGAGGTGGCGGAAATGACGTCTGTTGATCTTCTAGATGTGGATGCTGGTGGGATGGTAGGTAAGGACAAGGGAAACCCTATCGCTGTTGGGGAGGGAAGAGAGGAGGTGAGGTCAGAAGTGCGGGAGATGGGTTGGACCCCTTTGAGGGCCAGGTCGACAGCGGTGCTAGGAAATCCTCAGCTGAGGAAGAAGTTGGACATTTCAGAGGATCCCTTGTGGAAGTTGGCCTCATTGCAACATATGTGGTGGAGATGGAGGAACAGAGAGAATGAAATGGCGTTTTTACAGGAAGCAGGGTGTGAGGATGTGTAGTCTAGGTAGCTGTGGCAGTTGATGGATATTAGTTGGTGGATATTAGTGGCCAGTCTGCACCCAGAAATGGAAACATAGATGTCAAGGAAGGGAAGGGAGGAGACAGAGATAGACCAGGTTAAAGTGAGGGTGGGATGGAAATTGGAAGCGAAATCAACGAACTTTGTCAATTCTGGACGAGAGAGGAAAGCAACACCGATGATATCATCGATATATCGGAGAAAGAGTTGTGGGTGAGGTCCAGAATCGGACTGGAACAAGGAATGTTCCATGTACCCCACAAAGAGACAGGCATAACTGGGGCCCATGTGGGTACCCATGGCCACCCCTCTTATCTGAAGAAAATGAGAGGAGTTAGAAGAGAATTTGTTGAGGTTGAGGACAAGCTCGATCAAGCAGAGGAGGGTGCTGGTGGGTGGGGATGGTTCAGGCCTTTGCTCCAGGAAGAAGCGGAGAGCCCCGAGACCATCCTGGTGAGGGATGGACATGTAAAGGGATTGCATGTCCATGGTAAAGAGGAGGTGGCTGAAGCCTGCAAACTGGAAATTCTGAAACTAGTGTAAAGCATCAGAGGAATCACGGATTTATTTGGTCAGGAACTGGACCAGGGGAGAGAAGACTGAGTCAAGGTAGGAATAGATGAGTTATATGCAGCAGGAGCAGGCTGAAACAATTTGTCTGCCTGGGTAGTCCTGTTTGTGGACTTATGGAAGGAGGTGGAAGAGAGCTGTGAGGGGCTGCATGTCAATCAGCTTGGAGGCAGTAGGCGGAGGAAGATCACCAGATGAAATGAAGTCAGTCACCATAACTGATACAATGGCCTGATGTGCCATGGTGGGGTCATGGTCCAGGGGAAGGTAGGAGGATGGCAGTTTGTTCCATACATGCTGCATCCTCTGCATGAATCTCACATCAAGTTAGTTCTAAATAAAAAAAAATACTCAAATTAAATCTTAATGAATAAACAAGCAATATTCTATGTTTTATGTGTCCCTCATTTTGTCTCAATTTTTGTCTCTTTTCATCTGGCAAAGATGGAAAAAATTGTGTGTTACATGGACAATGTTTCTTGAAATATATTCCGCTCAAACATCATTTCAGGCCGAAAATGCTGAATTTGACAGTCAGCTCTCTTTTTTATTATTTAAGCTCAGTTTTATTTTCTTTAAAAAATAAAGTATCCAGCACTCTCCTTAAATGGGCTCCTCCCAGGGACAATCTAGGGGTTCAAAGAACAACCAGAAATCTGATTACTCATTGGTTGAAGCAAATTGCAATGTTCAAGTTTGCAACCACATCAATGTTCAAAAAGCAGTTGTGCATTGTATTAAACTTACAAAGGCTGCTGCTAGAGGAGTCAATTATTATGGATCCTCAGAACCCTGGTCATTCTCGACAACATGAGTTGCATTGCGTCACAATAAGCATGCTGCTATCTCAGCTGTCAGGGTCTCCGTCATTTGAAACATTACAATGAGGTTGTGTTCCTTGTTCTATAGTTTACATAAATGCTGAAGCCTTAACAAATTTATTTGAAGAAGTCCCAGCATTCAAAGCTCCCCCATTAGATTTGATTCTCACACAGTGCAAGAGTTCCCTCAGGCAGTGCTTGAAGCAAGCTTCCATGTTGTGTTGATTTATTTATGGCCATCTCTATTTGTGAATGACTGCATACAATTGGCTATGCTTGGTTTCACTGGGGCATTCCGGAAGATGTCAAATCTTATACACATAGAAATAAATAGTAATAAGTGACAGGGATTGCTGTACAATGATGCACAGTGGCAAGTAAAACATGCAAAATACTAATTACTGTGAAATAAAGTTGCTTTAGTCACAACTTAGATAGAAAGTTTAATCCTTAGGTCAGAATAAACATGTCCAATATGATGTTACTTTTAATGGTGATAATCTCTAGCTAGTGGTTTCAGATTCTGATTTTCCTTCTTGTCAAAACTCTGGAAGTTGCTGAGTGATTACGCAACTATAGAAGTCAATGCAAGTTGATAGGTTTCTTTTTGATTTGATTTGATTTATTATTGTTACATGTACTGTAATACAATGAAAAGCATTGCTTTGTGTGCTTTCCAGATGAGTCATACCTTGCATAAGTACATCTGGGTAACAGAATACAGAACGTAGTGTTATTATTTCAGAGAAGGTGCAGAGAAAGATCAATTCTCATATTTGAGAAGTACGTTCATAAGTCTGATAACAGTGGGGAAGAAGTTGCTCTTGAATCTTTTGGTAATTATTTTCAAACTTTTGTATCTTGTCTTCGTATGTTTGTGCGCTAGTTATTTTTGAACAATGGAAGATTTTCCCAAGGTTGGCATCAAGCACTGTCAGGTTATGTAATAGAGAATTAGGAAAATTAGATTGCCTTCATTCTGTCCGAAAATGTACCTGTCTCATAACTTAGAAATTACATACCATACGTACAACACTTTTCCATTATGCTCACCAGCTAACCTAAAGTTTTACAGAGTACACCATCCCTTGAGCAAGAACAAAATCTCAAAATGTTTTGTATTACTAAGCAAGAAAACAAATAGGACACTCAGAAGAGAAAATAATAGAATTGGAAAAGAGAGGGGGTTGGAGTGGGAGGAAAGGTGCAGGTGTGTGTACTGTCTACAAGATGCATTGCAGAAATTTACCAAGGTTTCTGAGAGAACATCTTGAAAACCCCATGACCACTACCATCAAAAAAGGCATGGCAGCAGATGCTTGGAAACACCACCACATGTACCTGGACCATCTCTGATGCCTCTCTCTCCTTCCTGGACCTCTCTGTCTCCATCTCTGGTGACCACCTCGAAACTGGTATCTATTTCAAGCCCACCGACGCCCACAGCTACCTAGACTACACCTCCTCTCACCCATCTTCCTGCAAGAAGGCGATCCGCTATTCCTAATTCCTCCACCTCCACCGCATCTGCTCCCAAGAAGAAGCATTCCACTCCCAAACATCCCAGATGTCCTCGTATTTCAAGGACCACAACTTCACCCCCTCAGTGGTCAAAAACGCCCTCGACCGCATCTCTTGCGTTCCCCGCACCTCAGCCCTCACACCCCTCCCTGCAATAACAACAAAGACAGAATTCACCTTGTCCTCACGTATCACCCCATCAACCTCCGGATTCAACGCATTATTCTCTGCCAATTCCGCCACCTGCAATCTGACCCCACTACAAAGCATATATTTCCCTCCCCACCCTTATCTGCCTTCCGGAGGGACCACTCTCCCTGCGACTCCCTCGTCCGCTCCACACTCCCCACTAGCCCCACCATCCCCAGCACCTTTTCCTGCAACCACAGGAGGTTCCAAACCTGCCCCAACACTTCCCCCCTCACCTCCATCCCAGGCACCAATAAAACCTTCCACATCAAACAGATGTTCACCTGCACATCTGCTAATGTGGTATATTGTACCTGCCATTCCCAATGTGGCCTCCTCTACATCGGGGAAACCAAGCGGAGGCTCAGAGACCACTTTGTAGAGCACCTACGCTCGGTTCGTGACAAACGATAACACCTCCCAGTCGTGAACCACTTTAACTTGCCCTCCCACTCCCTGGACGACATGTCCATCCTGGGCCTCCTCCAGTGTCACAACAATGCCACCTGGAAACTGGAGGAACAGCACCTCATATTCCTCCTTGGAAGCCTACAGCCCAATGGTCTCAATGTGGACTTCACATGCTTTAAAATCTCCCCACCCCCGACCTCATCCCAAGACCAGCCCCTCCTCTATTCCCACCTCATTGACCTGTCCGTCTTCTCTCCCACCTATCCACTCCTCCCACCTATCCACTCCTCCCACCTCACTGACCAATCCCCACCACTACCTACCTACACTCACCTTTACTGTCATCATCCCTGCCTCCTTGACCTAACTGTCTTCTCTCCCACCTATCCGCTCCTCTATCTACCTGCTATCACCGCCCCCCTTCTCTTATTTCAGAGCCCCCTACCCCTCCCCCATTTCTGAAGAAAGGTCCTGACCCAAAAGGTCAGCTTTCCTGCTCCTCTGATGCTGCCTGGCCTGCTGTGTTCATCCAGCTCCACACTGTGTTGTCTCTGACTCCAGCATCGGCAGTTCTTACTATCTTTGAGTGAGTTATACCATCATGTGCAAGTTCCTTTCGAAGCCACTCAGAATCTTGACTTGGAAATATAGTTCTCTCACTGAGTCAAAATCCTGGAACTCCTTCAGTAACGGTATTGTGGGTCGACTTACAACTCATAGACCACAGGGCATTTTTTTTTTACTTCACTCATGGTTTGTAGACTTCACAGTCTGGCCAGCATTTATTGTGTGTCCCTAGCTGCCCGTGAAAGAGTGGTGCTGTCTGGAACATTGTCTGCAAGGTATGATTCCATGGGTAGGACCATCCACTATTAGATTACTGAACCTACTGCTCCTGCTATTGTCATTTCCAATGTCTAGATCCATCTAGTCTCATTTCTTTGCTGAAACATTATAGTGCTTGATGCAACCGAGTGGCTTGTTGGGCCATTTCAGAAAGCAGTTGAGAGTCAACCGCATTGCTCTGTGTCTGGAGTCACATGGAGGCTAAACCAAATGAGGCTGACAAGTTTCCTTCCCTGAGGGTCATTAGTGAGCCAGATAGGCTTTTTCTGGCAATCGACAATGGTTTCATGGTCATCGGCAGATTCTTAATTCTGGATTTCTTTTAAGTGAATTCAAATTCCACCATCTGCCATGTTGGGATTCAAACTCAGATCCCAAGCTGAGTTTCTGGATTACGAGGAACTTCACCACGACCTTCTCAAGAGCAAATAGAAATGAGCGATAAATGTTGGCCCAGCCAACAACTTGCTATTCACCTGAGTGAACAATGTGTAAAACAATATTTGCATGGCGCAGTTAAAGAGTAATTTCAGTGTCTGTAATGAAGGAAATCAAGTCTAGTTAACTTATATAACTATATCATATGTGATTTAAAGCATATATTTTCAGAGTACAAATCACTGAATGTAAAATTGATTGTTGTCATTTCTCCAGACATCTTATTTGGTTTGAATGGCTCCAAGGGTTCTCCCACCTTATAATGATGAATAAAATGAGTACCACACCCGAATTTCACTGCAAAGTGCACTACTTGCCAAACTCATACAAGTACTATCTTCAGGCATTCCTGACCATCACCATTAGATGCACAGATTAGCACCATATCATACTACCATCAGGCAGTGCTGAGTAAAGTCTTTTTCATCTGTAATAAAAGCAAAATACTGCAGATCCTGGAAACACAAAGTAAAATCAGAAGATTTTAAAGAAACACAGGTCTGGAAGGATGTGTGGAGGAAGAGTTAATGTTTCAAATCCAGTATAACTTCCTTGGAATAGTTCAGAGAAAGAGTCTTGCTGGACTGAGCTTGGTCAGAGCAGTGGATAAACCTGAACACAGATCCTGCTATTGTTAGAAAAGGCTTGTGAAAATGCTGTTTCGACAAAATAGTAAGCTGATTGCTTGGTCGTGAGTAGGTTGTCTATCTCCAAATTTGAAGTTGTATTCAGGAAAGATAAGAGCTCTAGCTTATTTTTATGAAATAAAACTTCAGATGTTTTCTATTTAGCTTTAAATTAGGCCAAGTGTATTTTTTATTAAAAGGTTTGGCAGGGGAGCTCAGGCCCCTGCATTACATGGTCACATCTTCTGGAAGAGCCACCAGTTTAATCAGCTTGGGTGCCATGGAGCATAAGCACCAGCTGGAGGAACTGCAGTACATGTGTAAGGCTGAGAATGATCAGGATAGCACGTTTTTAGACATGGCCACCCCACAGCTTCAAGGAATTGTAATCGGATAAGGAAATAGGGACCAGTGTTCAAAAGAAGGGAGGAACGCTATGAGCCAGGAAAGCTCCAGAAACGTAGGGGATTCAATAATGAGTGGTACAGGCAGGTGTTTCTGCAGCCGCAGGTGTGGATCCAGGATGGTGTAGTGCCTCCCTGAGGCCAGGGTCAAAGAACGTCATTGAATGGTTGTATGGTATTCTGAAGGGGGAGGGCTTACAGTAAAAGATCATTCTTCACTTTACCAATGATAGAACAACATGGACAGAAAGAGGGAATGAGGTCTGCAACAAGAGTTTAGAGCGCTAGTTTGCAGATTTAAAAGAAGGACCTCAAAGGTTGCAATCTCTGAATTACTCCTGGTGCCATGCGCTAAGGAGAAAAGGAATAGTTACATAAAGCAGATGAATGCATGATTGAACATTTGTTGGAGGAGGTAGAGCTTTAGATGCTTGGATCACTGGGTCCCTTACTGAGGAATGTGGATTTGTACAAGCCTGGCAGGTTGCAACTGAACTGAAAAGAAATGGGACCAATATCCTAGTGGGAAGTTTACTTCTGCTTTTGGTGAAGGTGATGCACAGACAAATAGAGACAATAGACCAAGTCTATCCAGAAAGTGGAGTGTAATGAGTTAAGTTAAGGGACAAGGGAGCATGACAAAGCTCGATTTATTTTAAAGCAAGGAGTCTTGTGAGCAGGGCAGATGAATTGAAGATGTTGATTAAGATATGGAGATATGATATCATTGCCATCATAGAGACATGGTTGAGGAAGGGATGGGACTCTCAGGTCCACATTCTGGGGTATAGACTCTTCAGGCGAGACAGGGAATCAGAGTTGTGTAAAGAAGGAGATGGTGCCTCAATATTGATCAAGGAGTCACTTACTGCAACAAAAAAGGGTGATATCTTAAAAGGCCCCTCAAATGAGGTGCTATAGTTACAACCTGAAACAAAAAGAGGCAACTAGATTACTGGGAGTTTACTACATACCCTCAAGCAATCAGAGACAGATATGTTGGCAAATCTGAGAGAATTAGAAAAATAATGGTTAATAATAGGAGGGGATTTAACTTCCTCAATATGAACTGGAATAGATAGTGTGAAAGACTTGAAGGAGTGTAATGCTTAAAATGTATCCATATTTTAAGGCAACATGCATAAAATCCTGAAAGAGACAGCATCATGCTAGACTTAATTTTTAGGAAGAAAGACAAGAAATAGTAGATGTATAAGAGGAATACATTTTGATGATAGTGACCATACCCCAGTAAGAAATAAAATAGTTATAGAAAGGGACAAAGATGGATTGGAAGTAAATCTTAGGAATTGGAAGAAGGCTGATTTTAACATGATTAGACAGGATCTGGCCAAAATGGACTGGGAACAACTAGTTGTGGGAAAATCTACATCAGAGCAGTGAGAGACATTCAAAAAGGAAATAGTGAAAGTCTAGGGGCCATCATGTCCCTGTAAAGCTTAAGGCTGGGACCAACAAGTTCAGAGAAGCCTGGAAGTTAAGGGATGTGTAGGATTGGAAAAGTGACAGAAGGAGAAGCTTAGAGCAAATACTGAGGGCTCAAATGAATTGATGCCCTAGAATAGAATATAAAATTCAGGGGTTACTTAAAAAAATTAGTAGAGTGCAGACAGGGTATGAAAAAGCACTTAGTGGTAAAAATAAAGAAAAATCCAAAGGTGCTTTGTCAGCATATTTTGGCCAATAGGATAATCAGTGAAAGAGTACGCTCCATTAGGGACCAAAGTAGCAATCTATGTGTGGATCCAGAAGATGTAGGCCAGGTTTTAAATGAGTATTTGGTATCTGCATTCACTGTAAAGAAGAATGGTGTAAGTGTAGACATACTTGAAAAAAGACATTGACAGACATGTGAATTTTTCAAAGAGGGGTTTACATATGTAGATGAGGTAATGCAGTTGATGTAGTCCACAATGACATCAGTAGGGCCTTTGACAAGGTCTTGGATGGGACCCAGGATAATTTGTCGAATCAAACCAAAATTAGCTAAACTTCAGGAGGCAGAGGGTAATGTTGAGATGTGGTTTTTGTGACCGGAATTTTGTCTCCAGTGGTGTACCCCAGAGTTTGGTGTTGGGTCCTTTGTTATTTGTTGTGTACATTAATGATCTAGACATTACTGTAAGAAGTATGATTGGTGAGTTCGGAGATGACAGTGTGGTAAATAGTGAGGAGGAGAGCCTTAGGGCAAAAACAATATTGACAGGCTGGTCAGATGGCAGAACACTAGTAAATGGAACTTAATCCTCTGATGTATGAGGCGATGCATTTTGGGAGCACTAAAAATGCAAGGGAAGACATGATAAATTGTAGGACCCAAGGAAGCATAGAGGATTAGAAGGACCTTGGTATAAATGTCCATAGATCTTTGAAAGTAGCAACACAAGTAGATAAGTTAGTTAAGAAAGTATACTTGTCTGCATTAGTCAAGGCTTGAAATACAAGAGTAAGGCATTATGATGGAGAGCATAAAATGTTACTTAGGCCACAGCTAGAGTACGGTGTGCAGTTCTGGTGGCTGCACTATAAGGAGGATTACACTGGAAGAGGTGCAGAGGAGATTCATTGGAATGTTACCTGGGCTGCAGCATTTCACCTATGAAGGGAGACCAGGAAGGTTGGGATTGTTTACCCTAGAGCAGATAAGTCTGAGGGGGTCCTGATTGAGATGTACATTAATATGAGGAACTTAAATTGGGTAGATGGGAAGAAAAGTTGCCCCTTAGTAGGGTACAGACAGGCAGGAGCTTTCAAGGGGAATTGAGGATGTACCTTTTCATCCAGAGGCTGGAGGATATCTAGCACTCACTGCCTGAAAGGCTGGAAGAGGCAGATATCCTCACAACATTTGAGAAGCATTTAGACAGACACTTGAAACAGAATAGCGTACAACCTATGGGTCAAGCATTGAAAGTGTGATTATTGAAGATAGGTTCCTGATGATTGGTGGGGACACAATGGGTCAAAGGGCCTCCAGCTATGATGTAACTATATATGTCTGTAAGGCTTTATATTTAATCCATGGTGGGTTTATCAGACAAATGTCTGGAATGAATGAGTTGAGTAATGAAGAAAGGTTACACATTACAGGCTTGTATCTGCTGCTGTTTAAAAGAGTATGAAACAAGTTGATTGAAACATGAAAGATCTTTACAAGTCTTTACAGAGTTGATATGGAGAGGATGTGTCCACTGATGGAAGAGTCCAGAACTAGGCTATTAATTAAAACAAAGCTTAGATAAAACTTTTTCTTTTACAGGGTCATGATTCTTTGGAGCTCTCTTGCTGAAAAGTAATTGGCAGCAGAGTCTTTAAGTATTTTTACAGCAGAATGGGTGGATATATTGTTGGCAAGCGAGGGGGTGAAACGTCATCGGAGTAGAGCATAATATGGACTTAAGGTTACAATAAGATCAGTCATGGCCTTGTTGAATAATGCAAAGGTCTGCTCCTTGTTTATATGTTAATACAAAACACTGAATTAAAACAAGGCTACAAAGTCAAATTTCAGAGCTCAAAAAAGTCATAGGCCCATATTACACATTTTTCTTCTTGTCTCCAAAGGTAAATCCAGCAAAGCAGCATTACAATAATTCATATTTTTAATTATTTATCTTCGACCTATTGCCTTCCCGACCATGACATTTGCATTATCCCAGCAGCTCAACAAGCCTCAAAACAATTTCTCTGCTGTTGTGATCACTCTGACATGTGTCAATGCTATTGCTTGCCACATATTCAACTGCTATTATTAAATATGTTAATTGACACATCAATTGTATTACTATGTTGATACTTTGTTCTATGTACTATTATAAATTATTGCTTTGAGACTTTTTTCAACAATTGTACTTCTTTTTACATAAATTACATCTCCTTGTCTGATTAAAAACTCTTCATTTCTTCAGTTAATTAGGGTATGTTAAAGTGATAGCTGTTCATGTTCTCTGTTTTCAGTTTGAAACTGACCAGACTTCTTTCATCAATATTATTCAGTCTTTTAAGCATTTAAAACATGAATATTGTGTGCCCTCCAAATTTTCTTTTGCCCTATGCATGTTTCTTCCTGCTTGAACGTGTTGGTTTTCCTCCTCATCCACATCTTTGTTCCAATCCATCCTTTTTTTTATATAATCCCTACAGTGTGGAAACAGGCCCTTTGGCCCAACAAGTCCACACCAAACCTCAGATCGTCCCACTCAGACCCATCCCCCTATAACCCACCTAATCTACACCTCCCTAAATGCTATGGGCAATTTAGCATGGCCAATCCACTTAACCTGCACATCTTTGGACTGTGGGAGGAAACCCACGGAGAATGTGCAAACTCCATACAGACAGTCGCCCGAGGCTGGAATCAAACCCAGGTCTCTGGTGCTGTGAGGCAGCAGTGCTAACCATTGTGCCACCGTGCCACCCAGATAATTTTTATCTGAGACACAGGAGTGAAATTGTATTGGATCAAAATTTGAACTGAGATCCTCTGTCACCTCCAGCATCAAGAAAAATTATGTGCTGCTGATAGGAAATCTGCATAGAAGTAGCTGTGATCCGTCAAAAAATGATATGTGAAATCATTTAATTTTCCCCGTATTGCATTACTACTCTAAACAAACCATCACCTAAGTCTTATCCCATTCCAGCATCTCCTTTCTTGATATCATCAAATGGCTCCCCACTACTCATTACACGAAGTTCAAAATTTGCCATTTTCTCTATGACTCCCTTTGATCTTATCCATGACTGTCTCTGCAAATGCTTCCTATAATCAACATCCTGCTCTGATTTCAGTGATACAGCATACAGATCTAAAACCCCATGAGTTGCACCAAATGTTGTACTAAGTTCTTTTCCCATTCCATCAACCTCTACTGACATGCAATGTCTCATAACAATTAAGAAGTATTTAGATGTGCACTTGTGATGCCAAGATATACAAGTGCTTGAAAATGGGATTAGAATATTTAGGTATGTTTTGTTTTACCAGTCCCAGTATGGGCACAATGGTCCAAAAGGCCTTTATCTGTCACTCTCTTGCTTTGTGCATCAATTGTCAATCTCTGTTTCAAAGTCAGCCATCTTCCCCACACCATCAAATTCCCCTGCTAAATCTCACTGCTTAGCAATCTCTTTCTCCTCCCTTCAAAAGTTTCTTCATCAACTTTTTCTATGAGGACATCGTTCCACTTTGTCCATCACTAGCTATTGTTCTGGTGGTGTTTTTGTGAACTACTTCACAACACTTTGTGCTGTTAAAAACAGAGTGAAGATGCAAACTATTACTCTTGTCTAAAACAACTTGCTTCACATCTCAGATCTAGAATCAACATTTTGACTGCATTTCACTTACGTAGATCAATGCCCAAACATTCAGAGAAAATCAAACAATCTGTCATCCCAGTGCAGAACTTTCCCCATGTTGGCCAAATGTCGGGTTATATAATTTGTGGCATTTCAATTTACAGCAAGCCTTTAGTTAATCGACACCTATGGGGTCAGGCGTGCAACAGTTGATCAAATATTCTGGTTGATCAAGAGATCCACATAATCATGTAAAAACACACACTACATAATAGAAATGTAATGCAGAGGGTATACACATCATAGTTACACCTTATTCACTGTAAAAATCAATGAAATAATAATTGGACTTGAATTTTCTAACGTGCCTTCCCCTTTTACAAAGGTCTGTATCAGGAACAAAAATTTTTATATTTTCTCTGATGTTTAAAAATTATGTCTGAGTGATTTATTTTTATTTATGGTCAAATACCTACAGCGTACACCTCAGTAAATGGACAATACTATTTATACTGGACCAACATTGACCAATAGTAATCATTGAACGTTAATGATCAACCACAAGAGACAATCATTCATCGTTTGCATATGTCTCATTTGCTGATTCAAAGAATAAATAACCTCAGTAGCATTGCTAATATCATGATATTTTTATGCTTTATGATTCATATTGAATAAGAATAAACTTGTATAAGAATTTTAAAACATTGGAAAAACTCAGCAGATCAGGCAGTATCTCTAGTGAGAAACAGCTAACACTTTCAAACAATGTCAAATGAGAATTGAAGAGAAGTAGAAATGTAAGACCTTTTAAACTTGTGGATGGGACTGGAAGATTAATGCAGAAGATCTGTGATGGTGTGGGGGCTCGGGGAGCTTAAATAAGAAAAACATTCAGAAGAATTTTTAAAAATGAAATCATAAATTAATGCATTATTAAGTAGCTGATTTGATTCCTGTTTATGGTGCAGTTTTGACATTCCTCCTTCATGTTACAAAAGAATTGGGGGTGGGTAATCTAGGAGGATAAGGGTGTAAAGGATACATGGTCAACAGGTTGTCTGAGGAAATGGCTTCCTCAGTTGAATAATTTATCTGAAGTTGAAATGAGGCAATTTTGTCATCAGACAGTACAAGAAAATTAGACACGTGCTGCAGGGGTCCCCAGAGGTGCTGCTTATTAAGCAGTTTTCTGTTCTGGATATTTGTGAGAGAGATGGATCCATGGAGGAGTGCAATGAGAGACAAGCCCATGGACACTAGTGGCCCAGGAGGAGAGGAGGAAGAGTGGAAGGGTAACACCGATGAGGCACTCTTAATTTAGGGAAATAGACAGACATTTCTATAGCCAGCAATGTGACCCCAAGATGTTTAGGACAGCAAGAAGCCATGGCCTACATTGGTACAATAAAAAAAATGGACAAAGTAGGGGTCATCCATTTAATGAAGAGGTCTGTCTTTTTTTTTCTCTGAGATTGTCATGACAGCCCTCTTGTGATGCAGTGGTAATGTCCTACCCCTGGGCCGGGAGGCCAGGGCTCAAGTCCCACCTGCTTCATAGGTGTGTAGTAATATCTCTGAACAAATTGAGCAGAAAACTAGGTATTCTGGTGGAAGCGGAGGCCTTGAATATTTTAAAAACAGCTGCAGGTAGATTCTTGTTAAGCAAAAGGGTAGATGGAAATGCTTATTTAATACTACAATCAGATCACCCATGATTTTATTGAATCACTTGAGGGGCTGAATGGCCTACTTCTGCACCTGATCTGCATGCTTACATGTTTGTACATGTGTTCACATGTGGCACTGCAATTAGAATTTAGGGAACTAGTTGGAAAATTAGTAAAGTAGTAACCTTTCAGCAGGAAGATAAGACAGATGAATGCTGAGCTGGAATGATGGTACAGGAGGGAAGGCTTTAGATTCATGGGTCACTGGGACCAGCTCTTGGGAGATGGCACCTGTACAAGTTGCTACTGAACAGGGCCAGAACTGCGTTCCTTGCAGGGCATTTTGCTTGTTCCATTGCGAAGAATTTAAATTAACTCAGCAGGGGTTTGAGAGCCAGGAGAGAATGTTAGAAACTAATATCAGGATGCACTAAATGTTAGGACAGTCAGATAGCACTAAAATGGGAATGCGGAGTTAATAAGGGGAGATGGAGAAAGAGAGAAAGCAAAGAAATATAAATCGGGGTTGCACAGAGCACAGATAATAAGATTGCCTTGTGAGATTATGATGTTGTGATAACGAAAAACAAGTTTTAAGAATGGCTGGTTTGGATGCTAATTATTCCCTGTTCAGAGATGTTCAGCAAAGATAAGGAAGGGGAAAAGGAGGAGAGGCTGTCGTTTTTGATTAAGGAGAGAATTGCAGTATTGGGGAAAGAGGATTTCTCAGTGCGTTTAAGTACAGAATCACAGAACATAGAAAATAGGAGCATGAGTAGGCTATTCAGCTCTTTGAGCCTGCTGTACCATTCATTATGATCATGGCAGATCGTCCAATTCAATATTCTGTTCCACTTTTCCCCCATATCCTTTGATCTCTTTAGCCTCTGGGTGAGGAAATTTCACCTCATTTCAGTTCTAATTGGTTTACCCATATCCTTAGACTGTGACCACTGGTTCTAGACTCCACCATCATGGGGAACATTTTTCCTACAGCCATCCTGTCTAGTTTTGTTAAATTTTGTTGGTTTCTAATGGAAGCCGCTGAAATCTAGTGAATATATTTCCAAATAGTTCAACCTCCCCTCATACATCCTGGAAATCAGTCTGGTAAAGCTTCACTGCTCTCCCTCAATATCAAGAACATCCTTCCTCAAGTAAGGAGATCAAAACTGAATATTCCAGGTATGGGCTCACAGAGACTCTGTATAAGTGTAGCAAGACAACCATGCACCTGTACTCAAATCCTCTTGCTATGAAGACAAACATACCAATTGCCCTCCTGACTGCCTGCTACATCTGCCTGCTTACCTTCAGTGACTGATGTACAAGGACACCCAGGTCTCACTGCAGGGATTCTCTAAATCAGGCAGCACAGTGGCTCAGTGGTTAGCACTGCTGCCTCACAGCATCAGGGACCTGGGTTCAATTCCACCCTCGGGTGACTGTCTGTGTGGAGTTTGCACGTTCTCCCAGTTTCTGCTGGGCGCTCTGGTTTCCTCCCTAGTCCAAAGATGTGCAGGCTAGGTGGGTTGGCCATGGTAAATTGCCTGTAGTGTCCAGGGATGTTTAGGGTAGGTGGGTTAGGCGTGGGGAAATGCAGGGGTAGGGGAATGAGTCAGGGTGGGATGCTCTTTAGAGGGGTGGTGTGGACTTGTTGGGCCAAATGGCCTGTTTCCACAGTATAGGGATTCTATTCTTATGATAGCCAACTTGCACTTCATACCATTGAAATTTAGATTTAGGACCTTAGTCTCAGAATCAACTACACCACTCTCCGTTTTGATCAGGAATTGTATCAATTTATGGTCACTCATCCCCAACGGCCGTCAAACAACTAGGTTGCCAATTATTCCTCTCCCATTATTCATAGATTCATAGAATCCCTACAGTGTGTAAACAGGCGATTCGGCCCAACAAGTCCACACCGTCCCTCTGAATACGTAATACCCAGTTTAGGATGACCTGTTCTCTGTTGGTTCGTCAACATATTGGCTCAGAAAACCATCCCATATATAGTCAAGGAATTCCTCTTCTATGGTACTCCTACTAATTTGATTTACTTAATCAATGCACAGATTAAAGTTGCTCATAATTAGGGATGTTCTGTTATTGCATGCATCTCTAATTTCCTGTTTAATGCCATTCCCAACACTACTCCTACAGATTGGGAGCCAAAATATAACTCTCACTAATGTTCTTTGTCCTTTGGTATTTCTCAACCATACCCATATAAATTCCACATCATCAGAGCCAATATCCTTCCTCACTATTGCATTGATTTTCTCTTTATCCAGCAATGCAACAACATTGCCTCTTCCTTTTTGTCTGTCCTTCCTTAACATTGAACACCCTTGATATTCAGTTCGCATCCATGGTCACTCTGCAGCTGTGTCTCTGTAATCCTAATTATACCATACCTGGTTTTATTTATTTGCCTGTTTAATGCATCCACTCTATTGCAATAGTTCTGCACATTAAAGCATAAAGGCTTGTCTTTTTAACATTACTTGTCCCATTCCCATTATTTTTCACTGTGGTTCTATTTGACCGTAGACCCTGATTCATCTGTCTATCACCTTTCTTATTCCCCTTTCTGCCTTTTTTTTTGTGCTTGATTTCCTTTCTTCTGACTCCTTTCATAGGTTCCCCTCCTTCTCCTATTTTAGTTCAAAACCTCCCTGAACACTCCAGCAAACACTGCCCCTAGGACATCAGTCCCAGTCCTGCCCAGTGGTGTATGCATAAAGTTATCAGCATGAAGATAATTCTGTAATTAGCTCCTGGACAGGTGAACAGCTTGTGTGTACATAATACAGGGAGAGAAATTTCTAGACTGCAGAAAAGGCAAATTGGAATCTTCCCAGGCTGTGAATGGCAATAAGTGACTGGCAAGATAATCCAGCATCCCAGAGTGCCAAAGGAAGTGGCCCAAAAATTATTGGATGCATGAGTGGCCATCTTCCAAAATTCTATTAACTCTGGAGCAGTTCCTACAAATTATAGGGTGGTAAATGTAACCCCACTACTTAAAAACAGGGAATTCAAAAGAGAATTGCTGACCAGTTAACCTAATGTCAGTCCACAGTTGATCAGCCTACTTCACCTACTACATTGCATAACCTAGTGTCCTTTTGTGCAAGGCTTCTCTGAGAGTCAGTATGGCGAGATTGATAAGGTCAATCTTTCTGGTCTCAAATAATTGGTCAACCTACTTCATCCTGGGTCATCTAGTTGTCATGTCAAGACACAGTTCCTTATTCCACACTCTGTGTTTGTCACGTGATTAGCTCTGGATAAACTGAGCCTGCATCCTTGAGGCTGTGTGATTATTCAGTTGTCACATAGACCAAACCTGCCTTTTTGGGTTGCATTATGTTTTTTGGTTACCTTACCCAACTAGTTTTCTGTTCTCCAGCCCTTTCTGACTAATAAGACAATAATCTAATTTGTGTCAACTTCTAGGTTTCCAACCAGCCAGCTCATTTCTGAAGAAGGGTCCTGACCCGAAATGAACTGGATGGATTTGAATTGCCTACTCCTGCACCTAGTTCAGACGAAACACTAAGTATGTTGCTGTTGCTGCTTATCTGTCAATTTTCCTGCTTCTCTGATGCTGCCTGGCCTCCTGTCTTTCTCCAGCTCCACACTGTGATATCTCTGACTCCAGCATTGGCAGTTCTTACTATCTCTGAGCCCATTTGGAACTTTTTTTTTACAAATTTAGCAGCAGCTTTAAACTTAGCAATTCAATTTTTAATCTTTTTGAGGGCACCCATTTGCAGATTTTCATCCACACAGCTCCTTTGACAAAAGCACAATTACACCACATTAATCCTGTTACAGGCTTGGAATCAAGATAGCTAGACTTCAGGAATAAAACCACTTAAGCTTTGATATTCTCAACAAGCGGTCAACATGGCAGTCCTTAAAACAAAATGACCAGTTGAACTCCATATTACAGAATCCGCATTTTTCATCCCACCTCTCTTCAGACACTCCTTTCGTTGTATCATTTATTTGTTAGTTATATACCTCATTCCCCGCTTCGCAAAGTGTCATTGCATTCACAACATGCAGTGGGAAAGGGATTGGAAGGTGGTTGGGTCTGGGTGAATTATGAATTTAACAGTAGCAAAAGGATGCATGAAAGCCTGCTTCATGGTATCCTCCAGTGGTCATGCCTGATTAGTGTGGACTCATATGTTGTAGCACAGACTTCATCATAGTAGACTGCCTTCCGCAAGAAATATTTGAAACACAATTGGACAGAAACAACTTGTTGTGCAGGGTTACTTTGTGCGGTAAATTTTTTTGGTAGAGGCAGCCAAGTATAAAGACTAACATATATCAAGCTTCCTTCATGACAAATTCAGATTCGTTGTACACAGGGCTGATTGAATTATGTTATTTATAAGTATTGTAAGCAACATTAGAAACAGAAAATAATCACATAGAGCTTAGAAAACACACCACACATTCATTATCACCTTCTGCTTTCTGTTTTCAAATCAATTTTCAACCTATTTTAAGAGCTAACCTTAATTTCATCTGTTTTATTTACACGGTTTATATCCAATTGTACATTAAATGCACCGTGAAAATTTAAGGAGGAGATACAGAGGTTTTTAATTAGTCATGGGTTGAAGGGTTATGGGGAGTGGGCAGCAAAGTGGAGTTGAGTTGAGATGAAATCAGCCACAATCCTATCAAGGATTTGAATTGCCTACTCCTGCACCTAGTTCAGATGAAACACTAAGTATGTTGCTGTTGCTGCTTATCTGTCATCCAATATCTTAGTCATGACTCAAAGAAAACTGGCCTATGAGCTCGGATGAATTGTTCTATATTTGTTCTATTTGGATAAACATTCATATTCTGTAAATTGACGTCAAGAATATTTGCTACTGTTAATACATCAATGCACACATTGAAGAAAGTTGGTATGATCTGATATTTATTATGGAGTCATAGCTGCAGAATAACAAGAACTAAATATTGAGGGATATCTAACATCCAAAAAGAATAGGTGAAGGCAGAGAGGTAGAATGTTAATCATTGTTGACATTTGTGCAATAGCTAAAAATGACCTTGTCTAAGGAAATGAGATCGAGAATCAGTTCAGGTGGAGATGAGGAATAGCAGGGGAGAGGTGCCGTATATAGTAGTGGTCTGCAGACCCTCTAACAGTAACTGCAGTGTGGGACAAAGTAAAAGGGAAAAACATTTTGCTCTTGTGATAAAGAAATGGCAACAATCAGTGACTTTAATGTACAGATGAACTGGAAAAGTCACATTAGAATTAATAGCCCAGATGAGGAATTCATAGGATGTTTTCACAACAGCTTCTTGGAATAGGACATTCTGGAATCAACTGGCAAGCAGGTTGTATTAGATCTATATTATGTAATGCAACTGAATTAATTAATAACCTCACAGTAAAAACACAACCAGGTTGCAGCGACCACAACACGACAGAATTTTGCATCCAAACTGATAGGGAGAAGAGTACATTTGACTTGCATTTTCAATAAAATAAGGCCAACGGGCATGAGAGCTGAGATAACTGGAGTGAACTAGGATACTCAGCTAGGGGACAGAGCAAAAGAGAAATCATGGCAAACATTTTAGGGGATATTTCTGAAAAAGTACATTCCTACTATGAAGAAAAATTCCAAGGGGGAAAACCATTAGCGCAAGTATCAGACCGAAGGACAAAAATACATATAATTGTGCAAATACCAGCTGTAGACCAAATAGTTAGTCAGAATATAAAGAATAGCAGATAATGAAAAAAGATTAATCAGCAGAAAGATATTAAAGTAGAGAGGAAGCTAGCTAGGAATGACAGCAAGAAGGTTTAATAAGTGTTCAAAAAGCAAAAGGAAATAAATTGAGTGCGAGTGCTCTCGCAACAAAGGGGATTAGGACATTTTTTGTTCACTTATGGGATATAGTTATCGCTGGCTGGGCCAGTATTTATTTCTGCTCTTTTCAATACCCTTGAGAAGGTGGTGGTGAGCTGCCCTCTTGAACCATTGCTGTTCATGTGCTGTAGGTAGACCAATGATGCCATTACGGAGGGAATTCCAGGATTTTGACCCAATGACATTGAAAGAACAACGATCTATTTCCAAGTTAGGGGGGAGTGAGTGGCTTGGAGGATAACTTGAAGTTAAATTAAGTGATGATTTTAAAATAGTGAGTTAAATTAACAAATGACCCTGAGACAGCACTGTGGCTCAGTGGTTAGCTCTGCTGCCTCTCAGCGCCAGCAACCTGGGTTCGATTCCACACTCAGGCAACTGTCTATGGAGTTTGTACATTCTCCCCTTATCTGTGTGGGTTTCCACTGGGTGCTCTGGCATCCCCCCCATAGTCCAAAGACATGCATGCTAAATTGCCCATAGTGTTCAGGGATGTGTAGATTAGGTGTGTTAGCCATGGGAAATGCAGGATTACCGTGAAAGGATAGGGAGATGGGTTTGGGTGGGATGCTCTTTGGAGGGCCGGTGTGGACTTGTTGGGCCGAAAGGCCTGCTCCCACACTGTATGGGTTCTATAGTTCTTCCAAAGCCACAACAATCTAGAAGGTCAAAAGCGGCAAATACAGGAAAACACCACCATCTTCAAGTTTCCTTTCAATTCATTCTCCTACAGTCTTACTGGGTCAAAATCCTGGAACTTTCTACCTAATGACATTATGGATCTACCTACACCAGTGGTTCATGGAGGCAGTTCATCACCAACTTCTCAAGTGCAACCCTGGAACAAGGACAATAAGTGCTGGCCTAGCTAGCAACCTCCACATTTTTTTTTTAAATAAGGCAATGGTAGATAAAATGAACAAACAGGTTGCTGCTGTCTTCAATATTGAAGATACATGAATGATCCCAGTAATAGCTGCATACAGGAAATGGAATTGGAGAGAGGAACTTTACAAAATTCAAATCTCAAAGGAGGCATTACAAGCAAGTTGATGGAGAGGCAATTGACAAATCTTCAGGTCCAGATGAACTTCATCCTAGGGTCTTAAAACAATGTCTAATGAGTTAGTAGACATATTGCTCTCAATTTTTCAGATTCAGGAAAGGTTCTATCAAACTGAAAAGTAGCAAATCTATTCAAGAAGACAGAGATGCAATGAATAAGAAACTACAGGTCATTTAGCTTGATGCTTCTTACGGACAATGTGTTAGAATTAAGGAGATTATAACTGCATGCCTAGAGAGAATTAAGGTAATCAGTCAGTCAGCATGATTTAGAGTTTAGAAGGAGGGAACTCTTACTGCAGTTATACAGGGCTTTGTGAGACACCAGTTCTCCAACTGTTGCGTGCAGTTCTGGTATGACCACCTAAGAAAGATGTACTTGCCATAGAGGAACTGCCGTGGAGGTTCATTGGGCTAATATCAGGGGTGGCAGAATAATCCAATGAAAACAGGTTAAATAGATTGAGCTTGTATTTTCTAGAGTTTGAAAGGATGAGAGGAGAACATTGATTGAAACATATAAAATTCTAATTGATCTGGACAAGCTAGACGTAGGGAAGATGTTTTCCCCGGTTAGAGACATAGAGTTATAGAGTGAGGCTGTGAGTTGCTCGCTGAGCTGGCTTGTATTTGTTCAATACCATATAACAACCCATACACATCAAAACCAGAAATGACAGTACTCACCATAACGGACTGGACAGTATAAATTCCAAGCGGAGTAGAATAACATCGCTTCATTGGAGGCTCCACTGATGATGTCACCTAGCATGGCGACGAAATGTTTGAACAAAAACAAGCCAGCTCGGCGAGCAAGTCAACAACCTCACCCACAACCCGAGCTACAGATCTTGGCCAAAACTTTAAAGAGTCATAGAGTTTTTAAAGCATAAAAAGAGACCCTTTGGTCCATGTAGTCTCTGGTGGTCATCAAACATCCATCTATTCTAATCCCATTTTCCACAGTTCACTCAGCCTTATATGCTGTGGCACCTCATCTAAATAGTTCTTAAATGCCTCGATGGTAACCATCCCTTCAGACAGTGAGTTCCAGTCACCCACAACATTTTTCTTCAAATCCCTTCTAAACCTCCTGCGCCTTATGTTAAATTATGCCCCCTGGTTATTGGCCCCACTATTAAGGGGAAAGGTTCCTTCTCATCTCCTCTATCTATGCCCCTTAGAAATTTGTACTCCTCAATCTGATCCCTTGCAGCTTACAATCCATCACCCTCGATGAGATACGTTTACAGTAGACAAGTCAGACTAAGTGGGAAAGCTGTGAGCAAGAGACAGCAGAGGCAAGATAATGTCACTTACCCTTGCAAAACATAGCAGATCGTTGATCTTCTTGTAGCACCGTTGCCCATCCCTTTCCAGTGAAGCCACAGCACTGATCCATACTCCAATGTCTGTCCAGGCTGGGTGGCTTGCATGTGATGCCTGCTTATGCAGTCAGTGGGAACAGCACGGACCCTTGTTCTTGTGACCCCCATCCAGCAGCCTTTGCAGTGCATTTTCCGGCCAATTCTTTGGACACATTCTTTGGTCCGTTGGCATGACCACTACAGGCTGAGGAAACACCACTGGTTTGCAATATCCTACAGGGAGTCCTGCCGGCAGCATCAGAGCCTTTGGCCCTAACGGGTCCCGTTCGTGGCTTGAACTTCTGGCTTGTTCACTATGCAATTTGTCAAATGATTTGCATAATGTCTCACTTACATTTATATTGAGATGAGAAGGGTGGGGTCAGGTGACATTACCCACCTTGAGCCATGGTAAGTATGTTACTATGCAACAAGTTTGGTGCCATATTTCAATTATAAATGATAACATTTTGCCCTTATTATTTATATTCATAATCATCATAGTAATCACTAAAATTGTGTATGTGGTATTTTCCCAGATTGCCACTCTTCCATCAATGCTGTACTTGAAATCTCTACCAGAATATGGCACTGGGTAAGGGTTGTTTGAGGTAGCTCACTGCCACACATTCTTTTTTTTGTCTTTCCTTTATCTTAGGCCTAGCTAATAATTAGTGGCAAAGGATGCACCACCATAGTTTATCCGCAGAAAGTGCATTTTTCTTAGCTAACAAGAAGGTTCATTGCATGACGGCAATGTGTATGGCTACATTTGGTCAGGCATAATTACTGGGACCTTAGGGATCTGGTATAGATACCTTTGCACCCTCTGAGAGCAGGACTCAAATTCCTTGATTTCTACCATAGACTGTGTGTAACATGGGCATTAAACCCTTCAAAGACATGATGTTCTATTTTCAAATTAACATGTTCAGTTATCATATGGCTTTGGAGCAGGTGGGACTTGAAGCTGGGTCTCTTAGTGCACTCCCAGTGCAAGGCAAGGATCCTCAGAACTATTATCATTTATAATGTTGCACAATATGCATTAGTTAGTGATGAAATTTCCATAATTGGTGACATGAAACCTGACTTTCTGGGGCACTGAGGTGATGATAATTATAAGCTGAACGGCATGGAGTAAAAACAGAATTGGGTTTGCATCTGGGCTAGTTTCACTGCTTTGACTAGGATTAAGTGAGAATGCAGAACATGCAGTCTGGCAAAAATCAGAGGTGACTGGAAGAAACAGGCTCTGGTTCACTCAATTATATGAGGCCAGATTAATAATGGACTAAACAGCAAGAAGGGGAAACTTAACCAAAATATGAAACTAACGTTGTTGACAAATGGACGTTTTTGAAGCAAGAAGGACTCAAAGCTAGAACAAATGTTCCTCAATAGAATTGGATTTGATTGAGAGTTAGTAGTACGGGGAAAGAAATTTGATTTTGATAATGCAAATTAAAATAATGCATACATATGGTAAGATCCTTAACGCTAATGCTACCGTCTAGATATAAAATAAATTGACACTCCTAGTACACGTGTAGATTGATATGACACATTTTAATTTTTATAGTGGATGCAGTTGCGGATTATAGTCACAATTTCTTTTATGTCTAGCTGGTAGCATTAGTTTAAAAATAAAAGTATTATAATATATACAAATATTTTTGAGTTTGCATTATAAAATTCAGCCTGCTTCTTGGCAATATCAACTCTCATTCAAATTTAATCCAGTTAAGTGAATTTCTCTCTAGTTGTTGGATCTCCCTGCATCTTTCAGTCCCATGAAATGGTTGAAATCTAAGTTATTCAAATGCCTGCATTATGTTGGAAGCTCTAAAGGAAGGATTTTTATGAAGCTGTAAGATTACTGCTACCAGTTAGGCAGTGACCAGTATAGATTATGACATAATACTTCAAATTGGATGCTAGAATTTCTCCCATTTTTTTAAAAACAACTTCAACTGAGTCTCTAAGCCACATCACTCATATGTTCTTTCTTTCCTCCCAGAGCAGAATTCTACCTCCAATCTGTCCAGGCGGTCTGACAGTAGCATTGTGACTCCATGATATAATAAAAATGCTTCCTGCGGGATGCCACTTATTTTAATCAGCGTTTGGTGTGACAGATCCACCATCTTCATCGTTTCATGAGGCTAAAAGTATGATGGAGATTGATATGAATTAGATTTTAGATGATAATATATGGATGTCAGCTCAGTGAAATCATGGAAACAAAACTGAGGAAATATTTAACAGGTGGTAGATCTGATATCAGTGGTTTGCTAGATCATTGAAAGTCAAAATTACCACCATTTTGTAGAAAAACACAAATGATTTCCGACAATGAACTATCAATATCTAATCTCTCAAAAATAATGTGGAGGCCAGTTAGCTTAATATCTGTCATAGGGAAACTGTTGAAAGCTCTAATTAAAGACATTATACCAGGGTACTTGGATAAACTCAGGGCAATCAAGCAGATCCAAAATAGTTTTATCAAAGGGAAATCATGTTTAATTAATTTATTTGCCTCCTTTAAAGAAGTAATTTATATTGTGGACAAAGGGGAACCAGTAGATGCATTGTATTTAGATTTCAAGGAGGCATGTGATAAGGCACCACACCAAACATTATTGTGCTCAATGAAAGCTCATGGTGTACTGGGTAATGTGTTGGCATTGAATAGAAGATTAGATGGCTAACAGGATACACAGAATGGGTCTTTTTCAAGTTGGCAGGATGTCATGAGTGGTATACCACAGGGGTCAGTACTGAGGCTTCAGGTCTTTACAATCTATTTAACTGATTTGATTGAAGGAACTAAGGTATGATAGCTACATTTGCTGATAACACAAAGATAGATTGGAAAGTGAATTGTGAAGAGGACAAAAGGATTGGAGGAGGTTCACAGGCTGATACTGGGGATGGTTAGACAATTATATAAGGAGATATTGATTCAACTGTATTCACTACAGCTTGGAAGATTGGATCTGATTGAAGCATATAAAATTCTAATACTGCTAAACAGATGTAGGGAAGATGTTTGGGAGTCAAGAATAGTGGTCACAGATTCAGGGTATAGCATAAACCATTTAGCACTGAGGTGAGTAAACATTTCTTTATTCAGGTAGTGGTCAACCTTTGGCATTCATTATCTCCAGTCTGAGAAATGCCCATCAATACCTTTCTTCTGTTTCTTACCTTTTAGCCAACTTCCAATCCAGGCTATCAAGAACCTATCAATCCAAAACATTTCTAACTTGTTAACCAACCTGCCACAAGGCACCATATCAAATGCTTTCTGAAAATCCAAACATAAAACATCCAAACTCTCATCCACTGCCTGTGTCACCTCGTCAAAGAACTCAATTGAATTTGTCAAATATGACCTGCCCTTGTTGAAGCTATGTTGATTCCCTGCCATTAAGTTGTTTTCTTCAAGTGTATATTTATGTTATCCTGTTTTATGGTCTCTATCAGTTTTCCAACAATTGAAGTCAAGCAGACAGGTCTGTAGTTTCCTGGGCTGTCCTTTCTTAAAAACTTGAAAAGATAAAGAGCTACCTATCCACAATCATTATATAACATAATCCAAAAATTGCAGAATATGAATTCATGAATGAAAATGGAATTTAAACTGTATTGAAATCTGACATTCATGACTTTATTAGGTTTTATAGTTAGTTTATAGTGCTAATGGCTCAAACACTCAAAGCCAATTCTGAAATATTCACCCCATTAATCCATCTTGTTTATGAATACAGCAATGACATCACAACTATTTTTAAATCTTGAATAAACAAATTTTGTGTATATTTGTTTAATTTCCCATATGCATTTGACAATAGTTCCAAATAATTTAAAATTAATTTGAATGATCAAATCATGCTTTTAATTTTGTTCATATCACTGCCACTTTCAACTTTCCTTCACAATCTTAAATAGATTCTCGTTTCTATTTCTGCATTTATAGATTTTATTTCACACCACCAAATCTTCCAGAAAAGTAAATTAGATCTCAAGCATCAAATTTATTCAGCTTTTTGCTGCTTTAATTTTGAACTTAAATTGAAAGCTTTTTTCAGAAATAGCCTTGATCTTAAAATGTCAGCTTGCAAGCTTAGCAGATGAAGTTTTAATTGTAAATGTTTGTCATGTTCTACATAATCCATGGGTTCACAAGTGTTTTTTTATGGTTTTCAAACAGTATAACAATGCTCAGCAGTTAATAGCACAGACAATATCATAGAGTAAGCGCAGCCTGTTCAACCAGAGTAAAACGATAATAACTTGGGGGAAGAGAAGTAAAAAACAATTTTTGAAAAATTAGTCCAACCCAAATGGAAATAATGGGTTGAATTT
The DNA here is from genome assembly GCF_021869965.1 of Rhincodon typus. Lineage (NCBI taxonomy): Eukaryota > Metazoa > Chordata > Chondrichthyes > Orectolobiformes > Rhincodontidae > Rhincodon > Rhincodon typus. The sequence continues at coordinate 102,565,979 of NC_063335.1, read as the reverse complement.
TCTGATCTGCATTGGTGGTGAGTGAGTTTCATGGCATCTGGTGGTGATAACCTGGAACAATTTTTCTCATGCAATGTTTTACTTATAACCTATTTACTTACGCGACCAAGACACTAGACTTATTTTTTGTGGGAATTCTGTGGTTGGTGGTGCAATATTTAAAGTTCAGCTGCGCACCACTTTAGATACAACAAATCAGGAGTGACTCATCACATTACCCTTCTCGGTGCTGCAAATGTTACAGGGTAAAGGTACGTAAGCTCCAGAGATCTGGAGTTGGTGGTGGATGGAATAGTAGAGAGAAGAGCAGTCCTTAGGCTTGCTGATTGCAGAGCCAGCCAGCCTGAATGGAAACTACGAAGGTCAGTGCTGTGACCCAGATCAAAAGGGACACTCAGCAGTGTTGCAAGGAAGTCAATCATCTTCTCCACTCAAAGCCACAATCTTTTTCACTGCTATCACACACTCACAGGGTTATCACTTAGTCAAACTCTACCACTGTACATGGATTAAGGCTGATGGACTGTAAGCGTCAGAATTGCATGTGTCATGTCCATTCAAGGGCACACATCCAACCCACCTTCCCAAACTATGACTCATTTCCTGCTCTCTGAGCCCCCTATTCATTCACAGAGGACACCTCACTATTCCTCCTGATCAGGAATGACCACAAATTACTTCCTGCATTCAATTCACCATACTCAGTCTCTCCTTTTGTGTTGTTGCAATAAAATCTGGGCCAGCCTCAGAATGATGTCTTAACAGCACCCCAGCTGATCTTCCTGTAATTCTCAGACAGGTTACACTTGACCCTAAGGATTGACTGTGTTCAATGACCTTTGGTGTCATCTGACATGCTGCTTGACTGACTACTGCGTTAGACTCTGACTGACTGTAATCTCCCTTCAACCCACCAAGGACTGTTCCCCTTGGACTTTCACACATTGCCATTTGCTTGAGGTTCAAGCAGTGTGTTTGCTGCATAAGCTGATGGCAGATGCTGCAACTCTAATGTCAATGTAGCTCTGCATATCCACCCCCCATCTCAGTGATGGATTGACTGTTCACTTCTTCCCAGTGTCACCAGCTGCCTACGTCTCCCTCTGTTTTTAAAAGCAAGCTAAACTGTAGAGGCAGGCAGATTGTGTACTTAGGGCTAAAATCAGTATGCACAAAGAGGATCAATAAGATTCATGTGTTCGCGTCAGCAAAAAGAATCCTGTGCGGATGCATGACATTTGTAACTTTTCTTTCACACCAAATAACCTGGAAGGACCACGCATAGGTGGCTATCAGTCTGAAAGGTGAGAATTGAAGGGCGGAAGTGGTGGCTGAATTGTTTTGAAAGTAGTCATGGAGATGTGGAGAAGCTGGTGATTTGTTGATACCGAATTGCATGGATAAAATGTCAATGGGAATGGTGACCATAGAGCATGCTGGGACATTGTGCAGAAGAAACAACTGCATGTTGACTACAACAGGCATTTGGTGAGCTGCAGAAATTTGCTACCTACTCAGATTTACCTGTTGAAAATGTATACTGTCTGGTGTTTCAGTGAAGGGCAGCAGATAGGTAAATGGGCCAAGAAGTGGCAGATGGAGTTTAATTAAGATAAATGTGAGGTGTTGCATTTTGGTAAGGGAAAACAAGGCAGGATTTACACAGTTAGTAGTAGGGCCCTAGGAGTGCTATTGAACAGAGGGACCTGGGATACAGGTTCCTTGAAAGTGTGTTAAGGGTAGAAAGGGTGATGAAGAAGATGTTTGTCATGCTTGCCTTCATTGGTAAGAGCATTGAGTACAGGAATTGGGATGTAATGGTGCGGTTGCACAAGACATTAGTGAGGCCACTTTTGGAATACTATGTACAATTCTTATTGCCCTGCTACAGGAAGGACGTTGCCAGTCTAGAAAGGCTACAGGAAAAATTTACAAGGACGTTGCTGGGACTGGATGGTTTGAGTTATAAGGAGAGGCTGAATTGGCAAGGACTTATTTCCATGGAGTGTCAGAAGCTGAGGGGTGACCATAAAGAGGTTTATAAAATCATGAAGGGCAAAGATAAGGTGAATGGGCAAAGGTGATTTTCCAAGGGTAAGGGAATCTAAAACTAGAGATCATAGGCTTAAGGTGAGAGGGGAAAGATTTAAAAGGGACCTGTGGTGCACATTTGGAACAAGCTGTCAGCGGAAGTGGTAAAGGCAGGTACAATTACAACATTTGAAAGCCATCTGGATAGGTATATGTATAGGAAGGGTTTAGAGGGATATGGGCCAAATGCAGACAAATGGGACGAATTCAGTTTAGAATACCTGGTCACATGGACAAGTTGGACCGAAAGGTCTGTTTCCGTGCTGTATGACTCTGTGACTCAATTTGGAAATGAGATGTAAATGGGGCAAAGTGGGATTTGAAGGAGATGCAATGCTTGAGGCCAGGTCGTTTCCACTCAATAGCTAATTATAAAGTCACTTGAGGAAAAATTGGGTGAATGTTTCTCAACAAGTTCTGATTTTTCTTTCATTTTGTTCTATTTTGTCACCATACGTGCTCTCTCAGCATGACAAAGAAAGATCTTCTATTCTATGTTGTTTTATATTAAATAGAAGTTTCCTTTCTTTTTTTCCATATAAAAGCATAGAGGAATCTGCTTTAAGAGCTGATGACCTCTCTGGGAACTCAAAGGGTTTTATGAGTAGAAGTGCTTGCTTCTTAATTTTGAAAAAACGTTTTGTTTTAATTTTTGTTGAAATTTCAAAGCAAATCAGATAAGTTTTTTCTATTACCATCCAGCACCATATGATTTGGCAGAGATTCCTTTGATGTCCTTATTTCAATATGAAAGCATGCTTAAGTTTCCAGATAAAGTTAATGAATAAAAGGAAAATAGATTTTGATTAACATCTACTTTTAACACTGGAACATTCTGATTGCTGTACCAATTAAAGAAGGGTTGATGTTAAGTCTTCTCAAATTTTGCTTCTAATAAAACAAAAGACTTTTCCAACTATATAATACATTTGATATTTATAATATATTTGATATATAAACATTTAAGACAAACAATAAGTTTTAAAAATAAGGCAAGAAACTGTCTAAACGTTCTTTTTACCCTTACTCTCTCTAGCTCTCTTGCTGTCTTTAAAAATAAATAGAAGCATAAGGTCTGTATCATGCTTTTCATGACTTATGAACATCCTAATATACGTTATAGACAATTAAATGTCTTTCGATGTGCTGTTTTAATTTGGCTCCACTGACCTTGCAGAACAACTGTCTGGTTTATAATTTGATTTTATTAATCTCAAAGTGAAGAAAAGGTATACTTATACTTCATTACTGACAACGCAGTGCTGTTTTAAAGAGTGTTCCCAAATTGTGTCCTTCACTGCACACTAGTCCATACTGAACACTTTGGGCTACTAACACACGCAGTCGAGGGATCGAACTGGCTGCAAGATGGCTTCCTGTACTGAGGGTCTGATGGTAGAGGTCACATGGCTATCAGAAATGAGGAGACATATTAGTACAGCAGTAGTAAGTGTGATGAACAAATTGTGTTTAACAGGGGCCCCAAGTAACAATTAAATAAATCAACAAGTTGTCTGCCTTAGATGTTGATTGAGGAGCAAGTATTGGCTAGAACATTACAAGAATAACCCTATTCTTTTCCAAATGATCCCAAGCAATTTTCATTGTCTATCTTGTGGCCAGACAGAGCCTCTGTTTAAAGTATCATTGACATGATAATAGATCACAATCCTCAAGTACTTATGGACAAATTGAATTTTGAATTCCAATATGCATTTTTCTTTAAAAGAGGACTGTTTCCGCCAAAAGATGACTGGATGTAAATTCAGCATTTGTCTGGCGGAGTCCTGATTGGACCGCTGGGGCGTCACACTTGAACAGAGTCTGAGAAACTTCAAACAGAAGGACGATAAAAGGGAAAATGAGAAGCCCATTCTCAGTAGGAAGACTAGTACTGTGCAACCATCTTTGGGTTTTCCCCTTCCAGTGATATATAAAAAAATAAATTGAGTTAAACATCGGCTGCACCCCTTGGTCTGTGTGCATTAATGTCTAGGCATACAGTGTATATACTAGTGTGCTTTGATGATCACTGTTTGCAAGCATCCATTAAACACCCCAATGCTACAGGTAAAGAAAACAAAAGATTATCTCTCACTTTGCAAACTGCCAACCTGTCCTTTTGACAAAAAGGAACCAGAACAAAAGAATTTCAAGCAACTTGCAAAGTCATGAATTATGAAATTGACTGTTCAATCATCAATAATATTATGGGTGGCATCCAAAGTAACAGCTGCAATGCCCTGCTATCTACTCTTCACCACAACTCAGAGACTGGTCCAAATAACTTTTTTAGTAGCTTTTATCTTTTTGTGGAATGCACTTCTTCTTCCTAAACTATATGTATGTGAGCTGCATTTTATTTCTTCTTGTGTTTAGTAATTAACAAACTAATTATTTTGTTAACTCAAGTAAACCTCGTGACCTGTTCCCTTTTAAAATCATAAATTCATGGAAGAATGCTATCCACAAGGGAAAGGATCCTTTTTGATTCAAACTTTTGACCAAGCAAGGTTGGAGGGAAAGTTAGCGGATGTCACATCTGGAGCTGCAATGAATTGTGGCCCAGGGACTGGTTGAGACATTATCTAAAGTCTTTAGTGATGATAAAGTGCCTCTATACTGCAATGGTGTATTCAATCAACATTGATCCTTCTGATTGACAAATAATACAGGCAAAATGATCAATTGGTTTATACATTTCAGTCAGATCCCTCTTCATACTTCTATACTCTAGTAATTACTGGCCCAGTTCAAATACTGAAATGACATTAAACGAAAAAGGGCACACATTAATTGCAATTGAAGTACCTCCACGTTGTAAGTTTGGAAGCAAAGGCGCATTTGATCAGGCAGGTGGATACGAGATGAATACTTTCTCTGCCTCAATATAGTCCAGTGTAGGAAAGCTCATATTCAGCTTTCCTGCTCTTCAATGATAATTGAGGTCTTTAAGTGGGCGATGCTTTGTTAGGGGCTTGATTCTGCCCTCATTGTTATTCAATCAATGGCAGCCAGGCCAGTGCTACTCTGGCCGATCATAAAGCAGAAAGCAGCTGCTCTTAAATTACTGCGAATAAACAAGCACCCATTTCCAATTTCCCTTTCTTATCAGATTCCTTAACGGGCTGCTGGGGTCGGTGGTGGGGTGGGGCGTGGGAATCCCTCGTAGAAAGAAACATGGAAACGAGAAGCAAACGTAGGCCACTCAGCCCTTCAAGCCTGGTCAATGTGATCATGGCTGATCCATTAACTCCACATCATAGTCCCACTTTCACCCCATAATACTTTGCCCTTTTAACATCTAAAAATGTATCAATTTCTTTCATGGATATACTCGGTCAGTAGACTTCACAGACTTTTGCGGGAGTTAATTCTACACGTTGACAAACCTCTGAATGAAGAAATGTTTCCTCATCTCAGTGCTTCTGTATATCGTGAGAACCTAGTTCTGGACTCCCCAGTCAGGGTAAGTAATCTCCTTGCATAAGAATTTTATACATTTCATTCAAATTACTCCCTCATTCTTCTATGCTCAAGTGATTACTAACCTAGTCAAACCAATCTCTCCTCATGGCGACTGATTGAGAGAAACATTAGTAAATGGATGATATCACTGAATATCACTCCCTGCCCTTGCTTCTGAACCACTACCTCACTCAAGCCAGCAAGTCCCACCCTGTAACTCCCTACCCTCATTCACCTTGGCTTGGTTCCTCATTGATGCTGGGCATCTGGTGGATATAATGTCAGTAGCTGTCACCTTGCTTCCAATAGCCTCCGAATGGCTGACAGCTCTCTGTGGGTGGGGGTGGGAGAGAGAAATTTTGTGCCCAAGGGTCCTTGAGTCCAGAAAAGTCTTACCGCTGGCCATTTAAGTGCCCGGTTGGTTAATCCCCATACAAATCAGTGTTTGAAATCCAATGTGGTTCAGCCCACAAGTCTATGATGTCATCATAGTTGGCGGTGCTTAAGTCACTCCTCAGAATTAATCCTTTCAGACCCGTATGCAACATCTCTCCCCAAGCTTGTTCTCTCATTATTGTTACACATTTGTATGTCCATTTTCATTTAGTGCTAGCCCATCTCTTCCCAAATCTTTGACAACACATTCAAGTAACATATTCTCTTCAGACTTGGAATACTGGTGGTTTGCTGAAGACCATTGGCCTTGATTCTCTTCCTGATTATCTGAGGTCTGCAAGTTCCTTTAAACTGGAGGATCTTTGGTCACTCGAGTCCCTTATGGATTATGCCTTTCCTGCTAAAACAGGTAATTTATTTTTTGCTGTATCCTGGAACATTTCAGGTCACCATCATCACCCTCTTTGATTGCAGGGTACTGTAGGTCATACTCAGTCTAGCGTGATATAGGGAAACCATTTCCTGCTCTAACTAGAATAGTCTCTGGTAGTCAACAATATCTGGCTTAATGCATGTTAACTACTAGCTACCTGCTATATTGATCTGATAAATATTGATGAAATGGCTCGGAGGATGATCAGATGTTAGGAATCCATCCTTCAAATTTCTAAGCTGTTCTGCCCCAATGTTGACTTTTTAAACATTCAATTGCCTGAAGTTTGGGAGTCTTCCTCCTGTTCAGGTTTGCTCTGTCAGTGTTCAGCATCACATTCTGTAAATAGAATGAGAACATATTGAAAGCTTTCAGAGAGTATGGAATGACATCCAAGTGTCTACCCTGCAACTATTGACTAAATGAACATGCAGTATGCAGGTAGATGGTGCTGTAAGATTGGTTTGTGCACTTAGTTTGCCACATGGTAATGTAGTAAGCTTCAGTCAAAAACAATGGTAATAAAATCTCTTTCTACTGAAATATATTGAAGATCAGACAGTTCTTGCACAGAGCCTCAATTGTGATGTAACTGGTTGATAGAAAACTCCATTTGATGCATTTAATTCACCTATCTGGATGGTACAGTGAAATATGGGAGGGAGAATTATTTGTTATCCTAGTGTTGGCAGTCTTCCAGACACTTGACATTTTTTGCTTTTCTGTTCCCAACTGTTTGACACAGAATTCACTCTTCCATCTCTTGCTAGGCAGAGTATATTTATCTCTTGGGGACAGGAAGAATCTGAAAGGCAGCAAGCTTGTTAACTGTATTTCCTGTGCAATTAGAATCTTTGAAGAAGTGTCTGAGAATTATGAAGTGCAGTATTGTTGACCAGTGACTTCCAGAATAATAATTAAGTTGCTCTTTCTAACATCAGTACTCAACTTTAAGAGGGGCAGCTCTAGACCGCAAGTAAATTAACACCCATTTCCAATCTTTTCCTTTTATTTTTCAATGGCCTGTCACTTCCCAAAAATGCACCCAAATTTTCTCAACTCAACATTGCAATTTTCCCAATGGGTGTATGCCCTGCCAAACTGGGAATGTAAGAAGAATTAAAGTTGCAGACACATTCCTGTGATTGTGATGATGGACCAAATTTTTCACTCCTTTGAGCGACGTGGAAAATGATGGGAACGTTGGCAAAATGTAGAGGAAATGTTAAAAAAAAAAGCAGAATCCCAAATCAAAAGTCCAATCTTCCTTTTAAGTTTAAAAGCCAGTTCAGAATCTCACTAATGAACAGCAACTACCTTATTTCTGTGCATTTTCATCTCATTATTTGCCATAATCACCTCATTTCTACACTGTTTCCTCAAAAAATGAGACAAAGATATGAATACCTGACATGAACCCCATCTTTACCACCATTTCCCAGCATGCTTCACAGACACCATTCTCTTCCACACAAATGGGCATTGGTCAACTACCACCCTCATCATCTACTCTTGGACCAACTTACACACGAAGGAAGGAATGTTACCATTCCTTTCTGATTTGGCCCACTGAAGGCAGCAGAACCACAGAAGTGTGATTGACTCTTAATTGCCCTCTGAATTGGCACTTGCAATCTACTCAGTTCAATGCGCAACCAGAGATGGGTATTAAATCCTGGCCAAAGTAGCAATGTCCACATCCCATGAATGAATCCACAAATGGTCTTTACAACACTTTACAGCTCATGGCCATCTCCAACTGCACGTGTCTACCATATCACTTTGCAAACAGGGGCACATATTATGCATTTATACATCTTATGGCTCTAAGCTTCATATGTAAACAGTTACTTTGTGCTTACATTGAGGCTACCAGCCTCTGTGGTTTGCATTGCTTTTTAGCATTGCAGATCAGGTGCAATGAGTCTTGGGGGGGTTACAGGGGCGTTAGCCACTTCTTTCTGAAAGCAGACAAAGTGAGCATGACGCACCATTAGTGGTGATGGAGGGACAGGATGAATGGTGAGGTGTCCCCAGTGAGTGAGTAAGGAGGTCAAATTGCAGGAAGAGTTCATAAGTTGGGAGAATAGGGAGGCTGGGAGCTGTGAGCAGATATGATGTATGCTATAGAGAGAATTGTAGTCCCTGAGCCTTAGTGAGAGACATGAACAGTGGCAGAGTTAGAGTGAGTGGTTGCTCTGTCTGTGTGACTAGCAAAGTGAAGAGGTTGGTTCTTGCCTTTGAGGAGCACAGATGATCAGTTTCAATTTTCCTGCATTGTTCCCCATTGTGTTTCACCTGGGACACTGCACTGACCTAGACCACCATCTCGGTCCAGGCCATCTGAGTCTAGTCTTGTGGCCTTCTTTGCCAATCAGCAAGTTAAAAAGTGCCTCCTTCCTTTCCACCACTTTGCCTACCAGCATGGCAAGGTCAGTGTGGCAAGGAGCAAACTTGTTTTTCTGGCCCATTTCCTCTCAGGTAGCAATGCTGAACCACAGGGGCAAAGGCAGTTCTTGACATGCAGCAGCTGGAATATCCCCAGCAACGTTTTCTCATCCTAACAATTCCCTCCAACGTTCTCCAAGGGTCTGTCTTTAGTCCCTCCTCTTCCTCATAAATGTGGGAGTCTTATCCTCCATAACCACAGGTTCAGTGGGAAGGTCAGCTGCAAGCATATCCTCTCCGAGCTTGGTTGTTAGATGTTGGAAGAGTGACAGGCTCCCCAGCCCAAAGCCACCAGCCCAGTCCAACATCCCCCAGCTCTGAATTGTTCACAAACATTAAATTCTGCCTCACCTTGTTGACTGCTTAGCTCGCCCATTTTGTAATTACCTCCAGAAACCCCACCACCTATTCGACTCCTTCTTCTCTACTATGAAAATACGTTAACCTTAAATCTGTGTCAAAGCTTTTAGATCTGCTCAATTTGTTTCTATTTAGCTCAGTTCTGATTTCATAATTATATCTCAATGAAACACTTTTTGCTTAAAGCATTGTATAATGACAAGTAATTGTCAATAAGCATGCATCAAGCCTGGAGAACCCTTTGATGATTAAAGAGAATGACTGATTGTTTGCACAAATTTGGAAGAATTTTAATTCCATCTACATTTGAAAAAAAAACAAAATTGATTCAAAATACAGAAGCTCTTTTATTGTTCTGTATCTGTTTTAATGCTGTTGATTGCTTCACTGATTATGGCACTGATCAGAATCAGACAGGAGTCTGTGACGTGGTGTCTTTTATGCACCTTGGAGCATAAGGTAACAACTGGTTGACTGATTGTAGCACCCAACACAGACACTCCACCTTTAAAAATCTGGAAGACAAAAAATTAATGCTTTTATAATTAGATGTCAAAAGTATTTTTGCTGGTGGTCAGAAGGAACAGTATACTTTTCTGGGCTCCATGAAGAAAATTTGGGATGTTTGTCTTCCCACTCCACAATGTTTTTCTTTATCTGACAACTCAGCTGTCAGATCCATCTATTTCTCTCTCTCCTCTCTTTAAGCTGCTCCTTAAAGCCTACCTCTTCAATGCCCTGCTTTAATGGAAACCAAAAGAACTCTGAGTTCAGAGGAAGGGTCACTCGACATGAAACTCTATCTCTGATTTCTCTCCACAGATCCTGCCAGACTTGCTGAGCTTTTCCATCAATTTCTGCTTTTGTTCATGTTTCAATAAACCTCCCTTTCGTATCAAATATTCCCCGGGGTTGAGAAAGCTTTTGGTCATCTGTCTGAAAAGGTTAAAAGGTACTTATACGGCTCAATTTGCTTGAAACGTAGCTGTGGAGTGCCCGACTATGTTGAAAGTGCTACATTAGTGCAAATAGTTGTTGCTGGCTGGATGGATTCCAGACAGACCAACATCCACTAGTAAGTTGAATCTTCATGAAGTTTCCGCCTGTAGATTCTGTGCGGCTCAGTCTTTTAAAACAGGATGTGCCTCCAGCAGGTCCTTCTGGCCTTGGCGCTGATGCATTCTGCAGACAGGCTGCCTTGGAGTTAATATTCCTTCAATTAGACCAACATTTTGCTGGAATTTATCACAGAGTCCTGTCCAGATTGGGCAGGAGACTGAAGAAATTCTTTCTTCACAGGAATGACAACAGTGGAATGCATTATTGATTTTAAACCACAAGCACATTTATTTCATAGCAGAGACACTTTACAGATATTACATTGTAGTTTCACACAGAAGGCACTGCTTGACAACAGCTTCGGTCAAGAGTGTATTAAATAGCTCATTGCAAACATCTATCAGATAATTGAAATTTCTCTCAGCCACAGGCTCCAGACAATGAAAAGTGAAAACCAATTTATCCAAAATATATTCAAACATACTCTCACTTAATTTCAGATAGTAACATTTGGCAGTTAAAGCAAAATGATTTAACGATTTCTTTGGTTCATCCCTAGAATCTTTAACGTATGCCAAAGTATAACACTATCATGGTCATCATTGGTACCAAGTCTGCTTATACCTCAAATTATAGACAGCAGAATGAGACTAACTGGATTGGACAGGGTTGGTTGAGGGGGAGAAAGAGGTAAACTCGTTCTCAAATGAACAAACATGTTGTCTTCCATATACATAGCATGACAAAAGGTTATGATGATGTCATTGACTCAAAAGGAAAATGTCGCTTAGCCTGCCCTGCTTTCATGGAAACCGAAAGAACTCTTGAGTTCTGAGGAAGGGCCACTCAACATGAAACATTATCTGTGATTTCTCTCCACAGACACTGCCAGACTTGCTGAGATTTTCCAACAATTTCTGTTTTTGCTTCTGTTTCAATAGACCTCCCTTTCATATCAAATATTCCCCAGGGCTGAGAAAGGAAACATTGGCGAGGATTCATGCTCCAGATCATCACACAGTGACTCCTATTGGAAATATGTGCAAACTGAAAGCATGAGGCTTAATTCTGACTCCTCCACAGTCAAATGATCTGCCAATACTGGAGCTGCAAAATAGCTCTGCATATGTCCAGTGACAATTAGTCCTCAAAATCAAAGCTACAAAAAACTTTAACCTTCTAGATGCTCTGAGATGGGAACACTATTAACCACAGTCGGTAACACAGAGCAGTCAGGTGGAAATGAAGGAAGATATGGGCCTAAAGGAACTCATCCCAGGATACAATTATCTAATCACAGGCTACTATAATCTACATACCTTGGTATAATAATCTACGTCACGCTATAATCTAACTGTCAAGGTACAGTAATCGACATCACAGGCTACCAGAATCTATAACCCAAGTACAGTAAATCACTATCATAGGGCACTAAAATCTACATTTCAGGATGCTATAATCTAAATCCCAAAAGATAATAATTAACATCCTAAAACAGTATAATCTACATTATTAAAACCTCGCTGATCTTTTAATTGTTTTTATTTTAGTCTTTTATTTTGTTTTGGTTTAGAGCTGTGAACTGAGAACTGAGTTGAAAATAGCCTTTGGACGATGAGCAGCAGCTTGTGTTAATAACAAATAAACAAAAAAAAAATTGCTGTAGTAGCTTGTAAGGACAAGACTGGAAGTTAATTGCAGGTTGGAACTTAGCAGATGTTGGCCATTTACAAGGTCAGTACCTGGGAATTGGTTCCAGCAAGTCTGGAAACAAACATTATGCTGCAGCAGCTGGTAGACTTTGAACAGTAACTGGTATCTTGCGGGAGACGGTCAGTCTGTCTGCCTAAGGCCTCAGTCTTGACTAGGTTTTGGGACTGTATATTCTGGTAGAAGGAGTTTTTGTTGATGTTACAGTTTAAAGATTTGTAAGCATATGCCTAACCTCCCATTATCAGCTATTGGAAGTTCAAAGAATAGAAACTAAGTTATATGTATTACTGACTCCCTTTGGGTGAGCTGAAAGATATTCTAATTGATATCTTCAGAAAATCAGCCAAGAAATAATCGTATATGCATGTGGAACAACACATTGTTAAAACCATTTCAGTAATCAGGCCAGTTTTGATATTTTATTTTGTTTATCCCTCAACTGTATTTGTCTGTCTATCTTTATTTTGTAAATGGGACTGAAAATAAATGCTTTTTTAAACATATACATCAATTAGAATACTTTGCTGTTTATTTTTTTTCTCTGCTAATGTTACTGTATTGTTAATACATTGCTGAGTATTTTATTTAAATGACAAACTGGTGTTGAAAATTGATTATTTGCGGATTCTGGGATTGGTTAATTGAAAGAAAACATGTGATTATGAACCACTGGGGTCAATTTTCAGGGTCTTTGAAGGTTTTAATTTTACAGTGTTGTGAATACTAAGGTAGAAAGGCTGACTTGGTTCAGCTGTCTGTCTTTTATGCTGTGACAACATTGCAGGATACTTTAGTTTCTATATCAGGTTACAATACTTTGCATAACAAGCTACTATAATCTATATCCCAAATCACAATAATTTACACTGCAGGCTACTAAAAGAGGTGACCATGAAAACACTTGATACATTAATTGGCACCTTCCAAAATTCTGTCAAAAATTGGAACAGTTCTGGCAGATTATAGGGTAGAAAACGTGACCCCACTATTTTAAAAAATGGGAAGGAGAATATAGGGAATTAGCCTAACATTAGTATTAGGGAAGATGCTGGGCCCATTATAAAGGATGTGATGGAGATAACAAGAACTGCAGATGCTGGAGAAACACAGCAGGTCAGGCAGCATCGGAGGAATAGGAAACTTGACGTTTTGAATCAGGACCTTTCTGCAGAACTGGGGAGGGGGAAGGGAGCTAGGAAATAAATTGAGGGAGGAGAGGTGGAGCTGGGGAAATATAATGGGATCGTGATAGATGGATGCAGGTAGGGCGTTTTGGGAATTAGTCAGTGGGATGGATGGGGCAGATAGCTTGGAGAGAAGATGGACAGGTTGTGTTGGGTCAAGGACGGGGGAGGGGGGATGGGTGGGTCTGCGTTTGTGTGTGGCATCACTGAGGCATTGGAGGAGGCCCAGGATGGACATGTCATCAAGGGAGTGGGAGGGGGAGTTAAAGTTGTTGGCCACTGGAAGGAGTTGTTGATTATCGCATACAGAGTGTAGATGCTCCACAAAATAATCCCCGACTCTGCACTTAGTCTCATCGATGTAGATGAAGCCATTTCGGGAGCAACAGATACAGTGGATCAGGTTGGAGAATGTACAGGTGGATCCCTGTTGGATATGGAAAGATTGTTTTGGGCTTTGGATAGAGGTGAGAGGGGAGCTGTCGGGGCAGGTGTAGCACTTCCTGCCGTTGTCCCAACATCCAACCTGGAGGAGCAACACCTCATATTCCACCTCAGGAGACTACAGCCCGATGGCCTAGACATAAAACTCACCAGTTTTAAAATCTCCCCACACCTGGCCTCATTCCACGTCCAAACCATCCCTCTCATCCCTGCCTCCTTGGCCTGAACAACCTATTCATCATCTTCCACACCCTATCCACCCCACCCTTTCCACCGACCAAGCCCCACTACCCTCTATCTGCATCCACCTTCACCATCCCACCTACCTTCCCCGGCCCCACTCATCCTCCCTCCCGCCTCCTTGACCTGACACAACGTGTCCATCTTCTCTCCCACCTATCCGGCCCACCCATCCCACTGACCAATCCCCACACTCCCTACCTGCATCCATCAATCACTATCCCACCGACCTTCCCCAGCCCCACCCCTCCTCCCTCTATTTATCTCCCAGCTCCCTTCCACCTCCCCAGTTCTGAAGAAGGGTCCCAACCCAAAACATCAACTTTCCTGCTCCTCTGATGCTGCCTGACCTGCTGTGCTCCTGCACCTCCACACTGTTGTCTATAAAGGATATGATAACTGGACCTTCAGAAATCACCAACGAGTTTACAGGAGTATTAATGAAAGGGAAATCATGCATAATAAACCTATTGGAGTTTTTAAGGGCATAAGTAACAGAAAAATGAGGATTAATCAGAGGATACGGTGTATTTGGATTTTCACAAAGCTTTTGATAAAGTCCCATTTAAGAAGATAGTGCGCATGCAAATTAAACATACATAGGATCAGTGGTAACATACGATCATCTGTTAAGAATTGGTTAGCAGACAGGAAACAAAGAGTAGCAATTGAAGGGCTGTTTTCAGAATGGAAGGTGATGACAAGTGGGGTCTCACAGTTCTTAGACCCCACCTTTCATGACATGGATCAATGATTTGGATGGGGGAAATCACATGTAATGACATAAAACCAGAAAGTGTTGTGAGTGGTGATGTAAAGAGTCCTCAGGATGATTTTGATAAGTTGAGTGAGTGGGCAAATGTATAGCAGATGTAGTATAATGCTGATAACTGTGAGGTTATCTATTTCAGTAAGAAAAACAGAAGGCAGAGTATTATTTGAATGGTGATAGATTGGAAATCGTTTAAGTATAAATTGACCTGTGTGTCCTTGTACAACATTCACTGAAAGCAAACTGCTGCAAGTAGCTAGGAAGACAAATGGTATGTTGGCATTCATTGCAAGCAGGATTGAGTACCAGAGCAAGGAAGTCTTCCTATAGTTTGGTCATGGTAAGGCCATACATTTGTATTCTGTGCAGTTTTGTTCTCCATACTGAAGAAAATATCTACTTGTCAAAGATGAGTCCTTAACTATATTCAAGGCTAAGATACAGACATTTATAATCAGTAAGGGATTTTCGGCTTATGATGAAAAGCCAGAAAAGTGGAGTCGAGCATTATCGGTCATGATCTCATTAAATGGAAATGCAAACTAGATGGGGTGAATGGCCTACTTTTGGTCCTACATCTTATGGAGGGAGAGAGCAAAAAGACTCACTAAACCCATTGCTATGCTGGAAGGTTTGACATTTGCAGAGGGATTGAGCTGACTGGGCTTTTATTCAGAGAGTCATAGAGTCATACAAAATGGAAACAGACCCTTCAGTCCAACCAGTCCATGCCCACCATAATCTCAAACTAAACTAGTCCTGCCTGGCAATGCTTGGCCCATATCCCTCCAATCATTTCTTATTCATGTACTTATCCAAATGTCTTTTAAGTATTGTAACTGTACCTGCATCCATCATTACTTCCAGAAGTTCATTCCACACATGAACAACTCTCTGTGTAAAATGTTGCCCTTCTTTCTTTAAATCATCTTCTTCTCACCTTAAACATTGCCCCTTAGTCTGGTGAAAAAAAACACCTGCGCGTTCACCTCAGCTCTCCCCCTCAAGATTTTATAAATCACCAAAAGGCCACCCCTCAACCTCCTATGCTCCAGCGAAAAAAGTCCCAGCCTATTCAGCCTCTCCTTATAACTCAAACTGGAGTTCAGAAGAAAGACAGGCGATCTCATTGAGGTGTATAAAATTCTGTCAGAGCTGGACAGACTGAGTGCAGGAATAATGCTTCCCCTGGCCAGTGGGGTCTAGAACAAGGAATGAGGACCTCAGGAGAAGCAGTAAGCCATTCCAGATTGGGAGCAAGAGAGTGACCCTGTGGAATTCTCTACCACAAAAGGCTATGGAGACCATGTCAATGAATATATTTTAACAAAAAAAATAAATAAATAGATTTCTTGAAGTTAAAGGGACATGGATGGAAAATGGGTACATGGCATTTGGAGAGTGGATCAGCCACAATCGTGTTGAATGGCAGTGTATATCATAGAAGCCCTACATCCACATAGAATCTGAGTCTGCACCAAAAAGCATTCCCATCCCCTCACCCAATATGGGGTTTTTAAACATGACTAACCTGCCTAACTTGCACATCCCTGGAGATTGCAGGGCAATTTTTACCAATGGCCAATCTACCTAATTTGCACATCATTGTAAATCAGTTCGGATGAAGGGTCACTGGACCCGAAACTCTAATTTTTCTTCACAGATGTCGCTAGGCCTGCTGAGCTTTTCCGGCAACTTCTGTTTCTGTTGTTGTTGTACATCATCGGACTATGGGAGAAAACTGGAGCACATGGAGGAAACCCACGTAGACACAGGGAGAATGTGCAAATTTCACACAGAGAGTTGCCCAAGGCTGGAATTGAAACCAGGTCCCTGGTACTGTGTGGCAGCAGTGCTAACCACTGTGCCACCATGCCTAGTAGACTTGATGGGACAAATGAGCTGCTCTTGTTTTCTATATTCCTATGTGTTTGAAATGGCTGATGGAGTCTATTTTCAGGGAAACTACTCCCTCGCCAACTTGCCACTTCAGCACAAGAGAATTTCAGATGGACTTGGGAGGCAATATGTTGAAGTCCACAGAAATATCCTTCCGATTTTACAGATCTTTCAAATAACGTTAGAACGAAAACCTTCTCAATGTAGTTATTGAAAAAACGTTAGAATACCCACGGACAATTATTCATATCCCTGAAGACCTGTTTTGCTCTGCTTCAGGTCAAGTCTTATGTATGGAAGTTCTCACCTTCTAGGTTTACATGGTGATCCTAAAGCTCTAACAAGAGGACAGAAAAGCTTGAGGAACAAAAGAGTGAATATCAAACCATAAGATAGAAATTTCTGCCAACTGTGTAAACAACAAAACCAAGAGATTCAGGAAGAAACTGATTTTCACTCATTTTCAAAATAAGAAATGCACAGCAAGCATCCAACAAAATCTGGAGGTCCAATCTCACCTGAGATTGGATCTTGATATAATAACAGAGGCTAGATACCAATGCCTGACTCATCTTCAAAAACGGCGCAAAATTAGGCCCGCGGGCCTCTGTTAAGTCTGGGGTTGGCACGGAGCAAAATGCAAATATGCAGCAGACCGTACTATTGGTATTGAGATGAGAGGAGAAATTTCTGCTCTTCCTGTTTGATGAAAACGAAGGAACCTCTCCCTGTTGCTTCCTTGAGTATCTCTGCTTGTTTTCTGTTGTGGACTGCTGCAAAGCTAGGAAAACCAGTGAGAGCTTCCACGGCACAAGTTTCTGAAACATCTTGTAGATGAACCCTTACACAGGCTGAAGACTTCACAGTTAACAGAAAAACATTTGTACAATGCTGATTTCCGGCATCTTCCAGCATAAAAATATTTAAGAAATAATGATTGTAATGAGGTCAGCCAGGTGGAACTCATAGAATATGAGTTTCTTGATTGGCGCTGTTATTCTTGTCCAATCAGGGAGACCTGGCTGACAGATAGGAATAGGAGTGCCAAAGGTTCGGTTCACTCTGAAAGCTGGCTCCGAGGGAGCTGAATTGGTGTCAAGGTCTCTACACATGTATATAAAGGGTGACTTGGTGGTGGGATACCGTCCTCTGTGGAGTTATTTCAGAAGATATTCAGAGGAGCTTTACTAGTCTAATGCCTGAAATGAGTGGATGAGTAAAGGTTAGGTAGACTAGGTCTGTATCCTCTAAAGTTTAGACGAGTCAGGGGTGGTTCAATTGAAGCATAAGATCCTGAGGGGACTTGATTGGGTGAATGTTGAAAATGTTGTGGGACAGTCTTGAACTAGGCGCATAAGGGGTCAGCCGTAAAAAAAAAGAGAGATAAAGAAACATTCTTTCCTCTCAGAGGATTATGAGTCTTTGGAATCCCTTTCCTCAAAAGAGAATGAATGTAGAAAATCTAAATATTTTTAAAACAGAGGTAGATAGATTCTTGATTACCAAGAGGATGAAACATTATTGGCGAATTATGCAGGAATATAGATTTGAGGTTAAAATCATATCCGCCATGATCTTATGGATTGGCTGGGAAGTCTTCAAGAGCCAATTGGCTATCCCTGCTCCTTGTTTGCATGGAAGGTTAATAATGTGGTGCCGATATTTTCAGCATATATTGAACTCTGGTTAAGAAAAAAATGTGAATTGTTTTCAACCAATGTCTGAAAATCAGAAATAAGGCAAATAATGTTCGACCTCATGATCTCTCTTTCCAAAGGAACTGGAGCTCATGGCATTACAAATCAGCTCTCTATTTTTTTCTTAAAGTAAGCAATGTAATTTTTAATGAGTATTCACCGTTTGTTTTGTTTTCCCATCAGTATCGGTGGTGATAATCTTATTAATATTAATGCAGCCCAAAGGGTCCTATTAATATTCATTTCCATCAGCTCCTTTCAACAGTGCAGGCAATATGCAAACATCAAGTTCCAAACCACATCAGGGCTAAGAGAAGGCGAAACCATGTTGTAAGGTTCTAGATAATCACATAATGATAAGTTTTATCACTGTAACACTTTTGTAGCAACATCATAAAGCATGGATGTTTCAACACCTTCATGGTAAAGAGGAAAGTCAGTACGACTTGACCTTTCCTTCATCAATAAAGAGAATATATCAAACTGGTTTGTTGTGCAGAATTCTCTACATGTAATTTAAAATGCAGTCGGTTTGATAAAAGGAAAGTTAGCTTTGCCAATCAATACACACTCGCACAAAATAAAGCATTCAATATGCCAATTCTTCTGTCCTTCTACATTCATCATGCTGGAAACAATGACCATATTTATGGCAAAACATGATAAATCTTGATTTCAGATACACTAAATGTCAGCATTTAAGTGGCACTATACTCCAGCTCTGATGAGATGTCACCATCCTAAACATTGAACAGAGTTTTCGCATTTGGGAACCCAATATCTAAAACAAGGAGACGTCCCAGAGCAGACCACAGGAGCCATTTTGCCTGTGAAGACCTCATAGTTGACTACCTCTCAGGTGAGCTCCCAATGTTTCCTGTGCTCTCACGTGTTGACCATTCTGGAACCTCTTCGGCCTGCTCAGAAAGACAGGACAACACGAGGCGTCCTCAAAACAGAGGGAAACTTATTTGGGCGAAACCTAGTAAAACACTTTAGCGAGAAGCCAGCAGTCACTGTGGGACAGAGGTGAATGTCCACCTGAGACATCCGGGGGGCCATTCTCGTGGCCCATTTTTCAGGCATGGGATCTCCAGCTACCACAGCTTCATAATCTGCTCCATTGAGATTGTACCTTTTCCTGGTGGTAGGACCATCATGCCACCACTGGCAAAATGTCAGCAGAATCTCCCCAAATTATTAACATTCCAACATTAGCCCATATCCTTTGCAGCCAATCCACAACCCAACCCACCTCTCAGAAACTTCCCCAGCAAGATAGATGGAAAAGTGGAAGAATTGTAATCTGAGAAGGGGTCAGAGTGGAACTCCAAAAGGCCACCAGCAAGTTGGTGGATTGCCTGGATGACGTTCAATGCAGATAACTGTTAGAAGAAACTGCAAGACAACGTAAAATAGGGGATACAATTAAAAATGGCGGTGGATCATTAAACAACTCACTGGAGGAGGAGCTTCCACAAATATCCCCATTCTCAATGATGGATGAGGCCAGCACGTTAGCGCAAAAGATAAAGCTGAAGTATTTGCAGCAATCTTCAGCCAAAAGTGCTGAGTGTATGATCCATCTCCAACACCAGTGGTCACCAGCACCTTAATTAGCAGTCTTCAGTCAATTTGATTCATTCTACGTGACATCAAGAAATGGTTAAATCAGTGGATACTGCAAAGGCTATGGGCCCTGACAACATTCCGGCAACAGTACTAAAGACGTATGCTCCAGAACTTGCCACTCCATTAGCCAAGCTATTCCAGTACAGTTACAACATTGGCATCTAGCAGACAATGTTGAAAATTGCCCAGCTATGTCCTATAAACAAAAAGCAGTATGAATCCAACCTGGCCAATTAGTGTCCCATCAGTCTACTCTCAATCATCAGTAAAGTGATGGAAAGCGTCATCAACAGTGCTATCAAGCAGCACCTGCTCAGCACTAACTTGCTCAGTGATGCCCAATTTGGGTTCTACCAGGGCCACCCACCTCCTGACCTCATTACAGCCTTGGTCCAAACATGGACAAAAGAGCTAAATTCCAGAGGTCAAGTGATATCAAGGCCACATTCAATCAAGTATGGCATTAAGGAGCCCTGAAAAAACTGGAATCAATGGGAATCAAGGAGCAAACTCTTTGGCTGTTGGAGTCATACCTGGGTCATATGAAGATGGTTGTTGTTGTTGTTGCAGATCAGTCATCTCAGCTCCAGGACATCTCAGCAGGTGCTCCTCAGGGTAGTGACCTTTTCAGCTGCTTCATCAATGATCTTCCCTCCATCATAAGGTTAGAAATGAGGATGTTTGCTGATGTTTGTACAATGTTCAGCACCATTCGTGACTCCTCAGATACTGAAGCAGCCCGTGTTCAAATGCAATAAGATCTGGACAATATCCAGGCTTGGGCTGACAAGTGACAAGTGACATTCGCACCACATAAATGCCAGGAAATGACCGTCTTCAAAAAGAGAATATCTAACTACCGTTCCTTCACTCCCTCTGGGTCAAAATCCTGTAATTGCCTCCCTGAGAGCATTGTGGTTTACTGACAGCAGGTGGACTGAAGCGATTCAAGATGGCAGCTCACCATCACTTTCTCAAGGGCAACTATGGACAGGAATAAATGCTGCACCAGTTAGAAACGCCCACATCCCATGAGTTAATATATAAAAATATACAATTCCTTAAGGGGTGCTGCTTGAACAGAGGTACCTGTGTACTCAGACCATTTTCTCACAGAGAGTAATTAGGGGACAGAAAGCACTGCCTGGAAATGTCATGAAGGCAAGTTCAATTGAGGCATTCAAGAGGATGTTGGATGATTATTTGAATCAAAATTACGTAAAAAGAGATTGAGAAAAGAGAGGAGATTGGCACAAGACAACAGAACCAGTCCAGGCACAATGGGCTGAAGGGTCTCCGTCTTTGCCATAACAATTCTACGATTCTGCAGTTCAGTAGGAATGCATAAGGTAGGCATTCTAATGTTGCCACTGACTCCTTTCTCAACCCCACTGTCCCCAGTCTGTGAAAATTCCACCCACTAGCTGTTTCAACACCAGAGCTAATCCCTGGTTTATAAGAAGTTTTAAGTATTCTCTGTTTAGATTTCTAATAGCCAGCATCTGCCTATTGCCTTTGGGCATATAATCCTGGCAATTTCAGCATTCTGTTTCACTGAAGTTCAGCTAATTTGGAAGAAAGTTAATATTTTGTCATCTCCCGTGATAATAAAATTTTAAATTAATCTGCAAATGCCAGTTGTTTCAAAGGATGACATTTATTTGGTCATAAAAACTGAGAAAACACGGTTGTAGGCCAAAGCTTATAGAGTTAAAAAGCAGCGGTAAATCAACAGCTTGGATTTTGTGGTGATGACAGCAAAACTGTCAGTGTCTGATATTATTACTCCACTGAAATTGGCAGCAACTTGAGAATCTATACATGAGCTGTTAAGCTCAAGAATCCAGAACTTGCTGTCCTATATTTCTATAATTCTGTATTTCCCCAAAGTACACTCTATTGAAGTCTCAAAAACTGCAATCAATTAAAAATTATTGAATTGACTAAACTTTACCCTTTTGTGCTGATGTTGTTGAATAAGGTGTAACTTGATTAAATCCTGCACCAAGTCCATAATTATTGTTACTCAGCAGTCTCACTGTTTGTGGATGACACCAAAATTGGTGGTATAGTAGACAGCAGAAAAGGTAATCTAAGATTAAACAGGGATCTGGATCAATTGGACCAATGGACTGAGGAGTGACAGATGGAGTTTAATTTAGATAAATGTGAGGTGTTGTATTTTGGTAAGACAAATCAGGGCAGGACTTATACAGTTAATGGTAGTGCCCTGGGAAGTGTTGTCGAACAGAGGGCCCTAGGGGTTCAGGTGTCATACGTAGACAGGGTGGTAAAGAAGGTGTTTGGCATGCTTACTGTCATTGCTGACACCATTGAGTAGAGAAGTTGACACATTATGTTGTGGTTGTACAAAACATTGGTGTGGCCACTTTTGGAGAACTGTGTACATTTCTGGTCATCCTGCTATAGGAAGGATATTATTAAATTGGAGAGGGTTCAGAAAAAATTTGCCAGGATTTTGCTGGGACTGGAGGGTTTGAGTTATCAGGAAAGGCTGGATAGGCTGGGACTTTTTTCACTGGAACATAGGACATTGAGGGATGACCTTATAAAGTTTTCTAAAATCATGAATGGCATAGATAAGGTGAATAGCAAATGTCTTTATTTTTCCTAGGGTAGGGAGTTCAAAAGTAGAGGGCATAATTTTAGGGTTCGAGGAGAAAGATTTCAAAGGGACCTGAGGGGCAATCTTTTCACACAGTGGGTCGTTCGTATGTGGAATGAATTGCCAGGTAGATGCAGGTACAGTTACAAAAATTAAAAGAGATTTGGACAGGCACATGTATATGAAAGGCTTAGAGGGACATAGGCTAAACACAGGCAAATAGGTCTAATTTAGTTTGGGAAACTTAGTCGGCATGGGCAAGTTGGACAGAAGGGTCTATTGCCGTGCTGTATTACACTATAATTCTACAAATGTTAATGGTATATTTGTGCATATCAAATTTCCTGTTTACGATAGATGGTATGTTTTCAACTTTTTTTTTTAAGAAGAACTTTTATATGATATTACAGCTTCTCCTTAAATCCCATTCCTATGTCCCAATTGTTTATTTTTGTCTGTGTAAATTCTAATCAAATTTGTAAAAGTCTGCAGTTCTTACTTATTGGATTGCTGTCTGTGGGAATACTTAAATGTGTATAGCTGTTTACTGTGCTTCATGATTAGAGCATTGTTAGATACTCACCAATCCTGTTGATTTCTCGCTAGACTGGAAGTTAGAATTAGAAACTGAGAAATCTACACTGCAGAAACTGTTATATCTTTTAAAACAATATTCCACAAGGTCAATTAGAGTGTTGCATTCAGTTCTGGTTACCACAGTATTGGAGGAATGTGGACGCTTTGGAGAGAGTGCCAAAGAGGTTTACCAGGAAGCTGCCTGGATTAGGGTGTATGAGCTACAAGGAGAGGCTAGAAAAACCCGGGTTGTTTTCTCTTGAGCCGCAAAGGCTGAGGGGATTCTATATAATTCTGATAAAATAATTCTATTGATATAATTCTATAAAATTATGAGATGCATAGATAGGGTTGACCATCAGATTCTTTTTCCCAAAGTTGAAATGTCTAATACTAAGGAGCATGCATTTAAGGTGAGCGGGTGAAAGTTCAAAGGTGATGTGGGGGGCAAGTTTTTTACACAGAGAGTGGTATGAGTCTGGAAAGGACGGCCAGAGGAGATGGCGGAGGCAGACAAGATAGGGGCATTTCAGGTGCTTTTAGATAAGCATATGAATATGCAAGGAACGGAGAAATATGGACTAAGGGCAGGTCGAAAGAATTAGTTTAATTTGGCATCTTGTTCGTCACAACATCATGGTGAAAGGCCCGTTCCTATGCTGTACTGGTCTATGTTCTATGTTCCATGCTCTTTGTTCAGTGGTGAGTACATATTGCTTTGCTGCTGACTGCAAAATTCAATCATGCAAGTTGTGGTTGAAGAATGCTAAGTCTGAATATTTTAAACCTGTCAATTTTGTGGTATATTAAAGTAAAGGAAGATTTTTTGAATTCATTCATGAGATGTGGGTGTTGCTGCCTGTCCCAGCAAATATTGCTCAAGCCTAGTAGCTCTTGAGAAGGTAAAATAACAAAATGCCTTCTTGAGCCACTACAGTCCAGTTGATGTAGGTACATCCACAATGCCAGAATATTTGAAACACATAAACAGGTTTGGACAAAGCTAGCTTGGCTGTTTAGAAAGGAAGATCATGCTTAACAAATTTACTTGAATTTATTGAGGATGTAGAATAGATTAGGGAGAACTAATAGGTTTGGTGTATTTGATTTTAAGAAGGATTTTGATAAGGTCCCTCATAAGATGTTAAGTGGAAAAGTTTATATAACATGGGATAGGGGTAATGTATTGATGTTGATCAAGAATTGATTGACAGACTGAAAACACAGGGTGGGAATGAATGGGTCTATTTTCAAGTGATAGGCAGTGACTAGTATCTGGATGAGGGAACCAAATGCACCATGTCTAATTTTCCTAAAGTCACAAAACTGGATGGGATTGTGAGTTGTGAAGAGGCTACAAGGAGGCTTCAAAGTGATTTAGATGTATTGATTGAGCGTGCAAACACATAGCAGGTTTAGTATGACATGGCTAAGTGTGAAGTTATACACTTCAGAGTGAAGAACAGAAAGGCAGGGTATCATTTAAATGATGACATACTGGGACAGTGAATGTACAAATGGATCTGGGTATCCTTTTGAACCAGGTAATGTATGTAGACAGGCAGGGGCAGCAATCAATTAGGAAGGTAATAGCATATTGTCTTTCACTTTAACCCTTGATTTCCTTACTGATTCAAAATCTGCTTATTTCAGCCTTAAATATACTTATTAACCCATCCTGGACAGCCTTCTGTGATGAAGAATTCCACAGATTCACTACCTTCCGAAAGAAGAAATTCCTCCTCATCTCGATGCTGACTCACATTGTGGGAGGATAGAAAAGGATTATGTCCGTTGTGCATGCGGGGCAATGTTGGTGATGGTGGAGTTATGTGAAGACCTAGTAAAGCAAGCAGTGAGCTGCGCCACCAGGTAGGCACTCTGACCTCTATAAAGGGAGTTGCTGCCTTCTAATGTCTGAGGATGGAGGGAAGAATTTGGAACTGCATAGAATGAGGAGAGATGAGTGAATAGTGAGATACAAATACCTGGAAATAAGACAGATACTGCACATTAGTGAGCTTCAGAATTTGCCAGAAAAATGAGTGCACATAGAGCATAGAACAGTCCAGAACATTTCAGGGCCTTTGGCCCACTGTGTTGTGCCGACCTATTATCCTACTCAAATATCAAAACTAACCTGCATACCCTTCACTTTACTTTCATCCATGTGCCTATTTAAGAGTCACTTAAATGACCAGAATGTATCTGACTCTACTACCACCACTGGCAGCGCATTCCATCCACCCACTACTCACCCACCCACCTACTCACATTTAAGAAGGTAGCCTCCCATTAACTGCGCCGGGTAAATAGAGATAGATAATAACTGCTGGCCTAGCTAACAACATCCAGATCCTAAGAATGATACTTTTATTAAAAAAAATCTATTTATATAATTACAGCACAATCCGACCCATGCACACATTTTTGCATGAGTTTAAAAAGCAAAACAAAATTGACTAAGTACATGTATCAACAAATTAATCATTGTGCTTGCAATGAATACACACTCTCCCAAAGAGTGGTGTGAGAGCAATGGGAGATGAAGGGTATAATCTGACAATGTTAAGACACAGACATCAAGTGCCTACCTTTGATTTCAGTAACCTTTTTCTTGGAAACCCAAAATGATAGCTTCAAAAGTAAATTATAGAACGACAGAAAACATCAAGTGACTCAGGGATAGCTGATACACAAGATGGTCAAACACAGCTTTGCATGCTGTAAGCTCTTCTCTTTCCAAATTAAACACGAAGAGGCCAGTGCAATTTTCAATTACCATGAGTAAGTAAAGGAATCCACTTGGTTAGAAAGTAATCTATTTAACCCCAAAACCTAAGTGTCACCGGACCCGAAACGTTAACTCCGTTTTTTCCTTCACAGATGCTGCCAGACCTTCTGAGCTTTTCCAGCAACTTTGCTTTTGTTCCTGATTTACAGCATCCGCAGTTCTTTCAGTTTTTATTTAGAATTTTCCCCTCCCTGGTGCGTCATGAAGAGAAAGGTGGAGAAAAAAATGGAAAGGTTGAAAATATCTGAAAATTGGCCTCAAGAAAAGCTTTTGCAATCTTTTTCCCCCTCAAGCCTTAAATGTTGACTTCAGAATCTCAGGTGGGGACTGCCTTATTTCCCTGCATTTTCATTGTAGTAAAGTCTCAACTCACTTTTTTTATTACACAATTTCTAAATATCGCATCCATCCCCATGAAAGTCGATGGTGCGAATTCCTGACACGAAAAGCAGATGGAGTAGATGGTAGCTGCAGCTTGTCAAATGCTTGTCCTAACAGTGTCCAACTGCCTGTTCAGACCAATGTCCCTGTAGCCACCTTTGCCAGAATCTTCCTCAACGCATTGTTCACACATACTGGCATCGGCAATCCACCAGCCTCATCACATCACCTGCTCTCAAAGCAACACTGACACCACTTCAGCTCTTCAACACTTTAATTTGAAGCTTAGAGACACCTGTAACTTGCATGTTTCTGCTGAGCCATTTCATTACGGGATCACAAACACACCTCATGCATCAACTTAGGATGCTTCTTATTGATCTTAGCTTAAGGTTTAAAAGGGACCTGAAAGACAACATTTTCACACAGAGGGTGATGCTTATACAGAACGAGCTGCCAGAGGAAGTGGCAGAGGCGAGTTATTACAACATTTAAAAGACATAGGAAAAGATAAGAAGTGTTTAGAGGGATATGGGCCAAATGCAAGCAAATGGGACTAGCTCAGTTTCAGAAACCTGGTCAGCATGGATGAGTTGAGCTTAAGGGCCTATTTTCATGCCATGTGACTCTCTGACTCTACTCTACGAGTTCATGTCCTCATTGATAATTGTTAAGCATCACAGTTTGAGGGGCTGCCAACAAGCTGATCTTGAGTTCAAATAAGATAACTATTATATAACAGGCTAGATTTAGAATGAAAACAGAAAGTGCTGAAGAATCTCAACTGGTCTGGCAGCATCTATGGAAAGAAAAATGGTGTGAACCTTTCAAATCCAGCATGACCCTTCTTCAGATTTCCAGCATCCACACTATTTGGCTTTTATTTCAGCCAGCATGGAAAATCGGTTTTATATTCAGAGAGTGCTTATTTCTCATGTTGTTAAGATAATGCTTTTGAGTACTTTGCTGGCCTGGTGAAGCAGCACTGAAAACCTTAAACACAAGCAATTCTAGCCTTCAAGATCATGGACATTAGAAAGAAAGCCGATGGTGAGAGATGTTTCATAAACCCAATCATTGATAAAAACAGCTACAAGCTGATACATTGTGTGTAAAGATTACGGATTGAACAAAAGAAAGTTTAAAGCTCAGAAAAGGTTTTAAAAAGAACTTTTCTTATCAGAAGATTGAAGAACAAAAAGATGACGCAGAAAGGGACGATCTGTAAAGTTGAACTGAATGACAACCATGTGTGACCTTTCACAGAAAAGAACTGCTGTGTTCACATCTGCAAGTACATTCTCTGCCTTAATAAATTGTGCATATTTGAATCATGTGTCTAGATCCCTCATTTCTTGTACGCAGACAACGACATCAGCCTTAACAAAATCCATACATCTGGCATAAAAGATCCCTGCTTTTAGAAAGATAGAAGCAAAAAGAATAGGAGCAGGAGTCCACCATTTAGCCCATCCAATCTACTTTGCCATTCAACATGATAATGCCTCTTCCTTTATCTCAATGCTAATTCTCTCTCCATATCTCATGATGACTTTAGTCTCAGAAATCTACATCTTTTTTAAACATATTGAATGACAGCCTTGATGGTCTTATGTGGTAAGAACTCCACAGGTTCAGCACCTTCTGCCTGATTTCTCCTCATCTCAATTCAAAATATGAACATATGAACAAGGAACAACAGCAGGTCACTTGACCCTTCGAGCCTGCCCCACCATTCAGTAAGGTCATGACTGATCTGATTTTAACCTTGACTCTGCATTCCTGCATATTCTCGATAATCTTTCACCCCCTAGGAAATCAAGAATCTATCTGCCTCTGCCTTAAACATATTTAAAGATTCTGCATGTGTAGCCTTTT
Organism: Rhincodon typus; assembly: GCF_021869965.1. Taxonomy (NCBI): domain Eukaryota; kingdom Metazoa; phylum Chordata; class Chondrichthyes; order Orectolobiformes; family Rhincodontidae; genus Rhincodon; species Rhincodon typus. Next base: position 102,537,888 of record NC_063335.1, on the reverse strand, counting down.
GAGGAAGGGAATTCCACAGACTCAGAACCTTCTGAGAGGGGAAAGAAAATCCTCATTGCTGTCTTAAATGGGTGACTTCTTATTTTTAAACCATGGACCCCTAGTTCTACATTTTCCCACAGGAGGAAACAACTTTTCTACATCCACCCAGTCAAATACACTCATTATCTTATATGTTTCAATTAACTCACTTCTTCTAAATTCCAGAGGATACTGGTCTAGTCTGTCTAACATTTCATCATTAGGCAATCTGTTCATTCCAGATATTAGTCTAATAAACTCTCTCTGATCTTCTTCCAACACATTAATATCCTTCCATAAATATGATGAAGAGTACTGTACACACTGCTCCAGATACGGTCTCACCAATGCCTTGTACAACTGAAGCATAACCTGCCTACTATTGCATTCAATTTTTCTCACAATAAATCATAACATTCATGTAACTTTCCTGATTACCTACCATACCCATATATTAAGCTCTGTGATTCACGTACTAGGACACTCAGATCCCTCTGCATCTCAGAGCACTGCAACCTCTCACTATTTAGGTAATACCCTTTTTTATTCTTGCCTTTGCAAAAATGGACAATTTCACACTTTCTGACATTATATTCCATTTGCCCACTGACATAATCCATCTATATCCCTTTGTGGGCTCCTTATGTCCACTGCAGAACTCATTTTCTTACCTATCTTTGTGAAATCAGCAAATTTAACTGCCATACCTTCTATCCCTTCATCCAAATCATTTATATAAATTGTGAAGAGTTGAGGGCCAGCACTAACTCATATGGCCCACCACTTCCAGCCTGAAGATGATCTGTTTAATCCTACTCTTTGCTTCCTGTTAGCCAGACAATTTTCTATCCATGCCAATATATTACCCCCTCAACACCATGAGGTTTTCCTTTCTGCTAGAAACTTTGATCTGGCAACTCATCAGATGTCTTCTGGAAAGCATGAAAATGATAGGGCAATTAAATTCTCTGAGTCTATTTAAGTGTGTTGAATGTACTTAAGGAAGAGATAGGTTCTTGATTAGTAAGGAGATCAACAGTCATAGGGGAGGCAACGGCCTAATGGTATTATCACTGGACTATTAATCCAGAGACCCAGTTAATGTTCTGGGGACCTTGGTTTGAATCCTGCCTCAGCAGATGGTGGAATTTGAATTCAATAAAAATCTGGAATTAAGAGTCTAATGATGACTGTGAATCCATTGTCAATTATCAGGAAAAACATATCTCACTCACTTTATGCCCTTTAGAGAAAGAAACTGGTCTGGCCTATGTGTGACTCCTGACCTACAGCAATGTGACTTGCAACTGGTCTCAGGACAACTAGGTATGGGCAATAAATGCTGACTTGACTGGTGATGCCCTCATTCTGTGAATGAATTCAAAAAAGGGTTGAGAAGCTATCTGCCATGCTCAAATGGTAGACCAGATTTGATGGGCTGAATGGCCTAATTCTGCCCCTATCGTCTTATTAATACTCCTGCAATTCAGATGCATTTCTTATCAAGCAGCTATAAAAAGAATAGTTGTGGATGATACACTGATGCTGCATGGCATCAATATTTTTGGCTGAAAGGTCCACCAACAGGTAAAATACAAACTGCAAACATTTCTGGATGCAGGTCAACAGCAAAACAAACAGCTACAGTCTGCAGCCTCCATACATACTCATTGAATCTGATTAAGCAATAGTGTCAACTCTCAGGTAAAGCAAACTTAATCTGGTTGATAATTATACTTTGTTTAAGATCAATATTCGAGTTCAATTATGTGGATGTTTATGTTGCACAATCACATATCAAGATGTCGATGAATTTATCTTGGGGCTAATTTGCTGTATACTTGGAACTGTTGGAGAATCTTGCCCATAGCCAAAGCATATCAGAGTAACCAAGCTTGCAATGTTCCAATAGGTGCTATGATCACATATTGTATCAAGAAATCACCTTCATTTCATTCACAAAGTAAAAAATGAAGCTGAACACTGAGTAATCCCTTCAATCCAAGCTTGCAATTCTTTTATTGAGTATGAGAATATCTCTTTTGTGTGGCAAAATCAAAAACCTGTTTAACAAAGAACAGGTTATGTCTTTGTGGCATATGGTACACAAAGGAGGTCATCCCCCTATATATGATGTTGGCTCAATAGGATCACGAAAACATACCTTATTGATGAAATAATTAAGCCGGTCTCTACCATCACACCACACAAAGGAGAACTAAAATACGAAAACCTGTTGACAGAAGATTTGTTGGCATGAGGTGAAGTCAAGTAAATAGGTTCAATGAAGAAAGGTGAAGCTTATTCCAGATCTAGAAATAATTGTTCATGGAGTTATGAATAAGAAGATCAAAGTCAAAAATTTTTCCAAGCCGCTTAGATAAGTTGGATGAATGAGTCTACGCAGACCTGATTTTATATCATGTATAGCATCACTGGAGTTAGAATATTCATGTCTATGTCACTAAACACTAACAAGATGCAACATTCTATCACTTTTCTGCATGTGTTAGAAACATGGTCAGTAAGTAAAGATCTGTGGAAGAAAATCAAATGTGGGTGCTAATATATATGCCAGTAATTCTGTATGCAGACCATAAGAAAAATGAAGAGGTATTTGAAATTGAAATACCGAATAGAACTCTGAAAAGCAACATCCAGAAAAGTAAATGTCAGTATTTCTGCCATTTGATCGAAGCTGAAAAGCTATAGAGATTTTTTTTGAGGGCAAGATGGAGGGCAGGGCAGAAGAAAGAGGGGTCACCTTCAGTGTAATTAGATGACAGATGTCACAGAGCAATTACAGACATGTTAGAGTTGATGTGTGAGGATTGTACTAAAGAGGTGAGCGTGGTATATCATGACAGCAGATTTCCTGGCAGTAGTATTTACAAATAGCGGCTACAAGCCATAGATAGCAATAACAAGCTGGCCAGCTGCATGTTGCAAAGGGGATGATTGGTAAAGTTTACCAAACAAAAAAGAGGATAGTGTTCAATCACTCACTAATATGACACAGTGAGTACAAGTTGCCTGCAGAAAAAAGATAGCAACAGTGTTTAGGCTGTGTCTTTAGGATTATCAAGTAAAATAAACAGCACTGTATGTTATTATGTAAGACCCTGGTAAACTTGTATGTAGAACACTCTTTGCATTTTTGATTTCCACACAGATAAGGAGTTTGAAAAGACTTGGCTCTATGCACTTTGTGTAGGTGCAGGCTTCAAAATGAATTGTTGAAGTATTCAAAATGATGAAGAGTTTGGATCAATTCCTGTCACTTCAATTATTTGACAGGTGGAGGGTTTGGGTTTATAAAATCTGCAGACAAATTATTAGGTTAGCTGTCAGCAAAACTTGTTTCACATACGTTATTTCCCCTGCATAACCTGTCAGGACATGAGTGCAAAATCTTCAAAGGGAAACGTAAAGAGTTTGTGACAGAAGAGATTGCTTCCGATCAGACAGCATAAATTGTTAGATATTATGCACTCTTGGCAACTGTGATACCCTGAAATCTGGGATGAGTTTTAGTATTTGTTTAAAGAACTACAAGTTATTTGCTTCATATAGGGCAATTGGGTAAGTGTAGGAGAAGAGTCTGAGATTTTAGAGCATTGAATAGTCTTTTCTCACATGTCTGATATGGTCATGTGATCATGAGTCATGGAAGTCAAAATTGTAATTGAGTTGGTATGTAATGTTCGTGCATTAGTAATCCTTTGTAATTAGTAATTAGGCAAATCCTCTTGGTTCAAATCCCACCACTCGACCTATTCCAGTAGTAGGGAAAAATCCAGAATTCTAATCTAATCTCAGTTATTATTACCAAGAAACTTCCATTGATTGTCACAAAAACCCAAAAAAACCATATGATATTGGAGCAGAAGCAGGCTAATTGAGTCTGCTACACCATCAATGAAATCATGGCTGATCTGATAATTCTCAACTCTACTTTTCTGCCTTTTCCCATAAATCCAGCATTCCCTTACGAATTAAACTGCTCCGTATCTCAGCCCTGAATATATGTGGAAACCCAGCCATTCCACAGATACACCACCCTTATGAAAGAAGAATTTCCTCCTGATCTCTGACTTAAATAAGTGACCCTTTACTTTAATTTGTGCTGACCTCTCCCACAAAGGAAAACAATCTCTCAGCATTATTCCGTCGAGTCTCCTGAAAATCTTATTAGTTTCAGTAAAATCTTATTCTTCTACATTACAGTGAGTTTAAGCCCACCCTACTCAATCTCACCTCAGAAGAAAATTCTTTCATTCCTGGGATCAATGTAATGAACCTTCTTTGGACTGCCTCTACTGTCAGTATATCTTTCCTTAGATAAGGGAAACAAAACTGTTCACAATGTTCTAGGTATGGTTTAACTCGTATGCGGTTTTAGCCAAACTTCTCTGCTATTATAGTCCATTCCCCTTGAAATAAAAGCCATGATTCCCTATTACCTGCTTAACCTGTGTGCCAGCTTTTGCTGATTTATGCTTAAGGACGTCCAAGTCCCTCCATGCTGCAACTTTCTGCAGTCTTTCTCCATTTAAATAATATTGAGCTCCTCTATTCTCCCTGCGAAGGTGCATAATCTCACAGTTTCCCACATCATATTCTAACTGACTAGTTTTCACCCACTCTGTTGCACTCTGCTAGTTACAGGTTGTCATCTTGAAAATGTCCCCTTATCCCAAATCTCTATTTTCCATTAGTTAGTCAAATCTCTTTCCCTGCTGATATACAACGTTCAATTAAGCACACTTCTGTGTGGTACCTTATCAAGAGCCTTTTGAAAATCCAAATATATTGCAAGTACTTGTTCCCTGTTGTATCCTAATTGTTACCTTCCTGAACAATTTTAATCAATTTTTCAGGCATAATTCCCCATTCACGAAGGTGCATTGACTCTTCTAAATTAGACTATGTACTTCCCAATGCATTTATTTAATGTGTTTGTAACACATATTGTTCACAGATGCCTTTAGGGAAGGAAACCTGCCATTCTTACCTGGTCTAGCATTTGACTCGACCCAAAGCAAAGTGGTTGACTCTTAATTAGCATCTAAAATAGCCTGGCAAGCCTTTGATTTCAATGGCAATTTGGGATGGACTTACATTCAAAGCTCACATCCGATGAAAGAAAAACAAAAATTGGCATGTTAGTTTTTGATTACTCCATTTTCCAGCAGTTTGTGTTTAAACTTTATGTATAATCTAATAGTGACAGTGGAGTCTTGGATATGTGCTTAGCAAAATGTACATCAGCTTGATGTGCTGCAGTGTTGGGTTTTTACCTGTTCAATCACACATTTTTATGCTGATTTATGTCATCAGGAATTACCTTTTCCGTGATATTTTCATTACCACAGTTAAATCCAAACTCAAATGTTCTCATGCATTAAAACTAAACGTGTTTCCTCTTTCTTTTGAACGTCACACAGCAGAAAGTTTTAGAAGCTTACAATTTGCATGCTGGGAGAGCTGAGACAGCAGTGGGAAAGGATTCCAGGCAGGGCAAATGCTTGATGTTTTTAAGAAGTCTTTATAACAAAGCAGAGAGGTGGCAAGGTGGAGTAAATTTCAAAGACAAGGTAAAAGATTAGCCCTTAAAAGTGAAACAGAGAATGAATAAAGAATCATAATCAGAGGTGCACAACTTTGGTAGACTAATCTTAATAGTTGCAGTGTGTGAACTGAATGAGATAGCTATATGAGCTTCAACAAGCAATGAAACATTTTGAGTTTACTGCCATGATCTGACACTTTTGAAGTTGACCAGCAGCAGGCGATTTAAACAGAACAAGGTCACACTGTCATGTGATAAAAACCATATAACTTTCTGATAATGTGCTTTTAATTGAGGGATAGGTATCGTCCAAGGCAAAATGTTTTCCTCTGGCTCAATATAGTCGAATGGGATCACTGACATCTACTTGTGAGAGTAACTGGAATCTTGACCAAATGTTTCACCTAATTCGACAGCAACTCCAGTAATGAAGCATTGCCTGATTAATGCACTCAGGTGTCAGCCTGGATTATTTTACTCTGATTTCTGGGGTGAGAATTGGAATTCAAAAACTTCTCACTCCAAGGGAGGATGCTACCAATCAAGTCCTAGCTGACACTACTGCACTTTTGACTAACCAATATTTTTAGAGGAATGATTTGAGTTCTCTTGTCCAGTTCACATTACCTGTGCAGACATCTCACGCAAAATACCAGTGCCTGACATGTGCATGTCTCAAGACTGTACTATTCCAGATAAGGCACTAAATGAGGACAGTATGGTGAAGAAGTCAGGACGTTAAACAATCAGAGGAGGTGATCTGACGTTATTCTGGATACACTATGAAATTAATGAGTGACAAAAACTAGATTTTCTGATTCAGAATTGGGGGGATGGCAATCCTACAGGACGTTTGACAGAAACTGGCAAACACTTTCAACATACGAGGTTACTTCTCTAGAGATTCTTTTGCCCCCTAGAACATTCCATCATCTACATATATGTTGGAGTGAAGTTTAAATGGATACCATGTGCTATTTCATGAGAAATTATGCAGAAATGTCAGAGAATTCAGCTGTATGAGAAAGGATTAGCTAACATTGGCACTTGAAGATAGCCTCTCCTAACAGTAATTTAATGTTATAACTGTTTCCACTTTGTTATATCTCACATGCCTCTGAAATGCAATAAAACAGTCTGTATTGGATTTAGCTGACAATGATTCATGTCCATTGTGCTGCTATACTTCCAATTGTCTTGTTGTGATGATGAATAAACCTGGTCCATCTGCAACACAAAAAAGAAGAAACAAAGCACTTCACTAACAAATGTTTTGTTCTTTTAAATGTACAAAAGAAATGGATAAAAGAAAAAGTATCAATTAGTCTGAAAGATCATACACACAGCAATTCATACATGACCAGATTAGTTTCATGAACTTCTGTCTCACTTTGGAATCCACCAGTGCTGAAATTGGTCATCGGGAAATTACAGATGTCCTTCCCATGACACTAAAATTAACAGTGAGAAAACTAAGCATTCTGCTCTTACATTGCACCACCAATGTAAAGTCATGCAAACAGCTCTTTGGAGACAACACACAAAAAGGGATAAACAGAAGCATAGTTTTTTGAAGGTGGAGTTACAGGTAGACAGGGTAATGAAGAAGGTGCTTGGTCCACTTGGCTTCATTGGTCAGTGCATTGAGTATAGGAGTTGAGGTGTCATGTTGTGGCTATACAGGGCATTGGTTAGGCCACTTTTGCAATAATGCATTCAATTCTTGTCTCCCTGCCATAAGAAAGATGTTGTTTAACTCGAAAGGTTGCAGAAAAAGTTTACAAGGATGTTGCTGATGTTGGAGGTTTTAAGCAATAGGGAGAGGTTGAATAGGCTGGGGCTATTTTCGGTGGAGCGTCGGATGTTGAGGGGTGACCTTCTAGAGGTTTATAACATCATGAGGGGCATGGATAGGATGAATAGCCAAGGTCTTTTCCCCAGGGTAGAGGAGTTCAAAACTACCAGGCAAAGGTTTATGGTGAGAAGGGAAAGATTAAAAAGCAACCTAAGGGGCAATTTTTTTCACACAGAAGGTGGTGCATGTATGGAATGAGTTGCCAGAGGAAGTGGTGGAGGCTGGTACAATTACACCATTTAAAAGGGGACATGAATAGGAAGGGTTCAGAGGGATACGTGCCAAATGCTGGCAAATGGGACTGGATTAATTTAGGATATTGGCACGGACAAGTTAGACTGAAGGGTCTGTTTCTGTGCTATACAATTCTATGACTCCTCAATGACTCTATAAAAAAGCTGGATGCACTTGGTAGTTCACAACCTGATAAGTTACAATCGCAATGCTGTCTGGTTATCAGAATTAATAACTGGTTTATTTAAACTTATAAAATGTTTTGAAGATAATTTCACGAGGTGGAGTTTCAGAAGTTGGAGAGAAAGAAATCCTGAAAACAGATCACCTGGTTGTTATCACAAAGGTTAGTAAGGTGAATGTAGCTTAATTCTTTCAGTTTGCAATTGAACTTATACGTCATTTCACACCTTGGCTTCAGTGGGAGCAAGACATTATACATTGATGCTACAAGTCCTGAAGTGTACTTGAATGAGAAGGCTTTGTATACCTGAAACTGGCACGCTAGTATAACCAGTACATTCTTTTGCAGGTTTTACTTGTTTTCTTCACTGGTTTCTCCCTCCAAGAAGATTTTTATGCATCTGATTGAGAATTGAGGGACTGGAGAAAAACATATTCCAGACTAAAGCTGACAGCGACTGTATCTTTTGAGCAGAAGCTTCCTTACTTTTGAAAATCTCAATAATAATCTCTGCTTTTGTTTATCACATTCAGCAATGGGAATGTGTTGAAGTGATGAAATACCTATTTCTAATATTAAGGTGTAACAACTAAAGCCTTCGTGCTTTATGCCTCACTGGGAAATGGCACAGAAGTAAACAGGCCCTTCAAGTGAAAACTTGAGACAGGCTCCAGCATAACGTCCTGATAATGACTACAACTCAAACACAAACAAATTTTCTAGCAGTGTATGTCAATACAGAAATCATGTAATAGATGTTGGAAAGACTATATCTTTTTGTTCTGTAAGTATATTCTAGTTCCATTGTACAAAGTCCAGGTTGAGAGCCAACTGATGTCTGGATTAGTGGCAGTAATGGTAGTTAAGAAATTACCTGAAGATGGAACAAAAACAGAAGTTACTGGAAAAGATCAGCAGGTCTGGCAGCATCTATGAAGAAAATATCAGAGTTAACATTTCAGGTCCAGTGACCCTTCCTCAGAACTGAACGGAACGATCACCAGACCCGAAATGTTAACTCTGATTTTTTCTTCACTGATGCTGCCAGACCTGCTGAGCTTTTCCAGCAACTTCTGTTTTTGTTCCTAATTTACAGCATATCCGCAGCTCTTTCAGTTTTTACCTGAGGATGGAGTCGATTTACTTCTACGGAATAATTTAACAAGAGTGAAAGACACAGCTTTGCCTCTAATCTCGGAAAGTCTCGTTGAGGCAAAGTAGATGGGACAGTTGCAGGAACAGATTCTGCAAATTTTTCCATCATAATGTAGTGACCAGGGCAATGACAAAGTCCATTACTAGAGGTCATAGTAATATAGCAAGTGGGTGTTTGAGTAGCTGAAAATGAATTTAAGAATAGATATGTTCACTATAGTCCTACTGGAGAAAGAGAGATGACTGATGGTATTTTAACCTGAGGATTACCACACCTCAGGCGAGAGGAGGGGTTGAGAAGGGGAGTTCTTCATGATAACCTCAGCCAGTGCGGAAATTGAACCCACGCAGTTGGCATTACTCTGTATCGCAAACCAGCTGAATGAAGATAGGCTAAGGAAGTGTTTGGGATGTCCGAGTTAACTAAGGCTCAAGAAACACATACAGACTTAAATAAATTAGTGCAGACAGTTTATACTGAAAATGAGGCTGAAGGAATTCTAGATTTCTATTATATTGAAAACGGAGTTCTGATGAGGAAGTGGAGACATCTTCATAGACCTGCAGACAAAGAATGGAGTGTTGCTCATCAAATAGTGACACTGGCCAGACAGCGTAAGGAGATATTGCAGATAACAAATAAAGTTTCTGTAGCTGTGCGTATTGGAATGCAGAAAACACATAGTCAATGAAAGAGCCAGGACTTCATAAAGATGTATTGCAGCTTTATAGAACACGTCATACATGTCAGATGGGTGGAAAATCTCAGCAGGCAATCACATTTGATTCCGATATCAGTTTTTGAAGAACTATTTCATCCACTGCTGGGAGGTTGTTTAGGACCATGAGTAAAAAAAAAGCAGGATATAAGCATATCCTGGCAATCACAGGTATGACAACCCTATTTCCAGAAGTTATTCCTGTAAGGACAATTACAACTAAGGTAGTAAGGGAGAAGTTAACGTAATTTTTTAAATTGTTATGGATGACAAATTGAGATACTGTCTGATATACTTTCTAAATTTATTTCTTATTAAAGTTTTCCTGAAAATCATTGGCAGCTTGGGTATAAAATAATTGAAGTTGTCCACAAACATGTAACTTTGGAGAGGTAACATCAGAGTCTCAAAACATACAGTCACAAAATCCCACAAGATGGAGACAAAATATTAGGTTTCTTCTTATCTCCTCCAAGAGATTCAATGAAATATTTACTGAATTAAGCACATTTGAATTAGTTTCTTACAATGAGATTAGAATTATTTTACAATTAAGGAGAAATTCCTGAATAAGAAAGACAAATCTTTATTGTTGAATTACCTGTCCATGTTTTTAGGAAGACTCACAGGAACATGTAGGCTGGTACAGAAACATTTGAAAGTTTCATAAACAAAAATCAACAAATTGGCAGATAAACATTTAGCTACTGGAACATTTCAAGTTGGAGATGAAGTATTTGTATTGTTGCCCTTACAGGTTGAATCTCTGACAGAGAAACAGTGGTCCATTTAAGATGATCGGAGTGTTGGTAAAGTGACTTATCTGAAAGATGGCCCTGATCATTGAAAGAAGAGTCAATTATGTCACACATAAACATGCTGAAAATGTATTATCATAGAGACGAAAATATGGAGGAACAGGTCTGTCAGATGGTGAGGCTAGTGGAAAATGAAGAAGATAATGAAAATGAGGCAGAAGAAGACAGTTCTCAAAGCAAGCCTCCAACAATTTGACCCGCTAATACTGGTGCAGTTAAATACTGTGTTCACATATTTAGATCAAAGACAACAGGAGAATCTTGAAAAATTATTGGGAAAGTACAAAGCAATCTGTAAAGACACACTCAGATGTATTATATTGGCTAAAATACCAATGGCAGCTCCTTTTTAAGCACAGAAACCTGGTCTGTGTTTTCTGTCAACCTGGGATTGAAAATCAAATCGTTTGAGGATTTGGTACATTTCTTTTCAAATCTGTAATCTTTGTGGTGACTTCAGAATTACTGGGGCCTAATTTTCTGCACATTGCCCCAACGAGTTGTGTCAATATCTTGTCAGCCTTTTTATTCCCGTGAGACATCATTGATGTTAAAGGTTGTGATAAAATGCCTTCAAAAAGCTTGCAGCACTTTTTTTATCGTCAGGTCATAGATGTGCCCCAAAGTAGTACACAATATTCAGAGTGGCTACATTCAAATGTGGCCATTTTGGGACACTAACCCCGAGCCCACAGCTTCCTTAATAGAAAAGTTTTCTATTTATGATTATGCTCCTTTGATTTTTGACTACAGAGACAAAATTATGGATGGGTTGTCTATTACCCTGAGGGCAGTTATACTGTTTTACAACTGCATATCATGAATGGACAGTTCCTCAGCCTTGGTTTCCTGACCTTTTGAGGTTGCCTTAAAAAAAAAGCCAAACACTAATGTAATGACATTCACACAACCTCCAAAATAGTGGATATAATGCAACACCGAAGAGGTCCCTACTGGACCAACTGCAGTCAGAAAGAGCTATATCTGAATTCTTGTTCTATTCAATGGGTAGTCATATCTATGAATGTACAAAATAGAATTACCCCATACCTAAAATTAATGATGGTACGTTCTAACTCTGCTACTTACTCCAAGTAAATTATCAGCATGTTGTTAAAATGAACCTCTGCCTTGATTATAAGTTTGAGATGCATCCACATTTAGTGTTTAACTCTGGTGCTTGTACTTTATGTAAGTCCACAGTTCATGGTTTACACTTTGTAATCCTGTGTATCATCCGCGAGAGAAAGATCTGAGTGTTTGCACATATCTTTCAAAACTGCAGCACGTTGCAAGTGTTGGATGCTAAGTTAGTCCTGCCATATCATATTATGGTGATGACTTGGTCTAGGATCTCTGTCTAGCGTAGTCTGAGCATTTACCTGTCCAGACTGGCTAGAGAGTCATTCTGAGAGACAGTGCTTATGACTTCTCTTCTGCGGGTGTTACCAAATTGAGCCCTGTTCAGTGGCTTGGTCAATATGATTTCCGAGCAGGTTGAAATCAGACACTTAGAACACTGAGCTCACCTTTAGGTTTCTACGAGTCAGAACATTTATTAGGACTATACTGGCTTTTTATCATTGGTAGTTTCTTGTCACTCAGTCCTGAGTGCCCACATTCACAATGGCACACTACAGTTTTGCTTGTCAGTGAAATATCAGTGCACTGTGGCTTGCATACTTCCAACAGACTTGTTGAGTGCTTTCACTGTTCTTGTCTCACACTGCATTTTTTTTTTGTTTTAAAGATTTGAGATACCTTATTATTTTACATTAAATTCTTCACTCATGGGATGTGGGCATCACTGGCTAAGCCAACATTGATTGCCTCTCCCGAAATACCCCAGAAAAAATGATGGCGAGTGTTCTGTACTGGGCAGTTACTAGGCTCCAGTCAGAACTAATAACAGACAAAATCATTGTTTACTGCAAACCAACAGAAGTTTTAATTCCTAAACAGTACTCACTGTAAAAGTTCAAAATAAATCTGAACAAGCCTATGAACACTCGCTGAACACTCACCAGTAACACATGACTCACTTCTTAAAGGGACATTGCACCAATATAAAACACAACAATAATACATAACACTGAGCTACTATCTTGAACCAATGCAATCTATAGTGTGCTCCCACAGTGCTATTAGGGAGGGAGCTCCAAGATTTTGGCCCAGCAACAGTGAGACAACAGCAATGTATTTCCAAGTTAGGATGGTGAATGGTTTGGAGATGGTGGTGTTCCCATTTATTTGCTGTCCTTGTCTTTCCAGATGGCCATGATCATGGGCTTGGAAGATGTTATCTGAGGAGCCTTATTAGTCAAAATATTACTATAGAGACTAATCTTAGCCATTCTTCATTGCTTTATGAAGCTTCTTTTGAAATCCCTGTCAAAAAAATTAAGCCATTTCACATTTCAAACAGTCTATCGTTTGGATGTGAGATACCAGAATATCTTTGTCTAAAGTGCATCCAAGTCATTATCAATCTAATCAATTCTGAGTAAAGCCATAGCAAACAATCTCTGAGGGTTTGATGTATACTGACAGTTTTAAGGTTAATTTCTTTATTCCACTTGCATTTAATGTCATGAAATATTCAGGCCATTCACAAGAATAACTCAAATAGAATTGCACCTCCTTATGCAAAGGACTCAAGTTTGAATTTTTATCTCCGGAAATGTCATGTTATCATAAAATGCTGAGGAGATGATATCCTGAAGAAAAGCAATTATTTATATATCAAAATACAGAGGAAGGAGTGTGGCCATCAGTACATCAATCAAATATCAAATTTTTCACGAGAATTTTGATTACCTTCAATGACCTTTTGATATTTCCTGTGGTGAAAAGTGATAGTTAACAGAAAATATTATTTAGTCTGACAGTGATGATGGTCTTGAATTAACATCAGTAGTGAAATCTGAAAAACTGAAAAAACATTTCAGTCTCATGAACCATTTATTTTGTAAAATTATTTCAAGTAAAACAGTGGTACAGCTTACTGGCCTACTCAACCTGTGGAACAAAAAAAAGGGACTTGCATTTAATGTTTCACATGACCACTAGACTATGATTATTCCTCTATATGCTTTACAGCTGAAAAAGTACTTATTAATAATCTATAATACAGTTATATTGCACAATAGCTACATTGCGGTCAAAGAACAGGTTTCTCTCATTTATTCAGAAAAACTGAGGTGAAAAATTCCCATGGAACATAAACCCCATTTGCCTACAATGCCATTCAGAAAAACTCAAAGTTGCAGTTTCAGATGGACCCATTTTTTTGTATTTTTTGGGATTGTCCTACCCCAAAGGACAGCGTGAATAGCATGTTGTCAAGTTAAATGGGTGGAACAAGGATTTTAGGAAGCCTGCAGCTGTAGATTGTAGTATGGGTGACCGGTAATAGTGGGGCCATACGCAGAGGGAGCAGTTGAACACAAGCTCTTAAAGCTATTCTTTTCTTCTGTGGCAGCTGTAAAGATCATGGTGGAGAAATTCAACTTACAGCCATCTGCTTTGCACCTCAGTCATCCTATTAATGGCCAATTCTATCTGATGCAATATTGATATTCAAATGCTGTTCTGGGTTCATAGGGGACCTGTGATGGACATTGATCTACCAATTCAAAATATTGCATGCATACAGTCGTAGAGTCATACAACACAGAAGTAGACCTTTCGGTTCAACTCGTCTGTGCCAAAGTAACCAAGTTCCACTTGCCTGCATTTGGCCCATATCCTTCTAAACCCTTCCTATTCATGTACTAAATGTCTTTTGGTATATGGCAATATTCACAATGCCATCAGGAAGGGAGTGCTTAGTCGTTTCACTTGGCCAGTACAGCTCACTTATCAGTCCTTAAAGGTTCACTGCAGGGCACACTTAGCCAAAGTTCAGTGAAGGCTTTTTAAAAGTTATTGTTCCTGATTCAATGATGTGTGGATAGGCTTTGTGTGGGTTAAAACCGGGCCCATTTTTTAAATTGGAGCCAGAAGAGCAGGAGTCCTCTTCTTATTTCCAGATCTGCCCTTTTGATTTTGACTCTCTCCCTGACATAGCATCTGACCATGGGCCAGATTGGCAAGGGAGCTCTCAGAAATTCGTCAGGTCATATCTGATAAGTTGCACTGGGACTCTTGTTTCAGAGTACATAGCTCTCTGTTTCTGTTCAAATGATGCTGAAACAAAGTGAGGAGGGTTTTCTGAGAAATCATCCTGTTTGGGTACAACTCACAATATTAACTCCACATAATTATTTAATCATGGCACCATCAATGGCACTATAGCCCTCAATGTCCCTTTAATTTAAAGGAACCGTGCATGTTTAATTCAGATGCTATACACGGTCTGGCTAGGAAATCTATTGGATCACCGGTCAGCCTCAGAGACAAAAGGCCTAACGTAATCAAGCATGGTTATTCATCTCAGTGAGTTTCATCCCTTCATGTTCTCAACTGTGGAAATGCAGCACAACCGTAGTGTTTTATAACTAACACAGAACAAGGTCATGTCATGCCTGTGCCAGCTCATTGAAAGAGCTTTCCAGTTCGTCCACTCATCTTACATATGCACGGAATACTAATAAAGTTGTGTTTAAATTGGAAAGGGGCTCTGGACTTAGTCAGGGATTCACTAATTCTGCTACTGTTGATCAGAAGGTGAATCTTAGGGCTGTTCTCAAAGGAGGGAAAAGAGTTGGAGAGGGATTTTAGGGTTGAACATCCTTCTTCAATGCTTTATGAGCCACTGCATTTCCTTAACCACACACATCCAGGCCATTTTCCCATTTGATGGCAGCAATGTGTTCCTTGCCCAGACGTGGTAACTGATTGAGTCTGTCAAAAACTTATTATGACATCTTTTAAAAGACCTGAGTGAATTTTACAGCCTCCCCACCCCACCCTCACCAACAAGGCATCATGGACAAGGACAACTTTCTGCCTTGTAATTCAAAAATTCCTGAAAATATCATGGTTCAAACAATTGCTTTCACTTGGCACCAATTTACAAACAAAAGTTTAGAATATTTTGTGCAACTGTCACTTTATTTAATTTTTGATGATTGACTTTTACCCAAAACTTTCTGAAGACACTTAGATGATTCTTTTTCTAAAAAAAACAGCAGGTGAAAGAAAAGGTAAAATTATATTATTTCAAATTCAACTTAATTTATTTTTATTCACTGAACGTCATAGCATTGGATGAGTGGTACTTGACTGCACTTCAAAAGAACCACCACAAACTCAATGAACCAAATGACTTCCTTCTGTGCTCTACTATTGCACGAATCTACACTTACAATTGCAGTGTTTATATTAAGGTCCATAAAAGTGAAAATTCCATTGATCAATTAAAGAAGTGGGAATATTGTGTCTGGCCATGTCAGGTTGTGGGAGAGTGGGGTAAGGTGGTGTGGTTGGGTCAGCAGGCGGGGGTTTCAAGTCAAAGGAGAATCAGGTTGGAGCTGGGAAACAGATCACACATCCAGAAAAGTCAGTTGTGGGAGAAGGCTTTGGGTGAGAGAGTAGTGGGTGGCTGTTGTGTCCATAGGTGTCAGGAACTGGGATGGTGGGAGTGGGGCGCAGTTGGAGAAGATGTTATCAATAGTTGGGAGTTTAAGTTAGTAGTTACTCAGGAAGTAGACTAGATTTGTAATCCTGTAACATTTCCTCAGTAACTAATAAGCTTAAGTGAACTAGAAAGCTCTAAATTCATTAAATTTAAGAGATCTTTTTTCAGAGAATTCCAGAAACAGAGAAATTGCCAATTTGAACTTTTAATGTCCTGGGCAACTTTCTTGCAGTCACATGTCCACATGGTCCTGACATGCAACTGCAGTCTACCCTACCACAATGACCATCTGGCTCTGCAGAAGTTAGAAACATGCTCCAATAGGAAGAAAGATCAAAAGAAAATTCAAGCTAAGAAGATCCTGTAAATGCTGAGCTGTTAGTGCATGATGAGAATGGGAAAAGGGCTTGAAGGTTGGTTAGTTCAGTTCACTGGATGACTGGGTCGTTATCGTGTACAGTGACACCAACAGTGCAATCTTAATTCATGTACTAGCTGAGGTTACTGTTAAGGCCCTGCCTTCTCAACCATGCCCTTCCTCTGAGGTTCAGTGACTCCCACTACCAGTCCTCTAGAATGAGAGAGCAACCCATAGTCCTTGGGAACTATGGTGACTTTCACTTCAGTTCCAAAGGACTTGGTGAGTCGAATGGGGTGTGTTAGAATTTTTAAAAATTATTACCTTGATTCTGATTTTATTAATTGCAATAAACTCTTTCTATGAGATTTTTTTTCCACCTACTGTGATGAGTTGCTGACCCTGTGTATAAATTATGTCCATGTCTACTCTGTCTGCGACCACTTATTTCTAGTGCAGACTGCTTGCCGAGGGCCACATTGCTAAATGTGTTTGCTTTCTTAAACTCCTCACACTGACCACTGTGCACTGCTTATTACCATAACTGGGAATGTTTGTTTAGCAAAACAAGCTGAGAGGCAGGGTTATCAAAGTTTCAGGTCAGTTAATGTTTAAACAGACAAGCCATTCATGCAAAGCACAGAGAGAAATAATGCTTCACTTATCTGCTAGCTGCAGCCCCAGGCAACTCAATTGCAAATGGTCCCAGTGTGAAAAAGCTTACCCACCCAGGCACTATTAAAATCAGGATTAAAGCAGGAAAAGCTGTTTAAAATTGAATCAGAGATAGTAGGAACTGCAGATGCTGGAGAATCCGAGACAACAAGGTGCAGGGCTGGATGAACACAGCAGGCCAAGCAGCATCATAGGAGCAGAGAGGCTGACGTTTCGG
>NC_063335.1:102493395-102520099 GCF_021869965.1 Rhincodon typus | reverse complement strand
CAGCCTCTCTGCTCCTATGATGCTGCTTGGCCTGCTGTGTTCATCCAGCCCTGCACAAAGCTGTTTAAAAGATGGCAGGTCAGATTCAGTGTTTTCTGCAGTTGCCCTGATTAACCTTTTCGATCTGTTCTATCATTTTTCCCCAGGAGTGAGCGCTAAAGTTAATTTACATAGAGGATATGCTCAACAACTTCAACTAATCCTTCCTATGTACAATTCATAAATAATTATTTATATTTTTCCAAGTTTTGCATGTTAATTGATGGAAATTTCTGTCATATAGCAAGAAATTGTAGAAGAAGAAAAAGAGATCGTAAGTTAAATTTTTTTGTGATCCATGCCAAATAACTGCAAGGCTGTTTCCAGAATTAGTGACTGTACTGTGTTCTATTCTGTATCTGCTACAAAATGCAGTTAAAAACTCAATTTTATTATTTTATGATAACTTCTAACAACACACCGCTGTAAGTAAATATTTTCATTGCTCAAATTAGCATCTGTATACATTTTTATGCCTGTGGAAATGTTACCCATTATGGAATGCACTTGCTTGTGGAACTTCAGTATACGGGTGACAAAATCATCTCCGCTCTCACGGAAGAGTATCTTCAAGCCTTGTTTGATGTCTTTGCAGGAAGCATACCGAAGAATTTGTCCCAGCTTCAATCTCAAGAAGACGCAAATCCTTTATCAAGCTGTCCCATGTCAAGTTCCAGTCCATCCCTCCATTAAGATCAACGGTGAAATCCTTCCAAATGTGGAATATTTCCACTACCTAGGAAGATATCTCTCATCTAAGACTGAATCCATGCAGAGGTTCAACATCGCATCCAGTGTGTGAGCACTGCCTTCGCATGCCTAAGGATGAGAATCTTTGACAACTATAACATCATGCTGATACCAAAATCCTTGTGTATAAGGCAGTCATTCTTCTAACTTTTCTATATGGCGCCAAATCTGGGACTACATATAGATACAACCTCAAGACCCTTGAGAATACCCTTCAACTTTGTTTGAGATGGATTTTCCATATGAGCTGGGAGGTGTACTAACATCAGTGCCCCTGAAGCAGCCATTAGCACCAGCATGTGGGCCACAGTCTTCAGAAACCAACTCCATGGGCCAGCCACATGCTTCAGATGTTTGAGTTCAAATGATCTTCACCCAGCTAAAGGGAGGCACATGAACAAAAGGAGGATAAAGGAAGCATATCAAAGCTCCTTGAAAATTTCCCTTCAGGAACGCTTATGTGGGGAAAACAATTCTTCAAGAACACCTGCCAGCAACAGAAAGCACAGAAAAGCGACTGAAGAAAGGAATGCCAATGATCTCAAGAGTAAGGTCCAATTCAGTTCCTGGGAAACACATGCAAAATGTGTGGTCAGAGATCCAGCTTAGGATTAGGCTCATGAACCATACAAGGACCCAAAGGCACAGAATTTCCCTGGGTGGATAATCATGCTTATTTATGAGTGATGCCGATGATATAGCAGGTAGAGAAGAAACAGAATTTTAGTTTGATCTGAGATACTTCAACAATATGGGACTGAACACAAGGATCAGATGGTCACAAATCAATCTGCAGTCGATACAATATGACATTTTCTCAGATGAACACTCCTGGTGCCTTGAAGTTTTGTCTGTTAATAGTATCAGAGATACATGAAAGAAGACTACAATTATAGTCATGGGTGACTTTAATTTACTGATAGGTTGGACAAGCAAAATTTGCAATGGTATTTTGGAGAAGAATTTCCTTCAGTGCATGAGTGAATTTTTTAGAACAATACATGGAGGTACCAACCAGAAAACAGAGAACTACAGACAGAGAACTGTGCAATGAGAAAGGATTAATAGACGTCCTGCTGTAGATTTTTTCATTAAGGTGAATTGTGACGAGTCAGATCCAGATCTAGGGACCTGAACCTAAATAAAATGAACTATGAAGATATGACGCACAAATTGATGAGAGTATATTGGAGTACTGTGCAAAAGGGTTGACGGTGGATAGGCAATGCTTTATATTTAAAGAACATGCACTAAATTACAACAATTATTCATTCCTGTCTGGAACAAAAATAAAAGTCAAAAGGTGGCTCAACCATTGTCTCACCGATGCCCTGTATAACTGTAGCATAACTTCCTTAATGCAGATCTGTTTTTAACCATGTCTTTTTCTCTTCTGCTGTGCAGGGAATTTTAACAATATTCTGAAAGTGGGACTGTTGCCGGTTCTACCAACATCTGGGCCCATTTCTCATCAATTATATTTTATTACATTAGGACTGCTTTCATGAACAGCTGTTAAAGTATGAATGAAATATCTTTATTTTTGTTTCATGCATTGTGTTCTAAAACTTCAAATTACAGCAGAGGTTACATTTCTGTGGCAAGTCACAATTGTACAACGTGCAAAAACATTTCTGTAACTATCCACCAGGCACTGTCATTTGTAGTTACAAGTTACCAAATTTACCCGATGCATGTCAGCAAAGATAATTTCATCCATAAGGAAAGGCTACATGTGGATATTTCCTGTTTGCAGTGAAAATGTGTAGCAAGTGAGTCAGTGGCATCCACTTTGCCATGGCTCAGTGTAAAGTTTTCATGCCATCTTCCACTTTTAACCTTATCAATTATGTAAGCAAGATGTTGAATGCTTCTTAAAGAATCTATTGGTGAACAAGACAGCAATGCTTGCCATTAGACAGACTTTGCTGGAATATTGTGTGCAGTTCTGGTCTCCTTTACTGAGGAAGGATGCTCTTGCTCTCGAGGGAGTGCAGCGAAAGTTTACCAGGCTGATTCTAGTGATAGCCGGTCTGACGTATGAGGAGAGATTGACGAGGTTGGGGTTGTTTTCGCTGGACTTTAGACGAGTGAAGGGGGATCTCATAGAGACTTTTAAAATTCTAACAGGACCGTACAGGGTAAATGCAGGGAGAATGTTCCCGATGGTGGGTGTGTCCAGAACAAGGGGTCACAGTCTGAGGATTTGGGGTAGACCATTTAGGACGGAGATGAGGAGACACTTCTTCACCCAAAGAGTGGTGAGCCGGTGGAATTCATTACCACAGGAAGTAGTTGATGCCAAAACATTGAATGTATTCAAGAGACGTCTAGATATAGCCCTTGGGGCAAATGGGATCAAAAGTTACGAGGAGAAAGCAGGAGTAGGCTATTGAGTCAGACAATCAGCCATGATCATGAAGAATGGTGGAGTTAGCTCGAAGGGCTGAATGGCTTCCTCCCTCTCCCATCTTCTATGTCTCTATGTTTCAATGTTTTGAGTTTGCACATTGTACAAGGTTTAAAATGAACACTGCATATCAATGTAAGCCAGGAACAATCCTGTACATCGTGGTGCATGAACTTGATGATCAAGACAGTGATATTGCAGGTGTTGGCGCGTGGTGTGGTGGAGAGGAGGGCTGTCCTCTTTTCTCTGGACTGCTTGTTGAGGCCACACAACAAGGCACAGCCAACCTGGGCTGAAATTGTTGTCTCCTGCATGAAGAAGGACACCCAAAGATGCTGCTAGAAGGTCAATGATTACCTGTGCTCCACACGGTTAAGTGCCACCTTCTCTTTCAACCCCAAAACTCCAAGGGCAAGCTCTCAGTCTAACTCTGCCAGTGTACAAACTTCCCACCAAGGCTGGTGCAATGCAACACTCAATATCATATGCATCATGTCAACTCAGCAGCTTTCACCTACTTCATCCTTCCAAAGTATTAATCCTTCCTGCTCACTTACCGGGGAACCTCATTGCCTCTCCTGCTCATCCATCCTAACCAACTGCTCTTCCATCAAACTCAAACATTCCCTTTGTCTCATTTTAGGTAAAACTGGCCCAAAACTGAGTAGAGAGGCCCATGATTGATGGAAATTGGCATCAGGCTTCTCGCTCCATATGACGAGAAACAGTGGAGTTAGCTGCAGAAGAGCTGGCCCACTCTTGTGGTAATGGGGAGACACCAATATCAACCAACTCAGTTATGAATATAAAACAAAAGCAGGATTTGCTGGAGAAACTCACAGAGAAAGTAAAGATAATGTTTTGGATCCAGAGACCCTTCTTCCAAACTGACTGCAATCTAGGAAAAGATTGTTATGTAAGCTGAAGATGGGATGGAGGTGGGAGGGGGAGAATAGTAAGGAAAAGATGGAGATGGAGCCCAGAGAGAGAGAACAGCAGTCGGGCAGATAAAGAAATGAGTAATGGTCAGCCTGGGAAAACCAGTAGCCGTGAATGGGAACCATGGGTTGTGTGTGGTAGCAGCCCATGTGATGATAAGGCCTGGTGTGAGAGGGTCATGGTGAGGACATGGGACATTTTGGCTCAGGTCCTAAAATTATTGAGCTCAATATTGAGTCTTGAAGTCTCAAGTGGAAGGTAAGATGCTGTTCTTTCAGCTTCATTGGAGAACTGCGGAGATTTGACCAGAGAACACAGTGGTGTTTGAAATGACAGGCAACCGGAAGCTTGGAATCATTTCTGGAGACAGAACGTAAATGTTCTGCACAGTGGTCACCAAATCTGAATTTCATCTCCCCACTATTAGAGGAGACCATATTGTGAGCAGCGAATACAGTGGACTAGATTGAATGAAGTGCAGGTAAATCGCTGCTTCACCTGATAGCTGTGTCTGGAGCCTTGAATGGTGAGGAGGAGGGGAATAATGGGCATCCAATTGCATGGGAAGGTGCCATGGGTTTGTGGGGAGGTATTTGGTATGTGTAGCAGGAGGTGACCAGAGTGTTCCAGAGGGAATGGTCCCTGCAGAAGGCTGACAGGAGGAGAGGGGAATATATGTCTGATGCTGGCATCCTGTTAGAAGTGGCGGAAATGGTAGCTAATGATCCTTTGGATATGGATGGTAAGTGAGGATCAGAGAGTACCCTATCGATATTGTTGGAGTGAAGAGAAGGGATGTGGGCAGAAGTGTGGGAAATGGGTTGGATTCCACCTATTGTTTATTCCCCCTCCCATTCTCCCACCATCGCATATATACCAACCTTTGCCTAACTGCAATCAGTTTTGAAGAAGGGTCACTGGACCTGAAACGTTAACTCTCCTTTCTCTCCACAAATGCTGCCTGACCGGCTGAGTTTCTCCAGTAATTTCTGTTTTTGTTTCAGATTCTCAGCGTCCACAGTTCTTTGTTTTTATGACTGTTGTGCTGTGCTGCTCTGTCAGTACTACTAGCTAACTCATTCTATGTACAAAATTAAAACCGAAAGAACTACGGATGCTGTAAATCAGGAACAAAAACAGAAGTTGCTGGAAAAAAACAGCAGGTCTGGCAGCATCTGTGAAGACAAAAACCCTTCCTCAGAATGGTCACCGGACCGAAATATTAACTCTGAGTTTTTCTTCACAGATGCTGCCAGACCTGCTGAGCTTTTCCAGCAACTTCTGTTTTCATTCTATATGCAGTACTAGGCATCACATTATAGACAAGATGTGAATGCAAAGGAGAGACCTCAGAAGCGACTTGCAACAATGGTTCCAGGGATGAAAAATTTCAGTTTGGAGGATAGTTTGAAGAAGTTGGGGCTATACTCCCTTGAGAGAAGAAGACTAACAGGAGATCTGAGATAATTGGGTGTAGAGCTGGATGAACACAGCAGGTCAAGCAGCATCAGAGGAGCAGGAAGGCTGATGTTTCAGGCCTAGACCCTTCTTCAGAAGACCCTTCTGAAGAAGGGTCTAGGCCTGAAACGTCAGCCTTCCTGCTCCTCTGATGCTGCTTGGCCTGCTGTGTTCATCCAGCTCTACAACTTGTTATCTCAGGAGATCTGATACAGGCTTTCAAAATCATTAGGGAGAAACTAGGGTGGAGGCAGGTTCAATTAACTTCAAATGGGCATTTAATGATTAGTTGAATGTGCCAGGGTAGGAGCAAGCAGGAAATTGTCTCATTTGAAGAGCCTGTGCAGACACAATGGGCTGAACGTCCTCCTCCTCTGCCAATGCTCCTTTATGACTCATTATTCTTTTGGGCAAGCTTTATCCAGCTTCTCCAACTAAATTTCTCTCTTTTCATGCAGGCACTCATGGCACTCAGTGAACCTTCACAAAAAGGACAGTGCTAGGGAGTTCCAGTTCCACCTCTGGGGAAGATGTCAGTCAAGCCTCAGAAGTAGCATTGGCAAGGCTTTCATGTGCTCCATCTACCAGCTCAGAGACTTTCAACTCACTGGGCTCTCTTTTTGAATCAGGTTTAGTGGCACAATTTGGTGGGTCCCCCACTGACAAGTCACTGCAGCAGGTTGATGAAAGAATATTTCAGGTCTCTGCAGAAACCAGGCAGAAGATGTGCCCCTGTGCTTGGCACAACTAACTTGCTCAAACTGCAGAGGTATAGGAACATCACACAGAGTTGTCAATGGTAGTCAGTAAACTGGAACTAAGACCACTGATGCTCTTATCACTGTTCTAGCTCTGGCTTGCAAGCGCCAAGCTATCTCCGTGGAAAGGATGGAGGCTGCTTTGGAGAATCACAGTAAGGTCTACTCATGTGTGGCCTCGTTATTTGCTGCATCTCCTTGGTGAATTCAGTCCTAATGCTTCTCGCTTTGGAACCGGTTCTTGCTGAAGATGTTCCTATCGTTGTCTCTTTCTGCATTATCTTTGCTAAATCATCAAGGCCCCAAAGACTGCAGCATGCAATTTTAAATGTGCATTCTTCCACAATCCATCAAAAGTATGAGATCATGAGCAGATAGTTTGGCAGGAATGCCAGAAAGATAATTCAATTTCGTTAAAGAAACTCGTGAGCCTCATATCCACAACAATGAAGGATTGCGGTATCCCCTCACACAGTCTGCCACAAAAGCCTTCTAAGGAGGTAATAGTCATATTCAATAAGAAGATCTGAGGTATTTGACCTTATCCAATTGTAAGGTGGACAACCAAGTTTCATGCTACATTTAGAATAGAATTTTGCCAGTTAGCCACTGTGATGGTCCTCCCAACTCCCTAAAATAAAGTCTCCCTTCCACATCAGACTCCACATCCTTACATATTTAAAAGTTCAATATGAGAATTCAGCAGCTGTGAAATATCAGCTATTAGAATTTGCTGTAGAATGTAGTTGTCAAGTGGGAAATTCATGTTCCGTTTTTAAGTTCCTTGTTCTCATGACAATTGACACTTATCATGACAAGACAAGGAGGCAATTTGTGTGCACAGTGTAACACTCGGGGTTGCTGGAGACCTAAATTTTAAATTAGCATTCTTGCACAATTAATGACTTGCCAATAAAATGTGACATTATTTAAACAGTGAAGGAATGATTATGCCAATGTGCCCAGGAGGGCTTGCCCCAAAGTAAAGAAAGAGATAAGATAGAGATTCGGTTTACTAGTTACCCAGGAGTTAAAGTAGACTTTTAATCTGTTAACTTTTATGGGGTAATGATAAATCTGGAGTGAGTCACAACCTTAAAATTTTCTAACTTCTATGAGTTTTTGGAAGATTCTGTTTGCAGGACAATTGCCCGTTGGAACTTTTCATTTCCCAGAGAATTAACTCAGAGTCAGCTGCGTTGGGAATAATGCATGAGCCCAATGCATATTCCAGAATACGTTGCTCCAGTGACTATCTGGCTATCAGAATACGTGGGCCATTATTAGAAAAAACAATCTATTCATAAGACATTCCTTTATTCACTCTTTGTATTAGACCTTAACCAATTTACAATAAACAGCTACCTGGCCATTGATCCCCATAATCTAAAATAGTAATGTGGTCAAACTAAACAAAAATCTGACTGGAATGTTGGCTGATTAAATAACTTTGGATTTTGGAAATCTGAAACAAAAACAGAAATTTCTGGAGAACCTCAGCAGGTCTGACAGCATCTGTGGAGAGAAAATAGTGTAAATGTTTCAAGTCCAGTGACCCTTCTTTAGCTGAATCTACTTCAGTCAGGGGGTGGTACTTCTTTTGTGAAGCTGATGTTCAGAATGAACAAAAGTATATCTACAACTTGGAGACAACAAGAACTTCAGATGCTGGAGTCAGAGACAACACAGTATGGAGCCGGAGGAATACAGCAGGTTAGGCAGCATCAGAGGAGCAGGAAAGTTGATGTTTCGGGTCGGGACCCTTCTTCAGAAATCATGCTCCTCTGATGCTGCCTGGCCTGCTGTGTTCCTCCAGCTCCATACTGTGTGGCTATACCTTCAGCTTACTTGTTTCAAAGTTTCTGGTTCCTTTTAAGGCAATTTTAAATTCATATTTCATTGAATAAACTCAAATGACCAGAGGTTTAGATGTTAAAGAGAGAGAGTTATTTAAATGGAAATGGAACATGAGTTAATTAAATGCTGGACTGGAAAGGATTGAATTGAAATGCAATGGCTTTGTTCTTGTAAAATTTGCTGATACTCTCAATTTTAATACAGTGTAAGTGGATGCGTCTTGGAATATAATTGGGCCATCAAAGATTAACAGCAACTTTTTTGATGTTGTATCAGAGAGCTGTACCCCACCAGATTACCATGTTTAAGAAAGAAGAACAGAGATGTTGAAATAATCAGTCAAAGCACTGGGTATTTCAAACAAAAATCCAAACAGGAGGACATGGTGATCTTCTGCTTATAGTGCTGACATAATGTTGGGATTCCTAATTATTTAAAATTGATAACCATTCTAATAGGAGGAGGCAATGGCACAGTGGTAAAAACAACATATTAAGGTTAATACTCTGAGGGGGATGGGTTCAAACCTCACCATGATAACAAGGGGAATTTAAATTCAATTAATAAAAACTATGGAGCAATTAAAAAAAAAACTAGTCTAATGGTAACTGTTGTTAATTGCTGGAAAATCTATTTGGAATCATAGAAACCCTACAGTGCTATAAAAGGCATTTGGCTATCAAGTCTGCACCGACCCTCCAGAGAGCATCCCACCCAGACTCACCCCTATCCCTGTAACCCTACAATTTACTATAGCTAGCCCACCTAGCCTGCACTACCCTAGACACTACAGAACAACTTAACATGGCCAATCCACCTAAGGTGCACATCTTTGGACTGTGGGAGGAAACCAGAGCACCAGAAGGGAACCCATACAGACATGGGGAGAATGTGCAAGCTGCACACAGAGAGTTGCCCTAAGGTAGAATCAAGCCCAAATCCCTGGCACTGTAAGGCAGCAGTGCTGACCACCATGCCAGCTATCTGGCTCACTGATATCTTTTACGAAGGAAAGCTGCTGTCCTTATCTTGTCTGACTGTCATTTGAAGCCACAGCAATGTATCTTAGTCATAAACGCTCTCTGAAATAGCAAGCCACTCAGTTGTATCAAACTGCTACAAAACATAAAAGGAATTAAACTGGATGGATTACCTGGTTTTGACCTAGGCACTAGAAATGACAATGGCCAATTCAGTTCTGTTAACCCAGTAAAGTCCTTCTTACCGACATCAGTGGCTTTGTGCCAAATTTGGGAGAGCTGTTCCATAGACTGATTAAGCAATTGCCTGAATCTGTCTTTATAGACAATGTCCCAGACACCACCATCACCATCCTGAGATATGTGTTATGTCAGCAGCATGACTGATCAACCAGAAGGAATGGCACAGTGGAACTTGTTCTGAATTCTCATAGCGTTAGAAATATGGACAAGAGATCCTCCTGCACATACCTGCTCACTACCACACCCTACCCTCCCACAGCTGATGAATCAGTACACCTTTACATTGAACACTAATTGGAAGAAGCACTGAGGGTGCCAAGGATACAGAATGTAATTTGTGTTGGGCTGTTATATGATGCATGTTAAGAACTCAGAACTAATTAGCTGGGAATCAGCTGCATGCGGAAATGTTCCTGTGGGACCATATACACAGTTGCACCAAGGGAATGATTTTGTGTGTAACACACAGCAGCCTAAGCAGTCTCCTAGCCTAGCAGCATGGCAGTTTTATTTAAAAAAAAACCTCTGAAGTGTGATTATTTCAAACATCTAAGAATCAGAAGATAACCAGAAGACAAACAGAACACATACAGTTGTTATGCGGAAGGGCTCCAGAGAACCTTCAATACTCATCAACAAGAGCAGATTGGAAGCACAACTGACTGATTCCTGGAGGATATACCTGCTATGAATGCATCTGTGGCAAGTGATGGGTAACAAATAAGAGGGAAAAGCCTGCTTGATCTCAACTACACTAATCTACCAAACATAGATGCATCTATCCATGGCAGTATCAGCAGGAATAGACAGCCCTTGAAGAGTCAAAGTCTAATTATCACATTGAGGAAATCCTCCATCATGTAATGTGCTGAATAGAAAAGATTTTGAACAGACCTGGCAACTCTTAATTTTGGTATCCATAATGTGCTTGTTGCTCATCAGAAGTTGCAAAATTCATCCATAATCTTTAACCACATTATTCTGCATATGGTCAATAAATGCGGAGCTGGAAAAGCACAGCCAGTCTGATAGCATCCGAGGAGCAGGAAAGTCAACATTTCAGGCCAAAACCCTTCGTCAGGACTGGGGAGGGGTTGGGGAGCCCAGAAATAAATAGAGGGAGGGTGATGGGGCTGGGGGAAGGGTAGGTGGGACAGAGATAGCTGGATACAGGTAGGGTGTTATTGTGGTTGGTCAGTGAGAAGGGTGGAGCAGACAGATGAGTCAGAAGATGAAATATTTTGAAGCTGCTGAAGTCAATATTCAGGCCAATGGGCTGTAAGATCCTAAGGCGAAATATAATGTGTTGTTCCTCCAGTTTATGTTTGGCCTTACTCTGACGGTGGAGGAGGCCAAGGATGGATATGTCATCAGGGGAGTGGGAGGGGGAGTTAAAGTGGATGGCATCTGGAAGGTCGGCCTGGTTGAAGCATGCAGAGTGCAGATGCTCCGCAAACAGGTCCCTGAGTCTGCGTTTGATCTCCCTGATATAGAGTAGATGTCTCCCTCAACAACTACAGTGAAGCTGGGGAATTCACCCCAGTTCAAAGAAGCACGTAGGAGGGCATGCCAGGAACAGCATCTGTGCAGAAACTATTGGTCAGCATAATCAGCACTGACAGATCAAATCTAAGTTCTGCAGTCCTGCTAAAACCTGTCAGAAATGGTGGTGTATAATGATGGAAGCCCCATAAATATCCTCATCTTCAATGATGGGAGAGCTCAGGATATCAGTGTCAGAAACAAGGCTGACTCATTTCTAATTTTCAACCAGAAGTGCTGAGTAAATAATCCATTTCAGCTTCCTCAATGACCCAAATTCACAGATGACAGTATACACTTCCATCTAAAGTTCAGAGTAGAAATATTCACTGATGACTGCACAATGACCACTGCCATTTGTAACTCATAGATACTGAGCCA
This sequence comes from Rhincodon typus, assembly GCF_021869965.1. Classification (NCBI taxonomy): domain Eukaryota; kingdom Metazoa; phylum Chordata; class Chondrichthyes; order Orectolobiformes; family Rhincodontidae; genus Rhincodon; species Rhincodon typus. The sequence goes on along the minus strand of NC_063335.1, from coordinate 102,508,742 downwards.
ATCCTAATACAGTTATACCCAAATATCATCCAGCTTGGGCTGATACGGCAGTTAATATTTATGCCAACAAATACCAGGCAATGACCATCTACAACAAGATGGATTTTAACCATCTTGCCTGATATTTAATGGCACAACCATCACTGAATGGCCTATTATCAAAATTCTGAGCGTTACAAGTAACCTCAAACTGAACTGGACCAGCCATACAAAAATATTGTGGTTCCTAGAGCAAATCAGAGGCACAGAATATTGCAGCAAGTGAATAACCCCTTAACTACCAAATCCTGTTGGTTATCTACAAGACAAAAGATAGGAGTTTAATAGATACTCTTTACTTGTCTGGATGAGTGCAGGTCCAACAACACTTAAGAAACTCGACAATATATAGGACAAAGTAGCCCGATACCTCCAACACCAATGCACAGTGACAGCAATATGTGCTGTTTACATAATAAACAATTGCAACTCATCTTCCAACCCCCTGACCACTGAAGGACAATGGCAGCAGATGCATGGAAACACCACTGACTCCATGTTTGTCTCCAAGCTTCACACCAAGCTGACTTGCAGCTCTCTTCATTCCCTTATTGTTGCTGGGTCAAAATCTTCAAACTCCCTTCCTCACACCACTGCAGGTGTACCCATACCTAATAGATAGCAGCAGTTCCAGAAGGCACCTCACAATTACCTTCTCCAGAAAATTAGGGTTGGGCAATAAATGATGGCCTAGTTAGCATTGCTGACATCCCATGATTTTATTTTTAAGTTTTCAGGGCTTATTCAAATGAAAAGTATATAATTGACCGAATGGAAATCAACATCCTTTTTTTTCCCATTTCCGAGTTTGATGCTAACTTCTATCATCTATTTCAGATAAGCAACTCATTGGCTTTATGATCATTTGATTATATTGTAGTGAAAGCAATGGCTCACGGAACTATTTCCTGATTAATCTTCAGACAAGCTACAGTCTGTAGAGCTTCAGTCATGTGAGCGTGTCTGTAAATTCATCCTGAAAACGGTTATGTTAATCAACACTCGCCAGAATACAATTCCCTCACTGATCTCATCAGCACTCTAATTCAAAAAATACACTGAAAATAAGAGACTGTGTGAGCTATATATAACTGATGGGGTTATTTCCACCCTTCTTTACCAGTCATGTCTATACAATCCAGGCACAGTTGGTCAAATCAATGCAAAAGCTTGTTCCATTGAAACACTAGCTGGGCCCAAAACCATTTGCATTCATCCCTGTTGCCAGTTTAAGAATCAGTTTTCAGAATCAGACCGTGTGCACAAATCAGTTGCAGTCACCTTGCCACGCATTGCAAGATTCCACAATCGAATTAGATTGGAAAGGCTCTTAAAATTGCACTCATTTTCTCTGGCGCACCAGTAAGCACAAATTTAAGGCACTTTCATATCAGAACATGTTAAGTTACTAAGAAACTGATTGAAATGTAAGAATTAAATGGTGCAGCACAGCCATGATTATAAATCAGGTTAAGTACAGGAAGAAATTGTAAAACAGTCATTAATTTTGGTGATTATATATTCAGCTAATGTTTAATACAATCTTAAAAAATGTACAATTTATCATTCTGAAATACCTCTCTGAATTATAGAATCCATACAGTCCAGATAGAGACCATTTGGCCTGTCAAGTCTGCACCGACCCTCTAAACAGCATCCCACCTTATCCCTGTAGCTACATATTTACTATAGCTAGCCTGCACATCCCTGGACAATATGGGACAATTTAGCATGTCAAATTCACCTAATCTGCACATCGTTGGACTGTGGGAGGAAACCAGAGCACCCAAAGGAAGCCGACACCGACACAGGGAGAACATGCAAACTCCACACAGATGAGCACCTGAGGCTGGAATTGAACCCGGGTCCCTGGCACTGTGAGGCAACCATTGAGCCACCATGTTGCCCCATAGACTAGAAAGGGCTAGAATTTGCTGTAGGCAGTAAACTACCAGCCTTCTGCTTCTATTGAGGCTTTTTTCTCTGAGCGCTCCATAATTCTATAAGGGACAAGTGAGGTATAGAGCAACCTTCTCTCCCTTCAGCTTCTCAGCAGGAGACAGACACAAAATCTGGATAAATCTGAAGTCTTTTACTTCAAGAAAGATTCTTTTGATAACTTCATTTCTTCTTGAAGGATGATACTGTGCTTTGGAGTAAAGGAAATAATAGCATAGTTTGTGCATTGCTTGTGGAAGGAGCAGGTCTGATGAGTTCATATTTTCCATCTTATCCCCCAAATAGCAAGTGGGCATGTCTACAACAACATCAAAATCAATGGGCCTCACTTTACCATGTCAATAGCTCACACTTTCTATCACCAATCAAACTATCATGCAGTTGTGTTGAGACATTTACAAAACAAGTATAAAATCATTTAAAATCTCAGGGCTGGATTTCAAGACTGGGGCTATCTTGGGAAGCTTTAATACATTAAAGGAGTTGTACAAATATGAGTTGTTTCTGTTGATATTGCAGCTTGAGTCTCACATTGAGCAGCAAATGCCAAATTGCTCAAGTTGGCGAAATAACATCATCGCATTGATTTCACTAAGATTACAATGACAGAAGTGTGACTCTTTTCTGCAAATGCACCATAGGGATTTTTTCACTAGGGTTTCAGTAAAGCTGAATGATGGCTGTGTGAAGTTAACATCCACTTAGACTGCAAAGAATACACAACAACACAATTACAGATTTTGTCCTTCCAAAATGTTGTTTAGAAAGGCTGTATTTTTTTGTTGTTGTTCAGCTTCATAACACAATGAATAAAAATGAAGTCAAAAGCAACGAATGTTGGGTAGTATGTTACTCACTATTTAAAGAGAGAACAGGCAAATTAACATGCCAGAAGTTTCAACATAGCAAGAAGACACTGGAGGCAAACAGCATTTAAAAAGAGTAGGGGGGTTAAATCATTGTTTCAAACAATAATGTAGAAAAGTAATCATTTGGGAGTGCAGAACTTGAGTATTGCTGGAAAAAAAGGCATTCTGTCGAAACTTTTCATCTTGCTCTCATCAGGACATTCTGCCAGAAATGCCAATCTAAAGGGAAATGGAATTTATACTGTATGAAAATAGAATGCTGATTGGTAAGCATATGGACTCTGATTGCTGCTGGCATTACCACATAGAATGCACCAGTTAATGATGACCTGCAGTTAATTTAGAAGCTTTGTTTAAATTGTACACTAGGCAGCTTAACTCTGATTGGTCAAGGTATTGTCCTGAGAAATGAACCTGAGAATGTCTGTGACCTCTTCTATTCAGTTAAAACTGCCACATTGTGTAATGTTCTTTCTGTCTACAAAGAACTAGGCCATGTATATTAATACATGTACCCTCCAGTACACTCAGGTTCAACGTGCTATGTTCCTGAATAACAATCCTACATTGGTTTTCAGTATAATTGTTTACTCACTCAGGGTAACATCGAAAATTTGTCCAATCACAGAATAATATCTAATTTCATTTCCTTGTGAGTTTTGCAGGCATGAACTTGGCTGCTTGTTGTGAACAGCTGAAAGGATAGACTGTTTTTTTCATAATCCATAGGGAGAGGCTGAATAGGCTGGGACTATTTTCCCTGCAGCATCAGAGGCTGAGGGGTGACCCTGGAGAGGTTTATAAAATCATGAGGGGCATGGATAGGGTGAATAGCCAAAGTCTTTTCCCTGGGGTGGGGGAATCCAAAACTAGAGGACATGGGTTTAAAGTGAGAGGGCAAAGATTTAAAAGGGACTCAAAGCGCAACATTTTCACGCAGAGGGTGGTGCGCATATGGAATGAGCTGCCAGAGGAAGTGGTGGCGGCTGGTATAATGACAACATTTAAAAGACATCTGAATGGGTGCATGAATAGGAAGGGTTCAGAGGAATATGGGCCAAATGCGACTAGATTCAATTGGACTGAAGGATCTGTTTTCTTGCTATACAACTGTATGACTCTATGACTTTCATTTTTGGTTCATCCGGATGACATACTCAGCATTTCACCAGCACTGAAATTCACATGCCACATATCTCAATTGTGTCATTGGCAGACCATCTTTTTGGCTCAATGTCAGCATCCTGTATGTGGTGAACATCACTCAGATTGCTACTTCATAGTAGTGTGATCACCTCACCCTGAGTGTCATTCAAACTTTTGAGATACCTTACCCTCCAGTGTAGTCAGGGGTAGTCTGGGCTTTTCTCATGACCAATAGTGACCAACCTAGGCCTGTTTGCAAGTTTCCATGATATATGGCAATAGATAATCTGATCAGGGTAGCTATTATCCCGCAGGATGGCTTTGATACACTCTATTTCAGCTTCAAGGTTACACAGTGCACAAATATCTCAGGCCTCATTTCTGAGGTTGCTTTAAATAAGACCACCCTTGTAGCATATGGATCTATAGGAATCCCAATGCATATTTTGACCAGTAGTGTAGCTGGTTTTCAGGTGGTGGTGGTCATGGAAGTAATCGCAAGATGTCATTTTAAAATTTACAACTGTGTTTTCCAATTCTTTCCTTCTCTATCATCCCCTCTCACTGTACCTACCCCCTAGACCTCCGTGCTTCTTCAATTTTGACTTTGTGGGAATTCCAGTTTTAAGTCTTCCAACATTGAAAAAGCAATGCCAGCTGCCAAGACCATAAACTTTGTAACTCTTCCCCTGAATTTCTCAACAGCTAACCTTCTCTAAGCCATTCCTTAATTCATACTTGTGAGTTGAGCTTTTGATCACCTGCGTGATATCTCTGTGTCAAGCTTCAGTCCTCACTGCAAAGCATCTGTGGAAGGTCCTGAACCAGAAAATAGTCGGAACCGAAACATTGTATGATTTCAAGAGGGAGTTGGATATGGCACTTGGAGCTAAAGGGATCAAAGGACGTGGTGGAAAATTGGGGACAGGCTATTGAGTGGATAATTAGCCATGATCATCATGAATGATGGAGCAGGTTCAAAGGGTTGAATGGCCAACTCCTATTTTCTGTCTCTGTGTTACTATCTTGTGAGAATCCTTTTATTAGTCCCTGTTCCTAGTACCCCTCCATTAGAAAATATCCCCAATTTATCTTTGGGAACTCAACTCCCCAGTATGAATTACTTTTTCCCTCATCCACTCAATCATTTATATCACTTTGAAACATTTGCACCCAACCATACAACTTCCAGTAGCTCTTAACAAACCATTGAACTGAGAGAAATTCTGCTCTCTTGCCTCTTAAACTGTTTAGAAAACACAGCTCTGATCTATTAACACACGTCAGGTGATGTCTTCTAAATGCATCCATGGATATGTTCGAAGTCTGCATTCAAAGTGAGTTTAGCCAGTCTTTCACACTGCTAAAACACTCTTTCATGTTTGCTCGCTCCTTTTATTTTTAAATAGGCTTGCAAAAGGATGTTTGTCATCGCAGCAGCAGAACATAACATCGAAGCAGTGAGGCTTTCACTTCATCCACAGTGCTGTTACTTCTGACACTCATTTCTTGCCAGATTCTTTCTGAACTGTCTTAAAATCTTTATCCCAGCAAATGCTTGCTGTGAGCCCACCATTCTCTGAAGAATGCGTAATCTTTATATTAAATAGGCTACAAAATGACTCTGTGATTTGAAAAACAGTCAGACAACACTATTCTTCCCTTTAAGCTGACACTTAATTGTGCAGTATTTAGTTCTTAAACTTCCCCATTTCCAGATTTAGCATAACATACTGTATCACATGCATCTTAATATTCACCTATTTCTCTTACCCTTCACAGTTTTTTGACCAAATGCAGATTTGCTTCCAGTAAGATACCACACACAGTGGAAAGCTTGGGAAGAGTTCAAGCTGGAATTTTTAACTATATCTGTCACCCAACTGACTGTGGTCAGAATGGTTTGGAGAAAGTGCAATGAAAAAACAAAAAACAACTCAAAAGAATCTGAGAAATGTGTTGATGATAGAATTGTGTGAGAAGTCTGGTGAGGCCCATTTCAAAATCTATAGCATCTCATAAGCTTTTCACAAGTAAGTTCCTCGTTAGGCAGCAGCGAGTTGCAAACTAAAAGGAATTATTACTTATTGACTGCCTTGTGGATGGGTGAACCTTCTTCAAGCAATATTCAGTTTTCTATTTTACCAAATGCACCAAAATAGATGTCAAGAAAATATGATTTGGAAACCAAACCTGGTGCATTCAGCTCGTCATTTGCCCTGAAGGACCTCCAAATTGCTTTTGATCAAACTAAAGCCCAGGGCACGATCTACAGGCACTAGCCACACACACCCCTCATCCCCGGCATCTGCTAACCTATTGTGACCATCATGGCATCTCCCCATTACACTGGCAGTGCATACTGGAACCACAGGCTTGCATTAAATGGTGCACCATCAGCTAGCATTGATAGGATGTAAAAGGGACATTTTGCATGTAGGGACTGGCACCTAGCTCACAGATTTTATCAGGGTGCATCTAAGGGCTACTTGCTTGCTTTCCTAGCACTCGTGTAGGACATACTTTCATATTTGCATCATTCCTGCCTTGTTTTGCTGTACTGATTGGCGCAGTCACACAACCAGGCAGCTTGCTTAGCTATTCAGCAGTCCTCAGTCAAGGGCATATGCAGCTTGCTGTATGGCAGTGTCTTTCATTAATGTCTCACCTGCGCCATGAGCTAGCAACTATAGCAAAAACATGTGCAACAAGCAGACAGGCATGTCCTCATTGAAATCTATGGATGCTCATCAGTAAGGGGGTCCCAGGACAGAAAGTCAAAGAAGACTCCTATGCCAATCCAGGGGATTAACTATGGTCAAAAGCCCGATCTTGGTCAGCTCGACCATGCTTCTGCAGTTTAGCAAGTGTGTTACAGTCAGTCCTGTGGCTCCATGGCAGCCAGTCCAGAGGCAAGGGCTAATACATTTGGGGAGAAGTACAACCACCATTCCAGTGTCTGGGAATTTCTTGTTTGGGGCTGTCCACTCACATCGCTAAAGGGGATGCATGATGGTTAGTCTGTCAGGTCCATCCAGAGGCTAAGGGGAAAAGGGGTTGCACATGCATGTATGTGTGGTTGCGGGGAAGGGCTGGGGTGTGTTGGTGGTGGACAATTAGTGGGTGCCATGGGAATGAGACTCAGCAAATGAGTCTTTGGGAGTGTTGACTGCAGGCTGGGTGAAAGGCTGGATGACAATTGTGAAGGGTTGGGGAGGTGACAGTATGTGCAAGGGGAAGGGTGAGACAGGAAAGCATGGATAGGAAGGGGTAATGTCGGGGCTGGGGTGGAGTTTGTCCATGGTCAGGAGCACCTTAGCTATAAGAGGGGTGGAATTGGCAGTGTAGGACTACATTCAATCTCTTCATATGCCAGGGCCTGTGTGGGTAGGATAGACAGGTATAGGCACAGGTAGATAGCTTGAGTGTGAACCCGGAGAAAGGTGAAGCCATTTGGGTATTTTGGATGGAAATTTGGATGTTTGGAATCTCCCTGTAATGTTAAGGTGGAAGCTACAAGCCATTGCCAGAGGAGCGCTCCTATTGCCTTCCATTTTGCTGGGAATTGAAAGTGCACAATGGGAAAAGTCATAGCTGTGACTACACTCAGATTGGAAGGGTAAGTGAACTTGACATGTGAGAAAAGGAGCTGCAGGTCCCACAGATGTTTGGCTTTTAAAGGGGAAGAACATGGCACACCATCTTGGATTATAGATAACACAGACCAATGAGGACCCTGTTCACTGTCAGGCATTTATGTCTCAACAGGACCGATGGAGAGGCAAATCCATTTTGGCATGAACTTCAAAGGTTCAGAGGAGGGCAGTTAGGGTGGAGGTGGAGGGCCTGGCCACCTCTGAAGTGTCCAGAAAGGAGACTTCTATTCTGAGTAATGCACTCTGGTCCTAGACACTCCCACAAGGGGAAAAATGTTTCTGCATCTGTAAAATCCCCTCAAAATCTTGGCCTAAAGTTAATAAGGTTGACTCTAATTATGCTTCAGTCCACCAAGTACAGGCCTAATCCACGCAACCTGTCCTCATAAATCAGCCTCTCCATACCTCATATCAGCCGAGTGAACCTTCTCTGGACTGCTTCCAATGCTAATAAATTTTTCCTTAGATAAGGGGCCCAAAACTGTTCACAGCATTCCAGCTGTGGTTTTAATTGTACAATTTTAGAAAAACCTCCCTACTCTTGGTCTCCATTTCCTTTGTAATAAAGACCAATATTCAATCAGTCTTCCCTACTACCTGCTGAACTTGGATTGTTAGCATTTTGTGATCCATGGATGAGAACTCCCTAAATCCCTCTGTTCTGTAGCTTTCTGCAGTCTTTCCCCATTTAAATAATAATAACAATTCTCTATTCTTATTGCATAAGCTCACATTTTCAAACATTATATTCCATCTGTGAAGATTTTGCCCACTGTGTATAACCTGTCTACATGCTCTATGGACTATTTGTATCTTCCTCGCCACTTGCCTTCCCATCTACTTTAGTGTCATCCACAAACCAGGCTATTGTACATTCACCTTCCTCAACCAAGTCATTAATATTTATCTATATTGCAAATAATTGTGGTTCAAGCATTGATCCTGTGGTACACTACTCCAAGTGCTGGTAGCCTGGAGTATTTCTTCCTCAGCCAGTTGCTGTGAGGGGCTAAAACTTCTTGGCCTAACATTCCCATGAGGTGTCAGTATCTGGGCTAGAGAGAGGTTTGAGAGAGGAAGGTTATACTGCAGCTGTATAGGGTCCTGGTGAGGCCACACCTGGAGTACTGTGTGCAGTTTTGGTCTCCTTACTTGCGAAGGGACATACTAGCACTGGAGGGGGTGCAGAGGAGATTCACTCGGTTGATTCCAGAGTTGAGAGGGTTGGATTATGAGGAGAGACTGAGCTTGCCATTTCTCCAGAGAGTTTGTAAGGATGCTATCTGGAACTGCAAGGCAACACAGACAGTGCTTAGGAGTTGTACACAATGAATGAGGCAGGGTTAATTTGAGATTTGCAGTGGAATGAAGGGTGGTGATTACTTGGTTGATGGGTCATGGCATCCCCTTAGGAGTGGTCTCTGTTTTCTGAAGGGGCCAGATTCTCTCTTTATAACAGGGGAGTTACCTAATGCCAGGCATCTTCTCACCTGTATGGGCTCACTCTGCGTTCTTATGGACTGTCTTCTCCTGGAAGAAGAGAAAGGGAGGAATTGAGCAATATTGGGTGACTTGGCTGCTAGTACTGGTGAAGGTGGCCAGAATGTAGCAAGGTATTTGGAGGGTGTGAGTAAGCAGCACGGAAACAACGCAGGGATGTAGGAGGTTGGGGAGGGTGAGGGCGAGTGAGGGAAGAGGTCATAGGCAAGAGTGGGAGTGGCAGAGATGGGGGCAGTAGCAGAGAGATTGACTGTGAGGTGACAGAAAGGAGTGAGTGAAACACAAGAGGGAAGCTCATTAAACTTCTTCTGGCACTGCTGGCCATTCTCCAGACTACAGTTACAGCTCTGATCCTAGTGGTCACCTTGGACCACATTGCCAAGGTCTGTTAGCAGGGTCTCCTCTGCCTCTTCTCTGGGCAAAGAATAGCCCAGATTTACCCTCCAGCAGGATCTCCATGTCCTTATTAGGAATCAAGGCACCATTTTCCAGTCGCTAATATGTCAATCAATAAGCACAGCAATATCAGAATATCAACACTTGTCCAGGTGCACAATGACCTTTCATACATGGCACCGACAGAAGGCGTGCCAGTATTTCACTGAATATCCACAGAGTGGCAAGCTATTGTGGGAATGGGATCAGACATGACAGATGCTTTCGGGGTGGAGTAGGTAGCCAATGCCATAAGTTTGGTTACATAAAACAAGAGGGATTGCTAGGCCTTGCAGCATGAAAAACCTTCAAAAAAAAGCTCAAGGCAACCCAAACGTAGCCAAAACAAAAACCCTAAGACTCAACCCAAGGAGTGTTTGAAAGCTGCTGGATAGTCTTCATGTTAATCTGACAAACGATTGTAGTTTCAGGGGAATGAAAGTCAAGGAGATTCTGAGCTTAATCAATTTATTTGGATGGATAAAATCTTGACAATTCAACCTGAACGTTTTAATTCTCAATATAGATACACGTACCAATGGAAAGAGAAAAAAAAACTCTGAAAAACTTTAGCAGCTTCTTATAAAAATGTTGTCTGGCATTAAACTCAAATTATAACTTTTTGGTTACTTTTCTTCAAGTTGCCTTCACCAGTCTTGCATCTGAAATGTAAAGCCTGTCCTCAGGGTAATATTATAAGAAAAAATATCAAAATATTTGAAGTTGTTCTCAGCAGAAATTTTAAGGATAAACAAAACAAATATTTTGGACTCGACAAGTTTTGCGAGATAAACCCCACCAATTATGAAGATCTTTCAACTGTTTGCCTTTCTAAAAACACAAATAAGAATCTCGAACACAATCATATTGTACATTGTAAGAATCCACTCCAATAAGATCATCATTTGGTATTTATTTTCTTTGTTTTGCAAAAAGACATTTCATTGCTCTGTCTCATTACTCTTAACTTTCTTAATTTTAATATTGTTTGATATTTAAACCCTTTATCAAATCAAGTTTTGTCAACTTTTTTAATGATCTTGAAGGCTTGTAGGACACTGTCTGAGGTTTGAATTTGAATCTGAACTTTTATTCTGAAGAAAACATGAGCATTTTGAACAATGCTAGTTGGAATTTGTTTTTGCTCTCTTCTATCTGCTTTCAGGAATAATGCCATTTCTTAAATTGGAGCTATCTTATAAGCAACCCAAATATTTCACTTTTGATGTGATGTAAACACAGGTGCCAATGGTTAACAAAAACACATTTTTGAGACTTTAACTGCACGTTAAATATTCTCCAGCTGAACAATAAAATGGGAGTGAGCACTCTTATGAAGGTATGTAATTTCTTTTTAAATCATTTGCAGGGTACCCCTAGCTCACTCAGTGTTTATTGTTCATTCCTAATTGCTTTGGATATGAGTGGCCTGCTAGGCTATTTCAAAGCGCAGTTGGGAGTCAATCACATTGCTGTGGATCTGCGGTCATATGTGGTCAGACCAGGTATGGACATTGGTGAAGCTGATGTTTCTTTTTATGACAATCCACAATGGTATAAATAGTCATCATGAAAGGGTATTATTTCATTGAAGGAAGTTCAAAGAAGATCACCCCTGGTATGGAGGGATTGTCTTATGGGCAAAGGTTAAACAGGTTGGGACTCTACGCACTGAAGTTCAGGAGAATAAAAGATGATCTCATGGAAACATATAGGACTCCTAAAGGGTTTGACAGGGTAAAATTGGACAGGATGTTTCCCCTCATAGGACAGTCTCGGACCAGAAGGCATTGTTTCAGAATCAAGGAGTGCTGATCTAAGACTAAGATAAGGAGGATTTCTTTTCTTTCAGAGGGTTGTGAGTCTTTGGAACTCCTTACCACAGAGAGCTGTGAGGTAGAGTCCTTTTAAATATTTAAGGCTGAGATTGATAGATTCTTGATCGGTCAGGGAATCAAGGGTTACGGACAAAGGGCAGGAAAGTGGAGTTGAGGAATGTTGGATCAGCCATGATCTTGTTGAATGGTGGAGCAGACTTGAAGGGCTGAATGGCCTACTCTTGTTCCTATTCTTAAACTCTTAATAGGCTGGCCTTTTATTCCAGAATTTTATTGAATTATATTTTCATTCCATTACCCTGGGCTTCTGGATTACTAGTCCAACGACATTACCACTATGTTACAACATACCGCCAAGATAAGATGACTCTACAAAACAGCGGTGGAATTTGTTTAAGCCTCTCAGTTTATGTAACAAATAAAGTGACTCCTACTGAGGTCCTTCCACAATGTGATTTTGACCTCAATGAAACATAGAAGGAATTTCTTGTGAATGTAAATGTTCTCACAAATAACTAATCGCATCTTGTTAGGTAGGAACAGCTGGGAGGATGGATGCTTGTTGGAGGGAGAGGAAAGGATAGAATACAAGGTAAAGGGAGGATTTAACCTGGGAGCACTGAATGGAAACATGAGGGGGCAGATGTTGGGGGCAATGAGGAGGGAATAAAGAGGTGTGTGAGAAAGGAGAGTTTAAACATTGACTGATAGGGGAAAAGTCAGTATCAGAATGAAATGGCGAAGTGGTGGCAGGTGAGCTTAAGCTGAATGAAGTGGGGGAATTTGGATTTAGAAAGAGTGACAATTTGAGCTGCAGGGTTGAGAGCGGTGAGTTGAGGTAAAGTTTGAGAAAGTGATGTTTTTGTTGGACTTTTGAAGATTCAAATGCCACTTGTCTCTGTTTTGAGAATTAGAAATCTTGCCAATTGTGGAATGATAATGTGCTTATAACAAACAACATACTTTTTCAATGCAAACATTTGAAAATTTGAACCCAAATTCACCAGAAGTGCATCATTAACTTTTATCTTCAATGTTCAGATTCCATTACCTCACACCTCGACTGTCTCCCGTACTTCCTGCTCATATTTATTTTCCTTCTGTTACTTTTCCTTTAACACTAACAAGGAAATATAGAACATACTGCCTGAGTTACAAACTTCACCAATTGTTAGTCCTCATACCATAAGTTTAAATCTCTCAGTCCACATGTTTCAGATTCTGGGAAATTGCATTAGTTTATGTTCCCATAGCTCCTACCTCGAGATGCAATTGGGACACAGGCACAGTGAACTGAATGACCTTTTTCATGTGCTGTATAATTCCACACTTAGATAAGCAGCTTTGAAATGCACAATATAGGAACATAGAAACAGAGAAGATAGGAGCCAGAGGAGGCCATTCGGCCTTTCAAGCCTGCTCCGCCATTCTTCACGACCATGGCTGATCATCCAACTCAATAGCCTAATCCTGCTTTCTCCCCATGACCTTTGATCCCATTTGCTCTAAGTGCTATATCTAGTCACCTCTTGAATGCATTCAATGTTTTAGCATCAACTACTTCCTGTGGTAATGAATTCCACAGGCTCACCACACTTTGAGTGAAGAAATGTCTCCTCATCTCCGTCCTAAATTGTCTATCCCGAATCCTCATGCTGTGACCCCTGGTTCTGGACATACCCACCATCCTCCCCCACAGGATGTAACTGTACATTGTGAGGGGTAAGGTGCAAATTATCTTTCAGTATGAATGGAAAATGATCCCAGTGTTAATTGTTTGCCCTGATCATTCAGAACTAGCTCTGGCTTAAAGCATTGGTATTAATTGTGCATTTCTTGTCCATTAAATGATCCAATTTTGCTCTCATCTCTCTCATCACAATCTTCCACATATTGAAAAGTTTTTGACCTTGCTCTGGCACTGACTCCTTTCTCCACTGGGCTGGTCTGGCAGGGAAGCAATTGCTGCTTTCCTCAGTCAGGCCCATGGCTAAAATAGCTGTCAAGCGCTGATTTTAACATTAAAGCTCAAGCTCCATATTTATAAAAAAAGAACCGTCCTGGTTCTTTGTGAGGTCCTGCTTTAGTCAGGGCCAGGTGAGGAAGGGTCATGGCTCCTTTCTTTCTTGACTCTGTTAGTTGCAACAATTTTTAAAATTTTATTTGATTTTTTTTAGTACATAGCTGTCACACTTCAATTAAACATAGTTAACTAGGACAAAAATGAAAAGAGCCATTTAAACACTTTCTTGTGTGAAAGATTATGGAGTTTTAAAACTGGTTTCTTTGAAAAAACAAATACATGCAAATATACACACCCACAGATATGCGCATGTACACACACACACAAAATAAAGTCAATGAGCTTACAAAATTGCCTGGTGCAAATAGGAAGGTAAAGACATTTGCATTTTGCAGCTTTTAAGAGTCAAATTAGGATAGTGAGTTGTAAGAGTGAAATTCAGTCCAATTGTTTAATTGTTGCCTGTACCCTCTGCAATGGCAAAGTAGAGGTGTCCTGGAGTTCTCAGTGAATTTTTGTTGCTCATCAATTAAATTCCTGGGTTTGAGGTCCATTGTGTGTGTGAGAGAAGAGCTTGCAATATTCTTGCTTTTATCATTCCAGTTGATTTCTCCCTCTGTTTTGTTGCTTAAAGCAAGCTTTTGAAATATGTTTACTTTTCACTATTATTTCAATATTGTTCACTATGAATGCAATACTTTGAAGATTATGTTCAGTTGTTGCCTAAAGGATTGGCAGAATCATTGGCTCATCAGTCCTGTGGGTCTCTGTCCATTATCACTTTGCAAAGTAACTGGAGAGCAATCTGGATAAATACTGAGCAGGACATCAAGCGGAAATGGTGGACAGTGACCCAGGCTTTTAACAAGGTTTGCACTTCAGTTGTTCAATCATTCTTCATCAGACCTCAAAAACTATGCCAGAAGATGTACTCCTACCGCTCGCTGGTTGTGACAGTAATTATTTGGCTATAAGGTTCACTTGGGACCTACCAAAACATCACACCAGGTTACACTTGAATAATAATATACAACATTTTGGTTTAGAATGTTTAGAAAGTAAAATATATTATTTTGGATTCCAACAAGCTCAGTGGGGAATTTGTCAAAGTTCAACACAGCAATTGCAAGAATGCATTTGTATTAGAGGGCGATTTTTCATACGTTAATTTGCACAGGAAATCTACAGGCTTCATCCTCTGAGCACCACACTTCCACCTTCCGCTGGGAATGCTAGAATATGAATATTGTCTGCAGTAGCACTTTTTTTCTGTTCTTCTGCCTCCAGTCTCTCTACGGTGCCAACCATTCTGAATCTACAGGGAGGCAATCTGCTCCTGAGTTCCTGCCAAAGTGCCTTTATAATTGGTTACTGGAACATTGTTTATGTAGAAACTTCTGACCTCCGTTCAGACAGGGAGGCTACATTCTGCATTTGTGCTTTGAACAGTGTGTGTCTAGTGACTATTTGTTACCCCTCCCCTTGCCAAAGTCTGGCACCTTTTGTTTCCCTACTTTCCGCGTTCTGGGTTAGTTTTTTCCCACTTTCACTTGATGCAGAAACGTACAACTTAAACTTGGTGGGTATCTGTTGGACAGAAGTCAGGGATTGGCAAACGCATCCAACCTAATTCTTCCTATCATGACTTGTTTTCTCTCCCCTTTTCCAGTCTCTTCCTACTTACATTTGATATTCTTCTAACATTCTACATCAGTTCCACAATTTCCAGTTTCCTAGCCCTTAATCTTAAGTCTAACCTCTAGCCATCTCTTCTCACCACAAATGTGCAATACCTTTACACCTCCATTAAGATGGCCTAAAGGCTCTCCACTTTGTCCTTGATGAGAGACCTAAACAGTTACCATCTACCATCCGAGACAAC
>NC_063335.1:102480628-102492995 GCF_021869965.1 Rhincodon typus | reverse complement strand
CTGCAGTTCCTACTATCACCATCTACCATCCTCTCTTTTACCTATCTAAGCTTCAACTCATCTCACTTTCTCCAGTTAAAGGGTATGGCTATGCATCCCTGTATGTGTCCCAGCCATGCATGTCGTTTTATGGGGATTATGGAACATTCTTTGTTCCAGTCCTACTCGGGCCTCCATCCACAACTCTTTCTCTGGTACGTTGACGATGTCATCAGTGTTGCTTCCTTCACTCGTGCAGAACTTTTAAAAATTTATCAATTTTGCTTCCAATTTCCAACCACGCCTCACTGACACCCAGTCCACCTTTGACTCTTCCCTTCCCTTCCTTGGCCTCTCCAGTGCCATTTCTGAGGATAGACTATTTACCAGTATCCATTACAAAGACACCGACTCCCACAGTTACACCCTGCTTCCTGTAAGTCATCCATTCCATTCTCTCAGGTTATCAAGCTCAGTCACACTGCTTCCACTAAGCTGCCTTTGACATGTTTTCCATTTGCCTTGATTGAAGATTCTCCCCATCAGGGACATCAGCCGTTTCCAACCTATTCTCAGCAAATCAGCCCTCACCCCTTTCCCTCCTGCCCAGAGTATTGATAGCGTTCCCCTTGTACTTACTTTCCATCCCACCAGCCTTTGCATTCAAAGGTCCATCCTCTGCCACTTTTACCACATCTTTGAGAATGCCACCATTATAAACATTTCCCTTCTTTGCCTGTCAGCATTCTGTAGGGACTGTCTCCTCTGTGACACCGTGGTCCACTCCATCATCACTTCTGAAACTTCCTCAACTCCTTATAGCAATTTCTCATGTAATCACAGAACGTGTAACACCTCTTTTACCTCCTTGCTATCTAAGGCTTGAAACACACCTTCCATACAAAGTGGCTATTTACTTGTACTGTTTTCAATTTCGTCTACAGTATTCACTGCTCACAATTTGGTTTCTTCCATGTTGGCAAGACCATCATCATCACCACTGGCGGTTCTTCACAGGCAAGGATGACTTCCACTCTCAGGTTGAGTCCATAGGCTCCATCAGTCCACAAACTGATGTGCCTTCCACAGACTCTGCCACACTTGGGGCAATAGATGGTCATGGGAAAGGATAGGTAGGGCATTGGTGACTAAAGTGAATTTACAAATTACTTTGAAGCATAGATCAATAGAGATGTAGTGGCAGACATGTAAGGGAATATTTCAGCACATACAGAATAGATACATTCCAATGAGTAAGAGATATTCCTAGGGCGTGACCCACAACCAAAATGAACAATACAGCTTAAAAATAGGATCAGATTTAAATAAAAAGCATATAATTCTGCAGACATGTGGCAGATCAAAAGATTGGACAGAATAAAAACCAGAAAGAAATGAAATAAAACAAGTAAGACCAATCACTGATTGGGTAACTGCTTTGTGGAACAATTCTGGAAGAATGACTTTGATCTTCCAGTTGTATGCCATTTCAATACACCCTCTTGTTTTCATGCTAATGTTTCTGTTGTAGCTGTTCGAGTGAAGCCCATTGCAAGCCGAAGGAGTAGCATCTCATTTTCTGCATAGATACTTTCCAACTTTCAAGACTCATTCAACAACATCAGAGCATGAACACTGTGGTTCCACCCCTTCCTCCCTTTCCCACTTCGTCCATGTATGGTCTACATAGTTTGTTCTCAGACAGCAGACCTACTTTTACTATTCACAACTGTGATTAACACTGTGATTAATTTTGTGTCTCTCCTGTTCCTCTACTATCAATAGTACTCCCTTGTCTCTTGCTCTGGGCACCATCACCATCTGTTCCACTTGATGCTCCTTCCCTTTTTTGTTAATGGTATAAAAGCCATTATTTTCCAGCCCTCTTAATTCTCAAAGAAAAATCATACCAGACTCAAAACATAACTGTTTCCCTCTCTACATATGCTCCCAGATGTGTTAATTTTCTCCGGCACTTTCTGTTTCTATTTCAGTATTGACAGTACTTTGCTGTAAATCACTCCAACAATTTGTTCAATATCACTTCTCCAGAGATTGTAATTTTGCTGAATTCCTTACCCCCTTCATTTCTTGATTTATGGCAGCTTCTGAAATGTTACCTGTTTCTCCAGATGAAGGCTGATGCAAAATATCTGTTCAATTCATCTCTCATCTTTTTATTTTCCACTACCAATTCTGCAGATTCACTTAGCAATAGAACCAATGCTTGCTTTGTTCACACATTTTTAAAAATATTTGCCAAAGCTCTTCCAATCTGCTTTTAAATTTCAGATCAACTTTCTCTCGTACATTTTCCCTCCTTACTTATAAAAATTCATTTCTGTCTGGTTTTTATTCTGCCCAATCTTTCGACTTACAACATATCTTCACAGAATTATATGCTTTCAATTTAAATATGATTCCATTTTTAACCTTTATAGTTCACTTTGGATATTGAATCACTCACTCCCTTGGAATATCTCTTACTCATTAGAATGTCTCTATTCTGTATATGCTAAAATATTCTCTTAAATGTCTGCCACTATATCTCTATTCATCTATGTTTCAAACTAATACATAAATTCACTTTAGTCAGCTCTGCTTTCATGCATTTGTAATTGTTCTTAGTTAAGTTTTAAAAGACTAGTCTCAGACCTAGTTTCTCTCTCCTTCAAATTGAGTATAAAATATAATCATTCAATGGGCACGGCAAGGGGCAGGTAACTTTGGAGTTTTCACTGCAAGGGTTACTGATGGGCAAGGTGCAGGGGGAAAGGGCTGCCTCATTTAGGGGCCATCCCTGCCCATCAGGGGCAAGTCACACATCATTATCTTACTCATTTAATACTCCTCCCCAGTTGCCACATTGCTTTAACCTGATTCCCATCAGTGCTTTGTTTTCCCAACCCTACTTGCTACTTTCCCCTCTGCCACCTGCTGGGGTCTCCCAGTCACATATATCCAAATATCAGGTTTACCTCAGGAGTTCAGCTCCATATCTCTTCTTCCTCAGTATCTGACTGTAATCCCAGCAGCAGCCGTCCCTCAATCCTGGCACGACTGAGACTTCCTTCCAGATGGGGACAGACTTTGACCCAATTATGGTTACTCTCAGTGTAATAACTGTTTGGAGCTGCTAGATTCTGAGGTGACAGGTTCACAACCATGTTTTTCCATCAGGTGAGGGTGCTGAATAATTCTCCTCGTAAAATCCACCCAACTAAAACATAATTTAAGAAATCACCTAGCATCAATGTGTATGTCTGTGAAATATGGTAAAAGCTGGAAGGACCAAATCATTGCTTCTGGTTCTCATGTGGCAACTCCTTTACTTGCAAGCCCACAATTGTCTCAGTTGTTTTGTCTTCTCGTGGTCAGTAATCTCAGATTTGGCCACCTCCTGACCAACGCAATGTTTATGTTCCTTTGACACACACACACACACACACACACGTATCATTTAAATGCATACCCATTTCTCTCAGATACTGAAATATTCTGCACAAAAAAGTCTAGCACCATATACTTTATATCTCAGATCAATGCACAAATCACACAAGTTTATATGTGTGCAACAGTTATTCATAGTGCTTAAAAAGTCTGCTCCATGCTTCAGCTCTGGCATCAAATGCTGGTCTGACCAGCAACACCCACATCCCATTAAAGAATAAAGAAAAGCCTAATTATTAAAATTTCAATGTTTGACGCCACTACCATTTTTTTTTTACTCATTATGGTTTAGGTCAGATCAATTGCTAGGGCTGCTGGTTGTCATTTTTTGCTGCACATTATCTTACTTTAAACTAGCAAAGCAGGAATTTATCACATGTGAATTGATTTGTCTCGATCATACTTACCTATAATACAAAGGCTTAGAAAGCTTTTCAATGAATTTCCACTGGCAGCATACCAGATCTCAGGTATCATGTTGTGGTCTCACTCCAGTACCCTGCAGGGATCTGGACTCAAAAACAGGTGGTAAATCTGGCGTTAATTCCTTACGTGGGGAATGGCTGTGCCCTACTGCACACGGCACAGCAGATTGATGCCCTGTAGATGATCCATCTACAAGCAGTTCCCAAGCACAGTTATTGTTAATTATCCAGATTTTGTTGACAGGGTTGAGGAATGCGATGTTTCCTCCAAAATTTCTGGTATTGTTCCATGTTACATTTCTGACATTGTTTTGCCTCTTTTGTCTGGTGTTTTTACTTGATTCCCTGAAAAGTAGTTTGGAGAACACCTGACACACGGTAAGAAGAGTTTAGTGTCAAGTCTGAGAACCTAATGCCTGGCTGCTTAGCTGGAGAGAACTCCAGCAAACTAACCCATCGCTATTGTAAGTCACACAACCTGCAGCTTCCCTGATTGTACTTCATATGCTTTTGTATCTTGACGTAACCAATTTCTCTTGACACAATTCCTCTATTTTCTAATCTTATTTTTCACTGGCGCCTCGTCTGCCGTTTAATGAGATCTGATTGTAGCTTTAGCTCCGCTCTCCTGTCTGCACCCCTTAACCCTTTACTCTCTTGCTGATCAAAAAAAAGTCCATCTCGGAGGGCTGAATGTAGTCAATTACCCAGTTTTCACTGCTATCTGGGAAAGATCATGCCAACATTATGGACCTTTCAGAGAATGAATTCCTTCTATGTGCAGGCAGATGGGATTAGATTAGAATGGCATCATGGTCGGAACAGACATGGTGGACAGAATGGCCTGTTCTTGTGCTGTATTATTCTATGAGGTACATTCTCATATCAGTTTTAAATGGGGCACCTCTTATTGTACACTGTGACGTCTGGTTTGAGATGATCTCTCTAAGGGCAGGCATCCTCTTAGTACCTTATTAGTCAGATCCCTTAGAATTATATATGTTACAATAACAAACTCCAATGAGCATAGGCCCAACCTCTTAAGACAAACCCCTTATTCACAGGATTCAATCTCTGTACATTCCTAAAACTGTACATAGTACTGAAAGTGTGGTCTCACTCCTGTACATTTGCAGCAATCATATATCCCTTCTCCCTTGAAATCATACCATTTGTCATCATAATTACTTGCTATAGAAAGACTGGCATGTAACATATACGGAAATCCCAAAGTCTTCTACAAGTTCATGGGAAAAAGAACAGAAATGTCCATTGGGGACCAAAAAAAAAATTTACACATAGAGACAAGAACATGGCTGAGATGTTCAATAAATATTTTGCAGCTGTCTTTTCCTACAAGGCTAATGTTACCCAGGTCATGGTGACAGAGAAAGGAACTCAGTCAACAGAGGGTTAAAAAATGGTAAGGAGGAGGTATTGAGTAAGTTATCAGTATTTTAATTTTATGACAAAAATAGAATTTGCTGAAAAAGCTCAGCAGGTCTGGCAGCATCTGTGAAGAGAAATCAAAGTTATCGTTTTGGGTCTGATGTCTGGGAACAGAGGAGATGCATCAACCAATATTGAAGGATGTGATTGTAGAGAAATTGTAGAGGCACTGGCAATAATTTTGGATTCCTAAAAGGCATTTAATAAGGTGCTATATAAAATTTAACTGCATTTGCTTATGATGTTGGGTGTGACAGCACATAAAGGATTGGCTAACTAACTGGAAACACAAAGGCTAGATAAATGAATTCTAACTTTTTTGTAATTCATGTACAAGGACATCAGGTGTCTCTCTATTGCAGAGTTTCACCATTTAAATAACATTCTACTTTGCTATTTTCCTGGCAAAGTGGGCAATCTCGCATTTTCCCACATTGCACTCAATTTGACAATTTTTTTTGCCCACTCATTAAACTTATCTATATCCCTGTGCAGACTTTATGAATCTACTTCACAACTTGCTTTCCTGTCTGTCCAAATGTCAGCCACAATACGGTTTATCCCTTTGTGTAAGTCATGAACATAGATCAGAAATAGTTGAGGATCCAACACTAATTCATGTCCACTTATTACAGTTTGTCAAGTTGAAAGTTACCCAGTTATGCAGCCTTTGTGTTTCAAGTTAGTTAGCCAATCTTCCATGTGCAATCACAACCACCATCACAATCATCTGCAGTTAATTTTTATGTAGCATGTTAGCAAATGCTTTTTGGAAATCCAGGATTATTGCCAGTGACTCTGCAATTTCCATTCTCATATCCTTCAATATCCTTTGATGCGTTTCATCTAGTTCCAGTAACCAGTAATACTGATAGCTTACTCAGTAGCACTTCTTCACCAATTTTAATCCCTTCTAATGACTGAGTTTCTTCACCTGTCTCCATGTTCTGGGCAACATCTGCCTCATTAATAAAGACAGATGCAAAATATTCATTTAACATCTCAGCCATGCCTGTTGCATAAATGCCCATTTTGTGTGCTATTGGTTCGTCCTCTTCTTTTTTCCAACTTTTTATTACTCTTGGGCTTATAAAAGACCCTGGGGCATTTCTCTCTATGTTAGCTGCCAGTTTTTTGCTATAATCCCTCTTTGCTTCTCTATTTGCTTTTTACCTTCATTCTGAGCCTTCTGTAGTCAGCTTTGTTCTCGGTTGTATTTACTACCTGACACCTATCAAAGATGCACCTTTTCTTCTTAATTTCTGCCTCCTTTGTCATTCAGGGATCTCTGGAATTACTTGGCCTAACTTTCCCTTTTGAGGGAATATACTTTGTCTGTGCCCAAACTCTATCCCCTTTAGAAGTAGCTCATTGCTCAGATATTATTTTTTCACCAACCTTCAGTTCAAATCTCTGACTGCTCCCTTCTCTTGCCTCAATAAAGTCAGGCCCCAGCTGGTTGATTATTCTTACTTTGGTTTGAGCAATGTTTCACTCCATTACTTTCTCTCTAATTCTCACTCCACCTATCAACTTACTATTCTCTATTTCAGTGCTATCTGACTCTCCTAGCATTTTATGTACCCTGTTATTACTCGTTAATATTCTCTGCTGGTTCCCACATGCTCACTGAGTTAGTTTAAACTCTCCCTGTCAGCATTCATGAGGAACTCAATTCCAGCTCTGTTCAGATGTCATCTGCCTCGCTCATCTGGTTGCTATCTTGCCCAGAGCCTGCTCCCGCGTCACAAGAATCTCGATCCCTCTGCCTTGCACTTGTCTTATCTTCCTATTTCTGTACTTACTTGCGTGCAGCAATGGGGGTAAGTTGGAGATTACAACTTTCGAGATCCTGCTGGAGTTTTCTATCTAGCTTCTTAGATTCCAATTGTAGGCCACATTCCCCTATGTCATTAGTATCAATGGGGAGCATGGCCTCCTGCTGTTTGTCATCTCCAAGAACAATGCTCTGTAGCTCCTGGAGTCACACTGATGGCCACAGAAATGCCTGCCTATTTCCTCTAACTAAAGAATGCTCTCTCAATATGTCCTTCCGCTCTGTTTCCTTCCATCCTGTACAGCTGAGTCACTCATGGTGATATGGATCTGGTTCTTGTCACAATTTCTTTAATAATGATTGTTACCACTTTCCAAACAACAGACATTAGGTTAACTGGTCTATACCTTTCTGTGTTGTCTCTTTTCTTTGACAGAAATAGAGTCATAGGCATAGAGTCATACAGCATCGAAACAGACATTTCAGTCCAACCAGTCCTTGCTGAACATAATCCCAAAATGAACCATCCCCACCTACCTGGTCCTGGCTCATATTCCTCTGAACCTTTCCTATTTATATATCCATCCAAATGTCTTTTAAATGTTGTAATTGTACCCGCATTCACCACTTCATCAAGAAGTTCAGTCCACATGCGAACACCCTCTGTGTAAAAGAAATTGCCTCTTATGTCTGTTTTAAATCTCTCTCCTCTCACATTAAAAATGTGCCCCCTAGTCTTGAAATTCCCCATCTTAGGGGATAGACAACTACCATCAATTCTATCTATACCTCTCATTATTTCATTAACTTCTATTAGGTCACCTCTCAACATCTACGCTCCAATGAAAAAAGTCCCAGCCTATCCAGCCTTTCCTTACAACTCAAACCTTCCATACCTGGCAACATCCTGGTACCCCTCTCCAGCTTGATAATATCCTTCCTAAACTGGGCGACCAGAACTGGACACAGTATTCCAAATGAGGCCTCACCAATGCCCTTTACGTAACATCCCAACTCCTTTACTCAAAAAACTGAGCAATGAAGGCAAGATATTTCACATTCACTGGGATCTTATCCAAATCTAAGGAATTTTAAAAGATTACAACCAACACATCCAATATATGCATCAATACTGCTTTTAAATCCCTCAAATTCAGGTCCAAAACACTTGTTACCCTTTAGTCCCAAGAGGTTTCCTAGGACATTTTCTCTACTCATTGTGATTGGTTCCACTCTCCCTTCTGCCTCTTGATTTTCAATGACTTTTTGGTTGTTTTCTGTGTCATCAACCATGAAGACAGATACAAATATACAATCCTGAGTCTGAAAGATGCAACTCTTCCGGGACTTGGCTCAACGTCTGACTGATACATCAATTCAGTATAGAAAGAGTTCAATCAGGGCTCTGTTTCCCAAGTTTAGTAGATGTAAAATAATTCTATTGCATTGTTTCAAAGAAGAACATTGGCGTTATCTCCAATGCCGTGCTCAATTCTTACCTCTCAACTAAGAGTGTCAAGCATTATCTGACTGTTATCACTTTGCTGCTCGCAGGACCACAGTTTGTGCCGTTGACTCTTGTATTTTCCACATTGCAATAGTCACGATACTTCAAAAGGATTTCATTGGCTGTGAAGTTCGAAAATGCTGAGGTCATGACAGCAGTATAGAAATAGAAATCTTTATTTCTTTATCTCTCTTTAATAGACTTTGTGCCTTCAGACTAGGCTTGGAGAGCATTGGGAGCTGGGTCAAGCTGAGGAAAATATACTTCAGTCTGAGCATGTAGCTTGGAGGCAAGAAAAGCTTCAAATAAGTGGATAACTGTTTGGTTGAAAAATTGAACTTGAACTAAGTGAATTGTTCAATTTATTTTTCCATCAATTGTGTCTTTTACTGTTCTACTAAAATGCTCACTATCAAAAGATTTAAAGAGCTAGGCATGTGGAAGCTATGAAATGCCTTGAGGATGAAGATCTAGTTTGGAAGGTCAACTTCTGTTCTAATTGTTTTAATGTTAAGTTCCTCATATCAATCTCCTGTTTGAGTTATAATTTAATGCTTTTTGAAACCTAGTTTTGAAGTGAGCTATTCACTGTTTCTTGATTTACATCATCTCTGCGTCTTCTTTTTAATAACATTGGTCGAGCTCCACATTTTCAGCCTGGGCTCCTGTGTAATATATGGGTGTGGTTTGAGGGGTGTCTGATGGGTGGGTTGTACAATAAGATTTGCAATTTTCATCCAGAATTGTCAGGCGTTAACCTGGAAAAGTCACTTATTAATTTGTGTGGAAAAACGTGGTCATTAATAAATTAGCCATATCATCAGTACAGAAAGGTCCATATGTCACCTATCCCATCAAGTCCACCCCAACCCACCCTATCCCTGTAATCCTGCATTTCCCATGGCTAATCCACTTAACCTCTACATCCATGGCATTATGGGCAATTTAGCATGGCCAATCCACCTAACCTGCACATCTTTGGACTGTGGGAGAAAACCAGACCACCCAGAGGAAACCCACACAGACACAGGGAGAATGTACAAACTCCACACAGACAGTTGCCTGAGGGTGGGTTTGAACCTGGGTCACTGGTGCTTTGAGGTAGCAGTGCTAATCACTGAGCCACGATGCCACCCTCTGTCTTCTGTTATAACATTGTAAGTGCCACACTTACTGAAATTTCACAAACAAAAAAAAACTATTTCAATTAATTGCTTCTGCTGTATTTTCCCATTACACTATGATTTGCACAATATGGACAAGGATTTGGCAACACCACTGTATGGCTTCAATAGAAATTATCATGACATTCTTGCTCATGAATTAATGTTGCCCACTCCCACACAGTATTGTCACCTTGCTTTATTTACGATGCAAATTACTTCGCTGCAGCATTTCAGTCTTTATGAAATCAGTGTCCGGTTACTTGTGTATCTATAATTTTGGAATAATACTTTTGAAAGCAGTTTTACCTTGTTTTCTTGGCTTGAGTTCAAGTTTAATTTCAAGGGCAGCGTAGCAACATAAATGATCTGCAAATTACAGTGTGCTTACAGTGCCACACATAAATGAATGTCACCAAATGTCTCATTACCGCAGAATACAATTCTAAGGAGAAGAGGTTCAATTGGGAAGCTTTCACTTGGGCTTGCAGCTGTCACGGATGATCTCTATCTATTATGGATGACTAAAAAAGCACCTCTCTAGTCAAGCTGTCTTGCCAAAGTTGATGTATTAATCTAAAAGTTAGAATCTGAGCCAATGTGTAAGAATGCATGGGTATCCACCACAGGGGCTGTTTAATATCAGATGACAGCCAGGGCCACCAACAGCAACGAAAGGTAGGAGTTGTCTGTCATACTGACTAAACATCAAGGAACAAACAGGAAGATGCAACAACATTTTGATTTGAAGCCAAAACTGGCAGCACAGCAATTCAAGCTAATGCCAAGTGTTTGAATTATAATGAACATTTTATCTGTGAAATAACTTGTCTGCGATGATGGGACATCCAGATTATACGGAAAAAAAGCATTGCGCTAATGTCTTTTGAGGCTTAGATAATAAGTACAGCTGTATTTCAATTGGGATCCCTTCAATCCATCTGTAAGTAGTTAAGAGATAGCTTTTCTCCTTCATATAAGTGAAGCTGCTCAATACAATGAGATTTGGAAGTGTCAGAAGGAGGTAAATTTTGTGATTCCTTATATCACCCGTGCGATCTCACAGGGAACCAGTGAGGCTGGAACATTGCTGGCAAGGTGCCACAATTTTCTTACACGTTCCCACTGTTCAAAATGCACTCAAATTGGCAACCTCACAAAATAGCTCTTGTGTACAGATATAAGTGTCAGAGGAGGTGCTTTTCTGAGGCTCATGTTTAAAGCAGAGAACCTCTGTACATGTGTCACTGTGTTACTCTGGTTGAAAATGTTATGGAAGCATAACAGCGTAATTCCCAACTACTAACACGCCCCAATTCTTGCTCAGATATTTTTAAGAAGACTAGATTCAGCTTTTAGTTTTGAAATGCAACATAAAAAAATTGTCATCCTGCAGGCTCAAATTAACTAGTCATGGAGAACCATTATTAACACTGAGGAAAATAATCTACAATATGTTTCTCCTCCTCATCCTGCTTTCACTTGCTTCAAACATATTATGTCTATCTCCCTTCAGTATTAATCAAAGAACTTCACCTGAAACATTGGGTAAAATTTATTGCCCTCCCCACGTTGAGTTTGATTGCTGGGGAACACATAATCAGACCAAGAGAGGCAGATAGGGACCCCAACTGCCTTCCTGCCTTCACTGCAATAAAGTCTGCGGCAGAAAGCCCTCTAGTGAGGTTGTCATCCCAATGCAAATTATAACTCTAAAGTGGCCAATTAATACCTATTTCAAGCCTCAATCCATCACCACTGGTATTAACGCAGCAGGGTAAAGGGCGCACACATCGTGCAGGGTGCACATCAAGCCAACCCTGTCACTGGTCTCTTGTTCAAGGACATTCAGTACCACAGATTCACCACCCGCTGGCTGAAGAAATTCTTTCTCATTTCAGGGTTGTCCCTTCACTTTAAGGCTGTGCCCTCACGCCCTAGACTCTCCTACTAGTGGAAACATCTTCTCCACGTCCATTCTATCCAATCCTCTCAGTACTCTGTAAGTTCAATTAGATCCTTCCTCGTCTTTCTAAACATCCTTCATCCGACAGAGGAGCTCCCAAGAATCAAAGAACACTGTGTTGGTCTTGCAAAGCAAGTTAGATTTGAAGAACCGGAGAGTGAGATGTTGAAGAGCTGTTTGAGTCCTACTATGAAGGCCTCTCTACAGCTGATCTACAACAACTTGTCGCTGAGACGTAAGTGGAAGCTGGAGATGAAGAAGATGAAGTCCAGGATACAGCACCATGACAGCTTTCCACTTCTGTTTTGTTTTCTATCTTGAGGGAAATTGAGGAGTAGTTGCAGCTCTTAGTGGACAACGATTAGAATGCAGAACACAGTAGGGTAGCAGTACATGGAATAAGATCTTATTTGGCACCCAATGAACAGCTTCTTCTTTAAAGAAGAAAAAGGGCAAAGCAGCAAAAACTGGATGTCTTTTTTAAGCCAACCCCCAAGAAACAGTCAGAAGACAATGAACCACAGCCATCCACTTCTGGATTAACCATTTTTCGCCCTAATCCTGCAACTGGAACTGTACCTGAAGGTGATGTTGATGTTGATGTTGATGATGATGATGATGATGATGATGATGATGATGATGATGATGATG
>NC_063335.1:102447955-102480618 GCF_021869965.1 Rhincodon typus | reverse complement strand
GATGATGATGATGATGATGATGATGATGATGATGATGATGATGATGACAACAATGACCCTCAGCCCCTGCATTAACAACAGAGCAACCTCAAAACCTCCTCCATCCCCCATCAAGTCATCTTGATGCTTCTTTTCAAGGTAAGGTGTTAAATTTACATTTATTTCATTATTAGGTATGAATTGAACATTTATTCAAACTGTGCTATCCTTTGTGTTAGGCTTTTGAGTGATGTTTGAGTGATATTTTTTGGTGGTCTCTGCATCTAACTCCGCTTTTCCATCGGCCCCATTATTTCTATCACATGATTTTCTATTTCGCAATGTTGCACAGGAACATAACTATCGCATAATAGTAGAACCAACTGTATTACTCATTTGAGGTGAAGCTCCTTCACTAATGAAAGTGGGAGAAAGCTTGTTTATTCCTGTAATTTATGGCCCTTTCATTAAATTGTGTGTAACATTTCTGAGAATGCAATTTCCATGGTGGGTTGTTAATTATGGGGAACAGGCATTTCTCTTGTTAATTAAATGAATTTTATTGTCTGAAGTCTTTATTAATTGGGTAGATCCTATTTCCAAACAAATTCTGCCTGTGCAAATTGGCTCTGGAACACAATGCAACACAATTGCACTTTCAAAATAACAACTCACCACCTTATGTATCTATATAATGTCGTACTTTTATTGTGAATGTTTATGATCTAATTAACAAAATTGACAGGCGGAATTTTGATATCATTCATTTAAAATGTCATCCATATGAATGGCTTCAGGTTTTAAAGTTTAGAGTCATAGCCGTTTAAAGAAACATTTGTGAAAGCTCACTTCTCTTTATTCAGGCCTTATTTATTTCAAACTTCATGGTTTAACAACTTGTCTTATTTAGATTTTTTTTCTGCAACTGATGTCTCACAGGCTTTTTTTTCCCCCTAAACTCATCACGTCCCAGAAACAGTCCCATTGGTCTGTTTGAAAGCAAAGATGCTTTACTTTCAGGTGCCTGAGGGCATTCTCTTTAGAGAAAACGTACCTTGACACGTGTATAAGATGAGATCTTGGAGACCAGTTGGTGCAGTACACTGGGTCTGATCAACAGGCACTCCAGTATACAACTAAGCAAAATGCAAATAAAAGACACATCTGCTGTGTCCTTCTGTGGTAATTATTGTTTCCAGAAGAATATTCATCAGTGGTTTATTAATCCTTACTTAACACTCTGCCATCAATTGACTGTTTTGGATATTAGTTACGTCAGCTAGGGAAAATCCATAGCAATGATTCTGGTAAAATTGTGTTAGATTATTTCCTTCTATTATTGAGCACTCCAGTTATTTAATGCCTTGCTGCTAATAATTTAAACAAGCAATTAAAATATTCCCTGAAGGACTTCTTGAAAGAAACTGTTTTGAAGAAGAAATTATCAGATAAGAGCTTCCTGAATCTAATAGCATATTCATACATTTGCAAGAAAATTGTCAGTTGCATGAGTTCATGAAATACAGTGATGGCCCTCTTGTTCTGTCCATATTCTTGTGGCAGAAGAGTCCTATGTTGTATTGGCAGATAATTCACTGAGAACAAAAGAGATAAAATTACATTGATAATAAAGCTCCAAATATTAGAATTTAATAAGGCAATCCATTGTTCACAGTCCTGTTTTTAAATTGGTCTCAGCAATTTTATTTAGGGACTTACTTGAGTGATTGAAAGGAAGAATGTGTCAACATTCAAAAGGCTTTCTTGGGTTGTTACATAACCTTTAAGAGATTAATATTTTCAAGACATAAAGAAGATCCCTTCAAAAGTTTAAAACAAAATTTAAAAACTAACAGCTGAAGAGCACTAAAAGATATACTATGCACCATTCTAAACATGGATCGAGTTATCCTGGTCAACACCTATTCCACAATCAATATTACAAAAATGGGTCATTGGGTTACAATCACATTGTTATTTACAGGAGCTTTCTGTGAACAAATTGGCTACTGTATTTCTTATGTTACAACAATGACTACACTTGAAACATACTTCATTGGCTGTTGAGTGCTTTTTAGCATCTTGTAGTTGTGAAATGTGTTGTAAAAATGCAAGTCTTTCTCTCGTTTAATGCTAAAAATGTTTAAAATGTTTAAGATAACATCTTAAAATTAATCTTTTAATGAGGTGTCAACCTGGGTGATTCTATAACATAGGACTACTCATGCGACAAATAGCAAAACAGCAATTGATTGACAGAACTAATCTGTACCACAACCAACAGATCAGATCTTAGCTTGTGGGTCTGCTACATCTGGTCGTGAATGGTAGTGAACAATTAGCAACTCACTGGAAGATGAGAACAGAAGGAGCCCAGCACATCAGTGAAAAATACAACTATCTTCAACAAGAAGTAATGAGGGGTCGATCCATCTCGGTCATCTCTACAGGTTCTCAACGTCTCAGTTGCTAATTTTCAGTAGATTCGATTCTCACCATGTAATATAAGACCATAAGATCATAGTACATAAGAGCAGAAGTAGGTAATTCAACCCATTGAGTCTGCACTGTCATTTCATAAAATCATGGATTATCTGATAATCCTTAACTCCACATTCCTGCCTTTTCTGCAAAACTATTGATTCCCTTACTGATTAAAAATCGGTCTATTGCAGCCTTGAATATACTTAACAACCCAGCCTCAACAACCCTCTGTGTTAAAGAACTCTACAGTTTCACTACTCTCTAAGAAAAGAAATTCCTGCTTAGTTCTGTGTAATCTCTTATTCTGAAATCATGCTTTCTGGTTCTGGATTCCTCCAGAAGGGGAAATAACCTCTCCGTATCAACCTTGTCAAGATCCTTGTATATTGCAATAAGGTCGTCTCTCATTTTTCTATATTCAAATGAGTACAGGTCCAATCTATTCAAACTCTCCTCATAAGACAGTTTGTCCATACCCGGTATCAGCTGAGTGAAACTTCTGTGGACTGCCTCCAATACCAATATATTCCTTCCTTAGATAAAGGGCTCAAACCTGTTCACAACATTCCAACTGTGATCTGACTACTGCTATGTATAGTTTTAGCAAAACTTTCCCACTTCTACATAAAAGCAGAAAGTGCCAGAGATACTCAGCAGGTCTAGTAGCATCTGTGGAGAGAAAATGTTTCAAGTCCAGTGACCCTTTGTCAGAATTGAAAGCAGCTGGGATTTATGATGATGGTGGGGGAGCTGGGGGAATGGAGTTGGAGGTGGTTGAGTAAAAGAATGAGACACATTTGATGGAGAGGGTGCCCTGACAGAGAGAGATTAAAAAGTTGAAACAGACAATGCTATTGCTGATCATAAGCTGAGGAAGAAGTAAATGCTGAATTGGTGACAACAGGAACTGTAAGTAGTTGAAAATGGGTTGATGTGCTGGAAGCAACTCATGCAGAACAGCACCTGGGTTATGGGGATGGGAAACGAACATGGAGGGAGATGTTCACACTCTGATATCGTTAGACTCAATGTTGCTTTGATTTGATTTGATTTATTATTGTCACTTGAGCCTAGGTACAGTGAAAAGTTTTGTTTTGCATGTAGTACAGGCAGATCATACCACACAATGTGCATTAGGGTAATAGAACAGGGCAAGGAATACAATATTACGGCTGCAGAAAAGGTGCACAAAGACTGAGGTCAACGTTATATTTGAAATTTGACAGGTCCATTCAGAAATCTAATGATAGCAGGAAAGAAGCTATTCTTGAATCTGTTGGCACACGTGTTTAAGCTTTTGTAACTTGTGCCGTTGGAAGAGGTTGGAATAGATTATAACCAGATTAGGAGAGGTCTTTGATTGTCTTGGCTGCCTATCTCAAGGCCGTGAGGAGTATAGGTGGAATCAATGGATGGAAAGTTGGCTTGCACGATGGACTGGCTGTGTTCACAACTTTCTGCAGTTTCTTATGGTTCTGAGCAGAGCAGTTGCCTTAACAAGCTGTGATGCATTCAGATGGAATGCTTTCTATGGTGCATCTATAAAAATTGGTAAGAGTCTTTACAGACATGCCGAATTTCCTGAGCTGCCTGAGGAAGTAGAAGCATTGTTGTGCTTTCTTGACTGTCGCATCAATGTGGGTGGACCTGGACAGATTGTTGGTGATCATCAGTCCTAGGAATTTAAGCCCTGAGGTTTTTGTAAGGTACCTAGGTGGAAGATGAGGTATTGCTCCTCACTGCAGCATTGCATCAGGCTCGACATAAATGTTGGCCAGAGAACACAGTAATGTGCTGAAGTGGCAGGCAACTGGAATCTCGGGGTCATTTATATGGCTAGAGTAGAGGTGTTTGTTGGCAGGGCTGTCATCCAGTCACCATTGTTTTGTCTCCCCAGTGTACAGGAGACCGCATTGAGAGCAGCGAATATAGTAAACTGGATTGAATGAAGTATGGGCAATCACTGCTTCACCTGGAAGATATGTCAGGAGCATTGGATAGTAAGGAAGCAGGAGGTAAATGGGCAAGTGTCTCACCTTCTGCAATTTCATGGGAAAGTGCAGTGTGGGAGTGCGAGGGAATGTTGGGAGTAGAAGTGGAGCAGACCATGGTATCCCAGAGGGAACAGTCTCAGTGGAAACCTGACAAGGGATGGGAGCAGAATAGGTGTCTGGTGGCAGTCTCTGACTCATACTGAATTAGGTCATGCTCTGGAAAGACTCTCTTACAAGCCTCTGATATTGTTTTAAAACCTCAACAGTACCCAATACCTATAAGTTACTGGTTTGAAATTAAAAAATGTAAAAGTGATATAATCATACAATCACATTCCTACTTTCATATTGTGAGCAAAAGTTGAACTGGGTTAGGAATGTAGCTACTGTGCCTACAGGAATAGATCAGAGACTAGGAACCATATAACAAGTAACTCAACTACTGACTTTCCAAAGCACATCCACAAGGCAAAATTCAAAAATGTGATGGAACACTCACCAATTGCCCAGATGAGCATAGCTCCACACGTTCAAGAAGCTTAGCACCAGACAACCAACACACCTGATTAGCACCACACGTACAAAAGGTCAATCCCTCCACCACTAATGCTCAGTAGCAACAGTGGTACCGCTGACAAGACGCACAGCCAAAATTCATCAAGGCTCCTTCAACAGCACCTTCAAAACTCATGGCTATTTCTATCTAGAAGGACAAGGTCAGCAGATACTTGTGAACAATTCCCTTCCAAGCCGCTCACCGTCCCAACTTGGAAATATATCACTCTTCCCTTAGTGCTGCTGGAGGTCTCTCCCTAACGGTATTGTGGGTGTACCTGCAGCACATAGACAGCAATAGGGTAAGAAGGCAGTTCACTACCATCTTCTCAAGGGCATTAAGGATAGGCAATAAAAACCAAACCAGCCAGTGGTGTCCACATCTCATAAATGAAATAAAATGGATGAGGCTATTCTCTTGAAGCCGAATTGAATCTTTTGAAAGTACATACATGTAGGTGGTGTTATTGGGTACAAGATTGTGAAGTGCTTGCTCCTTAGTGTCTGAATAAGAGTATACAGATGTGGCTAGCATAGCAAGCACAGAATAACATCCTTAAATTCTCAGTCATTGTTCTACAAAATTGTATTTGTTGTAGAAACTTTGGTTGTATTACATGACCAAATTTATTCTTGATGTTCAATTGTCTATTTTGTTGACATTTTGTGTGATACAGCAAGGGTGGGTGAAAGCTTTCATTATCAAGTATCTGAACATCAAGAGAAACAGAAGTAGTAAGTAAAGAAAGTTTCCCTGAGCCTGTTTACTGTCTAAGTCCTTAATACTGGATATAATATGACATAACTATTCAGAGCCAGTCATCACAAGAAAGTTGAGCAGGGAAAAACACAATAAATTTTTCCATTAGAAGTTCATTTTACACAGGATCCTCACTAAGATGATCTATGACATTTGAAATTGACCCTTAAGAGACCTGTCATCAATAAAACTGCTATCTTGTGCTGCATCCTTTCCTTGTTAGTTCTGTCAACAGGAAGAGGCAAGAGATGCAGTGAAAATAAATGTCACAACACAGGCTGCAACAATGTCACATTGGCCAGTGTGTTGCCCTCCAGAAGCTGCACTTATTTAGTTTTTTCCTTTGCCTTAAGGGTTTGGAAATAGCCAGGAGTAGTCTAGTTAACACGCCATTCATTTTGACAGCAAAATTGCTTTGTATGTCATGTCCGCTTGTAATGAACTGCTACAGAATAAATCTATTCCATTAAGGTTCTTGTATAATGTAGAGAAGCCAGTTTCCGTGTACGTGGTACCGCTGATACATATTTTAAATTCTGTAAAAATACAGCATCAGCAACCCACCCCAAGACCTCCTGTATCTTTTGAAAGTCTACTTGAATGATGCAGAAAGATAACTTTCAAAGCATTGTCATGGCATCTTTTCTCTGAAGATTTGTGTATCAGCTTTGCAACTCATTTTTTCTCTGTGTGACTGAAAGCTTTTCTTAAACTAGTAGCAGGATTGCTATAAATATTAGCTCTTCCTTTATCTGACCCATGACCATGATACTGCCAGCTATGCATCCGCAATAATAAAAACCGCAATTCCTGGTGAAAATCAGCAGGTCTGGCAGCTTCTGTGAAGAGTGACAAGGAATTAATGTTTCAGATCCAGTACCACACTTCCGCTGAATCGTAGCCATTGGAAACATTATTGTCAAAATGGCGTCCAAAATGTTGTAAACTCTTGGGATTTTTCTGTTAGACGAATGAGCCAGTAGCCATGCTTTGTGCCTAATTTAGAAAGAACCTAGCATATGTGGACATTTTTAAATAAGACATCAAAGCACCTGGATCTTGGTATACTCTTATGATACTGATTTTCTTTAAGACACAGTTAATAACATTATATGAAAATGTGCAGTGATCCACTTCTTTAATGATACGATTTCACTCCATATTATCCAATATTGCTTGATGTTTCTCCTAAATGTGCACACTGCACTTTATTATATGATCAACAAATGGGGTGGCATTGTCCTTGAGATGCAATGTCGGATAATCCTTAAAATTGATGATCATGTTGAAGTGTTCTTGGTAAGAGATCATGAGATGGAGGAGCAGAAGTAGGCTATTCAACCCATTGAGTGTGTTCAACCATTCATTGAGATCACGGTTGATCTGATAATCCTCAACTCCAGGGTATAGCCATTAGAGACACTGGTTAATCAGATTGTGGCCCATTTGATCTGTTCGACTAGTTTGAAGGATGTGACAAACAAAAGCTATGACAAGTCTTGCTCTTTGAAGCACTTTGTTCAGAGTAATGGTAGCCTTAACTAAACCCAAGGTATGTAGTGTATTTTGGCCTGCCACTATGATTTCATACTGGCGTCCATCTTCCAGCAAGACGTCATTGTGCAGTTCTTTCCCTTTCCCAGATCTTTCTTAAAGCCCCTGATTGGAGTAGAGATGATCACAAATTTGATTAGCCTCATCATGAGTTCTTCTTCAGAGAAATTACAATGAGGCCCATTGCTATGGGATTTGGCAAAACAGTCAACAATGGACTCTTGGGGTTCCTATCGCATGGCGTGGGCTGGATTCTGGCATTAATTTGTACCTTGTGCTCAACTCCAAGTACTTTCCATACCTTCCACATGTTTTCTGTATAGTCCCTCCTTGCTAGTAGCCATTAATATTTTCTGCGCTCTTCACTCAGATCTACTTATAACTTGATCTGTGAAGTAAAACTTCATACGTTGGTTAAACTGGTGAAGTTCAGCGAAGGTGTCACTTTTTGCCCAATCCCAAGTCAAATTGTTACCTTCAATTTCTTGTTGCAGGTCTGTGTCTTTTCTTTCTTTCATTGTCCAGGGCGTGTTTATCCCTTTCCTAATGTCAGAAAAGAATGTTTTTTTTTGAGATCATTGCCTTGCAAAGTTGTGTAGAGTAACTGTGAATTGGAAGGCAGAAAGCCGAAATTTGTTTGTAAAAAAATGATAAGGGGAGAAGAGCGTGTAGTCTCTTTAAGAGGTGATGTGCTTTCCTAAGCTTGGACATTCAACAAAAATGTGTCTGTAAGCAGTTGAATAGTTACAGCCAGTTCTAAAACTGAAGCATGTATCAATTGGCTGTGAGATTGGAAATCTTAGGCTTGTTTAGATGCTTTGGCAATGAGCTGGAATCAGCCAATTAATTCAAGCCAAGCACTTAACGATTGAAAGCCAATTGGATTTAAATCTGATGGTTTTGACAACCTCGGAACAATGCTATTGTAAGAAAATCGATATGTCATTCAAGGTATATAAGGAGAGGGTTTTTGAAAATCGGTGTGAAAGTGAACCACCGTCTGAGAAATAAGCACCTAGTTCTCACAAGAAATCGCTAAGCTTTCTAAGAAAGCACCATCCTATCCATAAAAGTGACCATGGCACTTCTAGCTCAGAGTCTTCACAGAGAAAACATCCCTGACAGCAGGATCAGTGGAAGAAAGGTGATTATGACTCGAAAGACAGTGGAGAAAGCAAAGCATTCTGGAAGACATATTCCGCATGGAATTTGAGAGACTAAGTTTTAATTTATTTATTTTTCTTGCTACTTGGGTTATACAAGTGAGGCTTGTGTTTATTGGAATAGCATTCCAGTAGAATTTAGTTCAGTTAGGGAATAGTTAGTAGTTAAGGGGGAATTGTTAGATTTGTTCACTGGTAGGATTTAATAAATAAATTGTTACGTATAAAGTGAATATCAGGGATTTTCTTTCATTTAGCTTCCCCTTCTCTGTAACAATTTAATAAATTAGACAAGGTGAGGTGAACTTCTCTGGCTGTTTTGGGTTTAATTATTAGAAGGGGAACTCTACCCTTGCTGTAACAGACTGGAGACTTCTGTTTCAATTTTAATTATCACAGGGGTTCAACCTTCTCTTCCTAACACTTGTAAGAGCAACATAGGGCTTAAAGCTTTATTGGTCTCCAAATTTAAATAGAGAAGCATTAGCCTGTTTTATGGTTTTTTAAGTTGGAGAGCTGTATCTCATTGTCTTATTGTGATTGGTTGTCCAAGTACTTTACAATCCAGGCCTGTTGGATCCTCAGTGAGAATTCTTTGATAAGCTGTCACTGGTGTTTACTACCACACGGCCACATGATGTGAGAATATGAGGTATAATGATGATTTTCAATAATGATGTTGTAATATTTTTGTTCACTCCTATAACAAATATGAGAAAAGGGTCACGTAGTACTGGACAATTCAATGAAATTTTATTACAGCTCCTGGTATTTATAAGTGTACATTAGAATCACCCTGGCACTAGTGTGCCCAAACTCTAGTTAGGTAATTTGAATGTGTTGGAGCATATTTCCTCCAGTGTGTCATGCTGCAAGAGGACAGATCTAAGGAAGATGGAGGCAGAGCTTGAGTCTATTACATCATATGCCATGATATAGTGATGACATCATGAGCATGTCCCTTAAAGGTATATTGCATATCTGCTGTAAGACATAACAGATATTCCCGAGACTTGACTATTTCAGCACCACCTTCTCAAGATTGGGCAACACATGCTAGGCCAGACAGTGAAGCCCACATCCCCTGAATGGATTAAAAACTTGTAATCAGTCAACAGGTTTCAGTGCAGGAACTACATGATATACTCTATGATATACTCTAATGACTCGGAGGAAGAAAACAAAAATGCTGTAGCCAAATTTGCAGACAACACAGTAGATTGAAAGGCAGGTTGCGACGGAGGAGCAAACAGGTTACAATGAGATATCACGAGGTTAACTAAGTGGGCATAAAGTTGGAGAAATTGGAAAGATATCAAATTGTTCATTTTGGAAGGAGGAACAAAAGAACAGTGTTACTTAAATGGAGAAAAGCTATAACACAAAGGAACTTGGGGTTACGTGTGCACAAAACACAGGAAGCTAGCACATAGGTGCAGCAGTTAATCAGGAAGGATAATGGAACATTGGCCCTTATTCCAAGGGGGATGGTGTATAACGATAGTAAAGCGTTACTGCAGCTGTACAAAGTGTTGGTGAGACCACATTTAGAATACTGTGAGCAGGTTTGGTCCCCTCACTGATCACTTTCATTGGAGGCTGTTCAGAGAAGGTTCACTTGTATGATCCCTGCTCTGGAGGGATTGTCTTATGAGCAAAGACTAAATAGTCTGGGACACAGCTCATTGAAGTTTAGAAGAATGAGACATGATCTCATTGAAACATAAAGGGTTTTCAGGGGCTTGATGATGAGAGGATTTCTCCCCTCAACAGAGTTTCGGACCAAAGGACATCGTCACAAAATAAAATGGCATTAATTTTAAAATGAGATAAAGACGAATTCCTTCTCTGAGAATTGTGAGTCTTTGCAACTCCTTGTCACAAATTGCTGTGGGGCAGAACCTTGGTGTATATTTAAGGTAGAGATAGAATCTTGATCCGTAGGGAAATCAAGGGTTACAGGGAAAAGGCAGGAAAATGTATGTGAGGAATTTCAGATAGCCATTATGCTATTGAATAGCTGTGCAAGCTGGAGGGACTGAACAGCCTAAATCTGTTTTTATTTCTTGTGATCTTATTATCCAAAACATTATTTGTGTTGTCTTTTCATTTTACTTCATCAAAGGATTCATTAATTTTGTTCATAGCCTGGCCTTTTGAAATCCGTGCTGATTTTATTGTGTTTCCAGTATCTAAGTATCTTATTATGAAAGCTTTGACTGAAGAATCCAAAACTTCTCCTCCTGCTGACATTAATCTGGTACACAACCTCTGGTTGCATTCCACCTTTTTGAATATTAATCATCCGTTAGTGCTCTAAACTATTCCATTTTCTCTTAATATTTTTACAAACTCTGCAAATGCTGGGACTCTGAAATAAAAATAAAAAACGCTGGGAACATTCATATTGTATGTAGTAGGTAGAATCTTGTGCCAGAAGTAAGGGTCTCGTCTGTTGACTGATTAACTGGTTCAAGACTTGCATTTCCACTCTCCAGGAAAGCCCATAGTATCACAGACCAAATATGCACCTAAGAGGTTACCAGTGAGCCTTTCCTGGGATCAGGATGCCAGGGGAGGAAGTTAGCATGCGGAGGTTGGATGCTGTTTTGAACAGCAGCGTCAATGGGAAGGCAGTGACCACTGCCCGTACCGTACGCACCTGAGGCCAAGACTATGCCACAGATGAATGACAGCAGCAGGACATTGGTGAGGCACCAAGGAATATATTGGATGGCTTTCAGAGGAACTATTCCAAGCCCCCTTCTCAGTTCCAGGTTCCTTGAGTTCCATGGCACAGCAAACCAATTGATTTCTATGTGTGCAGCTTGCAGAACCACAGCCGAGTAATTGGCAGGCAGAGTCAGAGCATGCAACGTACACAGCATGTGACTTCCTTAAATGTGACTTCTTTTAAAGGGAAGGCACACATGCAACACTGAGTGCGTTTAAATGTGGGACCTCCATCCAACTCCAGACCCCAACTAGAAGCCCAAAAGGCTGTGTATACTAGGGTATGAATCATAAAAAAATGTGTGCAGGAAAAGCAAGTGATAAGAAAGGGAAATGGAATGTTGTCATTATTGCAAGGGTAATGGATTATAAAGATGGCTAAGTTTTGCTTCAATTCTACTGCTTGCTGCTCAGCAATGTGCTTTGTACATTGTATAGTTTTGATCCTTACTTAAGAAGCTGGAAGCAGTTCAGAGAATGTTCACTCGACTGATTCCTGGGATAAATGGGTTACTTTATGAGGAAGTGTTGGACAGATTGTGCCTGCATCCATGGGAGGTTAGAAGAATGACAGATGATCTTATTGAAATGTATCAGATTCCTTAGAGTTCTAAAGAAGATTCATTGAACTTGAAACGGTAACTCAGTTTCTTTTTCCACAGATGCTGCCAGACCTGCTGGGTTTGTCTAGCAATTTCTGTTTTTATTTCAGAGTCTGAGGGGACTTGACAGGATGGATGCTGAGATAACGCTTTCCCTTTGTGGGAGAGGCTAAAACTAGGAGAACCAGTTTAAATATAAGGTACTTCCCATTTAACATGGAGATTAAGAGAAATTCTCTTTTACTTGGAAGGCAATTAGTCTGTGGAACTCTTTACCTCAGAGAAGAGTGGATGCTGGATCATTGAATAGTCTCAAGGCTGAGTTACAAAGATTGACAAGGGAGTCAAAAGCTTTTGTTACTGGACAGGAAATAGGATTGAAGCCAAAATCAGATGAACCATTATTTAATCAAGTAGAAAGCATTCTTGAAGGACTGAATGGCCAACTTGTGACTTTCACACATAGGAACAGAAGTAGGCCATTTGCCCATCAAGTCTTTTCTGACATTTAATGAGATCACGGCTGATCTAATAATCCTCAACTTCACTTTCTTGCCTTTTCCTCCATAACCTTTGATTCCCTTACTGATTATTAGGGCCTTGGGTTTGTGAGTACAGGCATACTAACATTAAAATTCTTGGCAGAGCTATAAGCACCAGCATCAAAGCCATGATCATCTAAAACCCACTTCACGGGGCTGGCTATGTGCTTACAATGCCTGAGTTCCAACCACCAAAGCAAATCTTCTTCACCCAGTTCAAGGAAAGTACTCAATTGAGAGGAGGACAAATGAAGTATTTCAAAGACTCCCTGTAGGTTTCCTTCAAGAAATACAACATAGAGGTCAACACGTGGGAAACCCTTGTTCAGAAGGAACCAACTTGGAGGAAACTCCTAAACGAAGGGACACAATTCTTTCAGAGCACCTGGCAGTAAGAGGAAGCATGGAAAATGAACCGGAGAAAGGAACGTCAATGACCTCAAGGTGAAGAACCAATTTCACCTCCTGGATATACCTGCCAAATGTGTGGTCAGAGATACAGCTCATCAGCCACACAGAACCCATGACCAGTGACATGGAATTTCATCAGTTGATAATCATACTCATTAGCGAGCGATTGCTGACAATGATGACTGAATAAAAATCTGCCTCTGTAATATACTAAATGAACAAATCTCCCATCCCTCTGCGGTTAAGAATTCCACAAATTCTCGATCCTCTGAGAGAAGAAACTTTTTTCCTCATTTCTGTCTTAAATGTGTGACCCCTTATTCTGAAATTATGCCCACTGCTCCTAGACTCTCCCAGAAGGGGAAGAAACCTCTCAGCATCTACCCCGTCAAGCCACCTGTCAAACAATCCTATTCCTAAGTCAAATAATAGGTGCCATATTCTCACAGAATATCACACCTAATAGAAGACTACAGATTCAATTCTGTGTGAAACAATGGTGCAGAATACACTACTGCACTGGCAATTATTTAGAAGCTTAAATCTGCTTTAGCCTACATCATGGAGCACTGCAAAGGCATACAATGACCCCTAAACCCCTATTGCGACAAACAGGTCATCTGAGATAATAAGATAAAATGTTTCTTTGAAGCAATGGTAAATAAAGGGATAGAGCATGTCCTTGAGCAATAGTGAATTATTTAATGTGCTTTTTTGTCACATGGACTATTGCTCCTTATCATGGGTCCTCTGTTCATCACTAAAGAAATCCACAGATGGAAGCGTTTAAAATGACTGCCTGAAGAATGCAGCCTGGTGGATGCAGAATTGTCTAAACTCAGCATTTCTGAATCGTATTCCTGTGGAAAATCCCTCCTTTGACTGCACTGCTGTGTAAACCACGTAACTAATAAGAAACAGCAGAGCCTCCACGGTCTGGACTAAAAGAGCAACCCCTTGAGCCGAAGCTGTCAACATTGCCATCTGTCACTCAGTTCACCTCCTGGTTAATGAAAGCATGGCAGCATTTGCAAGCTCAAATTAAGGGAGACTCCCGGCTGTATTTCTTTTAGCGATTATATCACTGAAACGCTGCCCAGTGGATATGTACAACATTGTATTTTTTCTTCATTTGAGTCCGAGGCAGTCTATCTTTCCGTGTCAAAGCCTTAGCAATGCACCAGAATCCTAAGTTGTTCAATTCTATAATTTGTGAGTGAATCCAGGATTATAATAAGATTTAACTCCATCTGTGCTTCTCAGCAAAGCTTTGGGACACTGAAGCAACACTCATATGCTCTGAGCAATAAGAGGTTGTTAATCAGTAATTTTGTACTTTGAGCTTCATTTGCATACACAATCACAAGTTAGGTTTGCAGTTAACATTGTTCCAGCATCAAATATTCCCACTGAATCAGGCTCGCTCCACAGATGTGTAAAGCTGAGTTTAACTTGGGCAGCTGGAATCCTGACATTGTGATAAAATGTGGTTCACGAGTCCACAGCAGCAGAACCTGTTCAGCAGATTTATGACAGACAGCCTTCTAATGGAACAGAGAGTCATAGACTCAAAAATTATGCCAACAGACCCTTCGATCCAACCCATCCATGCCGACCAGGTGTCCTAAACTGAACTAGTCCCATTTTCCTGCATTTGTCGTATATCCCTCTAAACTTTTCCTATTCATATACCTGTCCAAAAGATATGTTATAATTGTACCCACTTTGACCACTTCTTCTGGCAGCTCATTTCATACACGCACCACCCTCTTTGTGAAAAAGGTACTCCTCATGTCCCTTTCAAATCTTTTCCCTCTGACCTTAAACCTATGCCCGTGAATTTTGGATTTCCCTATTCTCGGCAAAAGACCTTGGCTATTTGCCTTATCTATGCCCCTCTTGATTGTATAAACCTTTATAAGGTCACCCTTCAGCCTCCAACACTCCAGACAAAAATGTCTCCACCTATCCTGCCTCTCCTTATAACATCTGAACACTCTGCCAGTGGTGGGTGGTCTCGTGTTGGCCTAGTCAGAAGGCAATAGCTCTGAAGCCTCAGCAGCACTACCACCAGGGGGTGTACAATTTAGTCAAATTAATTAAAAACAACCTGGAAAAGTATCATGGGGCCTAGTATTGACAGTCACAAAAAACAAGGCAATGTGAGGAGATGACTTTAGTGGTATTATCATTAGACTATTAATCCAAAAACTCAGGCACGGTGGCTCAGTGGTTAGCGATGCTGCCTCACAGTGCCAAGGACCCAGGTTCGATTTCAGCTTCGGGCGACTGTCTGTGTGGAGTTTGCACATTCTCCCTGTGTCTGCATGGGTTTCCTCCTACAATCCAAAGATGTGCAGGTTGGGTGGATTGGCCATGCTAAATTGCCCATTGGGTCTAGGGTGGGAAATGCAGGGGATAGGGGAGGCAGTGGGTCTGGGTGGATGCTCTTTGGGGGGTCGGTGTGGACTCAGTGGGCCTGCTTCCACACTGTATGGATTCTATGTTCTCTGGTGCCAGGTTTGAATTCCACAATGGCAGATGGTTGAATTTGAATTCAATAAAAATCTGAAATTAATAGTCTCATGATGACCATTGTCAATTGCTTGAAAAACAGTTTTGTTTCACAAATGTCCTTTAGTGAAAGTAACTACTGTTCTTACCTGGTCTGGCTTTCACATGACTCCAGACTCACAGGAATGTGATTGACTCTTGCCCTCTGGGCAATTAGGGATGGACAATAAATGAAATGGCTACATCCTGTGGATGTTTTTTTTTAAAATGACCAGATCATGAACATTTGTGATGTTAAGGGAAAAGTACTGGCTTGGTTTCATGGTAATCGCTCTGCTCTTCTACACAATAGTGCCATAGAACCTTTCACATCCACCTCAAAGAACAGAGGTAGCCTTAGCTTAATGTTGCATTGAAAAGGCTGACTATCTCACAGTGCAGCACTCCCTCAATATTGCACTGGAGCATCAGCCTCAAAGCTTAGAATAGAATTTGAACCCACGATCTTCCAACTCAGAGTTTTGAGTAGTTATTATCTGAGCCATTACTGCGACAGTAACCTACAGAACTCTTAATGTTGTAAAATTCAATGAAGCATTTGACAGGAAGGCAATCATAAAAAAATTCAGCCCTGAATCACAAACAGAGATGAAAATTGGGATGTACAAAATGTTAGATTTGGAGGACAGCATATACCTTAGGGATTGACTGTGGGAGATTACACAGCTTGGGACAGGTAAATTCAAGGAGTGATTTGAAAACAATGCCAATTAACTTAAAATTGAGGTGTTGCTGGACCGGGATCTCATACTGGTAATCAAACAATGGAGAGGTAAATGAATGGGACATGGTTTGAGTAACGACAGAGACTGGAAGACATGGCTTTGGCCAGGACAGCAGTGGAATAGTCAAGCTCAGTGGCAATAAATGCATGGATAACAGCCTGAGCGGTGAAAGAAGTGAAATGGGCAAAAATGGGTGATGTCGTGGCTCAGTATGTAACATTGGTGATGGGCATCATATGCAGTCTGATATACGGTCCAGGAAGGATTAAGACATCTTGTTCATCTTTAGACAATGGCCAGGTTGAGTATGAGTTGGAATCATAATCTCCAGAGGAAAATAGGCTGGAGAGTTCCTTTCTTTATTGTCTTTCAGTGGCATGTACAAGCCATTTGTGTGCAAGGAAGACATATCAACTAAACTGTAATGCCCTCTATATTCAAATAGCATGTTGGTATTCATTATTTATGTTTACACGAATGTCAGAACTAGGGTATAATGTTAATGGTCTGAAGTCCTGTTGTTGGATATTAGTCTGTACAAATTGAATTTTCCTGGTATTTATTGTGTGGCATGAGATTTCATGAAACAGTAGTCATTAGGGAGGCAATGGCCTAGTGGTATTATTGCTGAACTGTTAATCCAGAGACCCAAGTAATGTTCTGGGAGACCTGAGTCATGGCAGATGGTGGAATTTGAATTCAATAAAAGTCTGGGATTAAGAGTCCATTGTCAATTTTTGAAAAAAACTCATCTGGTTCACTAATGTCCTTTAGGGAAGAAAACTGCCATCCTTACCTTACACGTG
The DNA here is from genome assembly GCF_021869965.1 of Rhincodon typus. Taxonomy (NCBI): domain Eukaryota; kingdom Metazoa; phylum Chordata; class Chondrichthyes; order Orectolobiformes; family Rhincodontidae; genus Rhincodon; species Rhincodon typus. The sequence continues at coordinate 102,463,736 of NC_063335.1, read as the reverse complement.
ACTCCAGACCCACAGCAATGTGGTTGACTCTGGGCAATTAGGGATTGGCAATAAATCAAGCCTAGCCATTCATTCCATGAATGAAGAACCAAAAAAAATTCTATAATTCTAGTATATGAAAGTAAAGGAAAAAATACCAAAACATCACAAGAAGTTATGATGCACATTGAATGAGCATCAGCAATATATCTGGTGCCAAACACACCCTATTTTCAGTGAATGTTTTTTTGAAAATAAGAAATGTTTGTTCTTACGGTAAACTAACCCTCAAATGAAAGGGGCAACAATCATCCGACATCATGAGAAGTTGCCCCATGGCCATTGGCCAAAAGGGTTCAACAATTGATTAACACAGTGAAAATAACTTGCCCCTAGAAATATGATATAACAATAAGTGCCCAGAGCAGAGGGGTGTCCTGACACAGCAGGCCTTATTAAGATGTGATGATGGCCTAATGATATTGCGCTGGACTATTAAACCAAAAACGCTATCTTCTAGGGACCTGGGTCAGAATCCTGTTATGGCAGATGGCTAAATTTGAATTCAATAAAAATCTCGAATTAAGAATCTCATGATGGCCATGAATCAGTTATCAAGGGAAAAAACCCCTGGTTCACTAATGTCCTTTGCGGAAAGAGACTCCTGTCCTTACCTGGTCAGGCCTCAGCAATGTGTTGACTCTTAACTGGGCAATTAGAGATTGGCAATAATAGCCAGCAATGCCCACATCCTGCGAATAAATAAAATAAGCCCCCCTGGTTGGCAGCAGTTCTCATCAGGTGGTCGTCAGAGAGCAGTGGTCATGAGGCAGATGGAAGATGAACCAGAGGAAGAGGAGGAAGATGAACCAGAAGAGGAGGAAGGCTCAGAGAAGAGTTCCGTAACACCACCTAGAGAGCAGGATGCTGCTCCACCATCACTTTAATGAGTTGCTCACACATTCTGCTCCAAAAGCCTGTCTGTCCTCTGTATAAGTGAACCATCCCCAATTATCACAGTTGTATACTTTCTTTATCTCGTTCATTAATGTGTCATATCAAAACTGCTGCATCTTACTTAACAAACTCAATAAACTACTTAGAAAATTATATATAAGTCATCAACTGCTTACATCAGGTAACTGTGAGTGTGAACCCTTAAAATCAACACCATGGCAGCAAATTCAAGAGAACAAGGAAAATAAACAAGCATGTTAAGAAACACCACCCTCCCTAAAACAAGCACTATGCTCTATACCTAGGAGATAGCAAGAACTCCAGATGCTGGAGAAACACAGCAGGTCTGGCAGCATCAGAGGAGCAGGAGAGTTTTGGGTTGGGACCCTTCACCTCATCAGATCATTTTATAAATTGGTGGAACTCTGCCTTTCATCCTGCAAGTACAATTATGATAGTTTGTCCTGCATTGTGGAATTGCTGAAAACAAAAAAATCTATCAACTGGTCCTGATGAAGGTCCTGACCTGAAACGTTGACTTTTCTGCACCTCTGATGCTGCCTGACCTGCTGTGTTCCTCCAGCTCCACACTTGTATCAACTCTGACTTCCAGCATCTGCAGTTCTTGCTATCTGCTAATCGCGAAAACCATACTGCAAAGCCTGTCCCAAGGATGCCCATTTTGAAGAAGTTGTCCTCCCTCTGAAAAAAAACTAGTCCTGATGAAGGGTCCCGACCCAAAACGTTGACTTTCCCGCTCCTCTGACGCTACCTGACCTGCTGTGTTCCTCCAGCTCCACACTATATTGACAAATGTTCTATGCCTAATAAGCTGCCATAAGATAATAGGTGAGATTTATACTGTGTCATGACATATTAAAGCTCCCTTATATTAAACATCAGTTGATAAATTTCTTTGTTTTCAGCAATTCCACAATGCAGGACAAACTATCATAATTGAATTTGCAGGATGAAAGGCAGAGTTCCACCAATTTACAAAATGATCTGGTGAAATGACATTGAGATTTATTTTACCTTTATAATAGAAACTAACATATACATAGGAGCGATTTCAAGGCAGTAATCTAATCTAGAGGATTCATATGATGGTAGTAAACCATTTTCGCTCCACCCTCACGGCTGATGACATGTTATCAAACTTGAATTAGATTACCAGCTTGGAATCACTCCCAGTTGTCTACTTTCCTCCTTATAAACTATCTGACTCCTTCAATTTTATTACAACCATGTAATCGCTCCCAGTTTTCAACTATTCTCTCTACAAATGGTTTGAACTCCTCAATTAGATTACAGCTATATAATCAATCCCACTTATCATGGTCTGGATAAACTATTTGAATCCTTCAATTAAGTGTCAATGTTATCTGAGTAGCAGCTATTTTGAGCCAGCAGATTGTGAATTCTTATGTCCCCTCTCCACACAAAATATAAACCCCCTCATTCTGGTCCTCAAATATCTCCTCCACACTCTCTCTCCCTCTCTCATATACACACACACACACACACACACACACACACAAACTTTGGTATCTGCTCTCATCCTCTTCGGTGGGGCTTGGTGAGTAGTGACAAGACTTCAACAGTCAGCTTAACCCATAATAACAATGGAAATATCCAACAAAGGACATAAAGTGGTCAGAAAGGCCCTAAATAAGCAATATACAAACTACTTCAATCCAACAATGTTGCCAATTTTTTAAAAAATTCGTTCATGGGATGAGGGCGTTGCTGGCTAGGCAGCATTTATTGTCCATCCCTAATTGCCCACCTGCTTTCCTTCTGCCACAGTTCCAGGCCACAGCATTCTCCTCATAGTTAAATTTTCAATGATTCCTGCCCCACCTGTCATTCCATTGTAAACATTTATACCTCTTCTGGATTTGTCTTTGCATTCTAGGTTTGTCCCTCTTACCAGCTCCTTTTGCCCACACCTTCATCTCTTTGTTTAATTAATCATCCATGCCCAGCTCCCTAACACAAACATCTCTCTTATATCCTTTCACAGGTCTCCTTTTCTCTGACTCTGGAAGGTAAAAGCTCCACAGAGGCACATTCTGAAGTAAGATGAGTTTGCGAGGCATCTCTGTTGATAACCCCAACGGACTTTATGAGATCCTTCCTATTTTGCATAATCAGCACCACAAGTAGAAATGTCATGTCTTCTGGTTCTCATAAGTCAGAAACAATCATACTTTATCAAAACCAAACTGCTGGAGCTTTACCAAATGTATTTCTTGCATCTCTTCATATAGCTTGTGGTCTCATAGAGTAATACATTGGCCCAGATGTCTTGATTACCGTTGTAACAGATTTGACCAAGGGCAATCTCCTTCAAAATTACCCGTTCTCTTCCGGCCTGTTCCATTAAAGATAGCCAGGGAGAAATCCATCCAGCACAGAAGTTGTGTTTTAGGACAAGATATGCCCCCTTTGTATGACACTTGCTGCCATAATGTAGGAGTTAAAGGTCCCAATGGCAATTTGATAGTGACAGAGGAAAGGTGAGTGAGGGAGGAGGCCAGGAAGTTGTGTGCCAGATAGATGCAGTGCAAGTAGGTGAGGATGGTAGGATGCCAAGTGGGTGTGATTGATTGGATGCTGGTAAGTGGATGAGTGCTTAACCTAGATCAGCTCGGGAGCTGGGTGTGTTGGCTCTGGGTAGTCAGGTTGGACTGATGGAGTACTGGTCCAGCAGGGTGGGGTCAGGCTCAATTGAGTTGGGTCTTGGTGGATTCTCAGGTCAAATCAGGATCAGACCTGTGTTGGGAGCAACTACTGCTGAGTTGGGTTGGGGAGGGAGGAAATCATGCCAAGTATGGGGTCGAGTGTTGCCAAGGGTTGGGGGGTGTAGTTGGGCATTCAGTGGTGGGTCAGGGGTTCATTTCAATAGTTCCCCAGGAAGTTTTTAATCCTCTAAACTTGACAGCATATTGTGCTTTAGTGAGCCAGAGCTGTCTGAATTCTCCAACATTAACGGACTCTTCTGAAAGGTGGCAGAAGCCGGAATTGTTCATCAGAAAGTTGAATTTCCACAGAGTCGTGGAAATTCTGTATACACCCACCCAATGAACAAGTCCAGTCTACAGTGCTCCAGTCGCTCTCTGGCCATTGGAATATCCAGGCTGTGGTTATTTGGAACATCACTCTACTGCAGCAGTAAAATGTGCCTCCTCAGGATATTTACTCACACAATAATTAGTTCCTAACTCCTTCTGATTATTATAAACATATAACATCAACCACTATCAACTTGACTCAAGAGACAAAAAAACTGCAGATGATGTGATCCAAGGACTCCTGAAGAAGGGGAATACCCGAAACATTGATAGCTCCTTTCCTCCAGATGCTGCTTGGCTTGCTGTGTTCTTCCAGCCTCCTGTTTGTCTACCATTAACTTGACTTATTCTTCAAGTGGCATCTTCAATCTATACCCCAGAGAAATTGTTTTATTTTTGTCTAATAATATCAATTGCTTTTGTATTAAGTTAGTAATGGCAGCAATGTTCAAATTGTCAAGTTGAGAGAAGAATTAAACAATATGTTGTGTAGGTTTTTATGAAGCTCTGATTAATTACATACAGCAAATATATGTCCAGTCGCCAAAGACAGATACTCTAACAGATGATACAAGCTAGTCAGAGAATGACAGAATCACCAAATTATTACAATGCGGCAGGAGATCATGTCAGCTCTCTGAATGAGCAATTCACAATTCCATTTTCCTGCCTTATTCCTGTAACCTTGCACAATCTTCTTTTCAGAGAACAGTCTGATGTCCTTTTGAATATTCCAATTTCTCTATAGTCTCTTCTGAATAGCTCAGAGATGAGTTTCCATGATGTTAAATAAACCAAATAAGCGTTTAACAGTCTTTGATTTTGACCAATGCATTTTATGGGTTATTACATTTACCGAGACCTGAAGTTAAAGCAGCATGCTATCGGCTACTTCCACAGCAGCCACCTCCATGACAACGGTAGGGTCAGGCCATGCCCTCACATACTGTCCAAAGTTAGCCTGAGCATGGTGACATGATGCACTATCATGCAGGTGATTGTATAACAATATCAGTGAACTCCTATAGGAATGTGAGGACAATTTTAACTGCTATCCTTACCTGTTGGTCTACAAGTGACTCCAGACCCACAGCAATGTGATTGACTCTTTACTGCCCTCTGGGCTATTGGGATGGGCAATAAATGCTAGCCTAGCCACTGATGCCCTCATCTCATGAATGGCTGTAGAAAAAAAAACCATGCTAGAGCTGTTAGAATTTTATGATTTCTATGAGAATTCATTCAAATTCTTTTAAACTCCAGTGAATATAGTCTTAACTGATCTAGTCTCTCTTCACCTGTCAGTCCTGCCATCCTAGTATTCATTCTATTAAACCTTCACCACACTCCTTCCATAGCCAGAATATCCTTCCTCAGATAAGGAAATTAAAACTGTACACAGTACTCCAGGTATGGTCTCACCAAGGCCCTATACAATTGCAGCCATCCCCGATCCTGTACTCAAATCCTCTTGCTATGAAGGCTAACATGCTATTACTTCTTTACCGTGAGTTGCACCTGTCTGCTTACTTTCAGTAACTTGTTTCATTACACCCTTCCTTTCCTGTTTTTGCTACCAAAGTGGATAACCCCACATTTATCGTCATTATGCTTCATCTGTCATGCATTCGCCCAATCACTCCTCAGTGAAATTCTCCTTTGGATTCAGTTGATGTTTGGTTTTCCCAAACTTTGAGTTCTATTAAGATAACACTGTTTAACCCATTATCTTTTTAGAGGTTTATACAAATCTGAGGGGCACAGATAAGGTGAATAGCAAAGGCTTTTTCTCCGAAGGTGGGGGAATTCAAAATTAGGGGGCATATTTTTGAGGAAGATTTCAAAAGAACGCAGGGGCAACTTTTTCACACAGGGAGTGGTTAGTGTGTGGAATGAACTTCCAGAGGAAGTGATGGATGCAGATACAGTTACAAAGTTGAAAAGATATTTTGATAAGTACATAAATAGGAAAAGTTTGGAGGGATATCGGCCAAATGGAGGAAAGTGGGACTAGTTTAATTTGGAATCATGGTCAGTGTAGACTAGTTGGATTGCAGGGTGTTTCCATGTTGTATGAGTCTATGACGTTATCTAGAGCAAGCATTTCCAGTGAAACTAAGATGGCATCTATTTGTAACTCAGGATGAAAAGAATAGAAAAAGTAATGACTTGTTATAAAGTAAAAATCCTTTTGTTCATTGGCTAGTAAGCAATGAGTGAATTTGGAGATTCTCCTCACAATTTGAAAAAAGCATCTCAAAAAGGGGATTGTTTTCATTTCAACTACTTTAACTGTCTGTTATTCTGCCTGACCAGAGTAACAATGGGAAGAGACTGAAATGGTTGGAAATGGACAGCTAAGTGGCACTTAAATTAGATTGCACGTTGTGAGAGGTAAATCAATGTACTGAAGGCAATTGTGTAAAAGGAGGGCACTGCAAGATTCACTGAAGTGGAAAATTAAAGTCTTCAGGCACCAGGATGTGGAGCTGTAACCTGTAGAAGGAATTGGGCCTAGCATGAAATGAAAACAGATGCCGTAGTTGAGCAAGTTGGTTTCAAACCAAAATAGTTCATCTTAGGCATCAGTTGTAAGAACCAGCAATGCTTCTTATCACAATGTTTGTGTGTCAAAAACATATACCACCAGGCTCTGTGCATTTATGCATTGATTGCAAAAGGAAATATTCAAACATTTAAGAATGAGAGTCAAGAGCAGGACGAGGGCTTTCAAGCTGTCAAATCTGCTCCGCCATTCAATAAGATCCTGCAGACTTATAGGGAGAAGGCAGGAGAATGACATGGAGGAGTTGCTCATTTGGAGACCAGGCACAGACATGATGGACTGAATAGCCTCTCTCTGTGCTGTAACAGCTTTGTGATTCTGTGATCATGGCTAATCCGTTTGTGACTTTAACTCAAATAACTGTGACTCGTTAAAGACTAAAGACTCTCTCAGAGAAGAAATCCTTCCTCATCTCCATCTTAAATGTGAGACAGCTTATTTTGAAATCATGTCCTGAGGTCAACATTACAACAAAGGTTCAACATCCTCTTAGCATCGAGCCTTAAGACGCATCCCATTGCCCTATTCCAATCCCTGAATCTTATATGTGTCAATTAGATCAATTTTTATTCCACTATGATAAACAGAATACATTTCAGTGCGTCAGTTGTTTGTCTGCTTTTAATTCTTTCAGCAATGCTCATAGCCATCAACTAGCTGCAGGTTGAGTTGAATGTGTATCAGTGGATGAACATATTTGCACAACACGCCTCTTTGCAGAATTTTAACATGACTGCTGATATATTTATTTTAACCAGCTTCATGATACCAACTGTGTTAGTGTAACAGCCACTGTCATATTTTCTTGCTTGTACCGCAGCAAACTTATGATCCATAAAAGTATTCTTGCACTTATGCTTGCAATCTAGCCAGCAATTGTTTTACTGCTTATCATAAAACCCAATGATTTGACACACTTTGGGGTAGACTTTAACGTAAAGCTTAAAGAGGGCGATAACAAATTTGCAATCCATTTTACATCTCTCATTGGCTTCACTGTGAAGAAAAATGCGAAACTCTGTTAAACACTCGGCTGAATTGTTGTTATCAGCTTTTAAAATATTGCATAGAGTTCAAATCAACATTCTCATTTCTTAGTGCTTAAAAAGCTTACATTGTGCCAATAACTTAAAATCAGAACTGAGGGCTGCTTTAAGTCATGACACAAATATATATATTTTTATCAGAACTAGCCCACAGTAACTCCAGTCCCACTTATGTCAATGCTGTTAATTCTAATTACCCTCTGATTTTTCTTATTCTTTCATGGGATGTGGGTATTGCTGGTTGGGCCAGAATTCATTGTGTATCCCTAGCTGCCCTTCAGAAGGTGGTGGTAAGTGTGTTCTTGAGTTGCTGCAGTCCATGTGTTATAGGTAGACCCACAATGCACTAGGATTTTTGACCCAGCAACGTTAAAGGATCGGTGATATATTTCCAAGTCAGGATGGCGAGTGGCTTGGAGGTGGCTGTGTTCCCATTTATCCGTTGTCCCTGTCCTTTTAGATGGAAGTGGTCAGGGGTTTGGAAGGTGCTGTCTAAAGATCTTTGATGAATTTCTGCAGTGCATCTTCTTGATGGTACACACTACTGACCATGCTTCGGCCTAAATGATGTCAAGCTTCTTGGAGCTGCACTTACCTAGAGCAGTGAGGAATATTCCATCACACCCCTGATTTGTGCTTTGTGCATGGTGGACAGGCTTTGGGGAGGCAAGAGGTGAGTTATTCACAGAGGGATTCTTAGAATCCTACCTGCTCCTCTAGCCATAGTGATTATGTGGCTAGTTCAATTCACTTCAGATCAATGGTAACCCCCATGATGTTGATAGTGGGTTTTCAGTGATGGCTAGATTCTCTCTTATTGAAAATGGTCCCTCCATTGTGTGGCACAAATGTTACTTGACACTTATGGGTCAAAATCTGGTTATTGTTGAGGCTTTGCTGTATTTGGGAATGATCTGCTTTGGTATCTGAGAATTTGTGAATGGTGCTGAAGTTGTGCAGTTATCAGTGAACCTCCCTTTTTCTGACTTTAAGATGAAAGGATGTTCATTGATGAAGCAGCTGAAGATGGTAGGGCCAAGGACATCACATTGAGGAATTTCTGCAGTGATATCCTAGAACTGAGATGACTGACCTCCAGCAGCCACAACAATCTTCCTTCGTGCAATGTATGACTCCAACCAATAGAACTATTTTCCCCCTAATTCTTATTGACTCCAGGGCTTCTTGATACCACAATCAGTCAAATACTGTCCTGATATCAAGCACACTTGTACTCATGGGGCCATAGGTTTTCAGGTTTTTGAATAAAATTTAGCAGCTGGTGATGACCTATAGTGCTTAATGTATATACTGTCCTGAGTTGTTAGATCTATTCAAAATCTATCCCATCTGGTACAATGATAATGCCATACAACATGCGAGTATTCTCGACGTGAAGACAGGACTTTATCTCCAGCTATACTCTTATTGATATTGCAGCAGGCAGATTGGTAAGGATGAATTTGCACATTTTTCTCACTTGTTGGTTCCCTCACCACCTAACGTAAACACAGTCTAGCAGCTATTTCCTTTAGGACTTGACTCAATCGTGATATTGCTGAGTCACTTTTGGCAGTGGACATTGAAACCATCCACCCAGAGTACATTCTGCATTCTTCCTCCAATTGTTTTTAAACATGGAGGAATATTGATTCTTCAGCCAAGGTGGAACAGTACATGGTAATCAGCAGGAGGTTTCATCGTCTATATTTGACTTGATGCTGTGGGATTTCATGGAGTCCAGTTTCAGTATTGAGAACTCCACGGGCAACTCTCTCTCTACAGTATATCACTGTGCAGTCACTCTGCTAGGTCTGTTTTGATGGTGGAACAGGACATCGCTAAGGATGATGATGGTGGTGTCTGGAACTTGTCACTAAGGTGTGATGAGGTCAGGCTATTGCTTGACTAGTCTATGAGAAGCTCTCTCAATTTTTGTTCTTGTTTCCAATGCCTATGTTGATACCAAGGGTCCATCTGGTTTTATTCCTTTTTTGAGATTTTTTTAGTAACTGTTACAACTGAGCCATTTTCTAGATTATTTCAGGGGGGCAATTAAGAGCCAAGTGCATTGCTGTATGTCTGAAATCACACGTAGGCAATACCAGGTAAGGACAGCAGCTTCCTTCCCAAAAGAACATTCATGAACCAGATGGCTCTTTTTCCCCACTATTCAGGAATGGTTTCAAAGTCATCATAGACTTTTAATTCCGGTTTTCTATTGAATTTGAATTCCAGCATCTGCCATGGTGAGATTTGAACCTGGCTCCCCAGACCATTATTTGGGTCCCTGGATTACTAGTCTAGCAACAATATCATTAGGCTATCAACTCCCTTAATGGCCATGGTCATTTCCAACAAAAGGGAATCTAAACATCTCTCTTTAACATTCAATGGCAATACTATTGCTTATCGCCCACTATCAACACACTGGGAGTTACCATTAGCCAAAAACTTCACTAGATGAGCCAGGATAGGAATTTTACAGTGTGGGTAATTGACTTACTGACTTTCCAGAGAGTGTCCAACATCTACAAGGCACCAGTTAGGATGGGTCATTCTCCACTTGCCTGGATGAGTGCAGGCCAACAATATTCAAGATTTTTTGACACAATCCAAGGCAAAACAACCCGCTTAATCAGCACTTTAACCATACCTAAACCTCATATCCTCCACCACTAATACACAACATCAGCAGTGTATATTATCTGCATGATTCACTGCAGAAGTTTACCAAGACTCCTTTGACAGCACCTTCTAAACCTGTGACCTCCAGCACCTAGAGAGACCAGGACATCAGGCATATGGAAATACCAGAATCTGCATGTTCCCTTCCAAACACAAGCCGTCCACACTATATCAACTATATCAACATTCCTTCATTGTTGCTGAGTGTTCCTTCATCCTTCCTAATATCATTATGGGGGCACCAATACCAGACAGTAATCTTCAAAAGGATAGCTAACCATTACCTTCTCAAGGGCAACTAGGGTCGATCAACAAAATATTGGCCCCTGTGGCACTCATATCCCATGAAAGAAAATGAAAAGGTCAAGTAAACCCCTTTAGTTCTGCAAATCTGTATAGTCGTAATCAATTTGTATTCATAAAGGGTCTGACAGATAATATAGTGCTTCAAAAAAAACCCGAAAGAACTGCGGACGCTGGAAATCAGAAATAAAAACAAAAGTTGTTGAAAAATGTCAGCAGCTCTGGCAGCATCTATGGAGAGAAGTCAGAGTTAATGTTTCAGGTCCAGTGACCGTTCTTCAGAACTGATAGGAGCTAGGAAAACGATTTTTTTTTGCAGAAGGTAGGGTGCGGGGAGAACAAATGATAGGTGAAGAGAGAAAAAGCAGCCAGACAGATAAAGATCATTTCTGAAGAAGGGTCCCGATCCGAAACATCAGCTTTCCTGCTCCTCTGATGCTGCCTGACCTGTTGTGTTCCTCCAGCTCCACACTGTCATCTCTGACTCCAGCATCAGCAGTTCTTACTATCTCTAGACAGATAAAGGAGCGGGTAAAAGTCAGTCTGGGGGAATGAACAGCTGCTAATGGGGGCTAACAATAGGCAGTATGCAGTAGCAGTTGTGTAATGACAAGGCCTGGTGTGTGGGGGTAGGGTAAAGCGTGGATAAAGCTGCTCAAACCCTAAAATTGTTGAGCTCCATATCCAGAAGCCTGCAAGGTTCCCAAGTGAAAAATGAGGTCCTCTTCTTCTAACTTGTGCTGAGCTTCCCTGGAGCACTGCAGTAAGCCTGAGACAGAGATGTTGGCCAAAGAAGTCAGTGGTCAGTTGAAGTGGCAGGCAACTGGAAGCTCGGGGTCATTTTTTTCTTTCCGGACAGAATAATATAGGTGTTCTGCGAAGCGGTCACCCACTCTATGCTTCATTTCCCCAAGACTGCAGAGCAGACTACATTGTGAGCAGCGAATGCAGTAGACTGAGTGAAGAGCTTCACCAGGAAGGTCTGTTTGGGACCTGAGATAGTGAGGAGGGAGGAAGTAAACAGGCAGATGTTACATCTTCTGCAATTCGATGGAAAGTTACCACGGTGATGTGGGGATGTAGGGATATGTTGGGATTGAAGGAGGACTGGACAAGGGTGTCCCAGAGGGCATGTACTTGCGGAAGGCTGACAAGGGAGGGGAATATGTGTCTGGTGGTGGCATCCTGCTGGAGTTGGAGGAAATGGTGGCTAATGATCCTCGAGCTATGGATGCTGGTGAGATGGTGGTTGAGGACAAGGGGGACCCTTATCGCTGTTGCTGGAGGGAAGCGAGGGGGTGAGGGCCAAATTGTGAAATATGTTTTGGATCCAGCTGAGGGGCCTGTTAGCAACGGTGCTGGGGAATCCTCAGTTGAGGAAGAAGGTGGACATTTCTGAGGCCCCTTATCAAAGTTGGCATCATCAGAATAGATGCAATGGAGATGGAGGAACTGGGAGAATGCAATAGATTCAAAATGCAATGGAAACAAAAATGTTGAGGAAGGGAAGGGAGGCTTCAGAGATGGACTGGGTGAAGGTGAGAGAGCTGTGTGGAAATTGGAAGTGAAATAGATAAACTTTATCAATTGCGGATGAGAGAGTAAAGCAGCACCGATGACATCATTGATACACCGGAGAAAGAGTTGTGGGCAGGGGCAGGAATAGGACTGGATCAAGGAATGCACCCCACAAAGGCATAACTAAGGCCCATGCGGGTACCATGGCCACTCCTTTGGCCAATGCTTCAGTTCAATGATGGTTGAATTCAAGACTGCAATTTATGACAGTATAAATTATCAGCTACTGGGCTGAGGTAAATAAGAGCAGACAGAAAGTTGCTACAGACTTCTTGTTCATTCCAAAGCTATTCTTTGCAGGGTGATGTTAGCAGGATGGTCTCTTAACTGTGACATTGTGTCCACTCGGGTTTTGCCAAAAGAAAAATTCAGCCTAAGCTTTTCCTCTTACACTATCAGAATACATGCAAGAATGTCAAGCTTCAAAGGGAGAAACAATATATACTGCAAGAGAAATGCAGTCTAGTTGCGAAGTCAACTCTGATTGACCAAGACCTTGCCATGGTGATTACACCAGGAACTATGATCCCTATAGATAACACAGTTTGGAGCTGGACAAATACAGCAGACCAGGCAGCATCAGAGGAGCAGGAAAGCCGACATTTCGAAGGATCCTGACCCAAAATGTTAGCTTTCATGCTCTTCTGATGCTGCCTGGCCTGCTGTGTTCATCCAGCTCCACACTGTGTTATCTCTGATTCCAGTATTTACATTTCTTATTATCTCTGATGGTCCCCCATACTTCTGATTAATTCAAAAATGACACAATGCCTGGACATATGTGTTTTGTTCACAGAGGACAGATCCCTGTGTATGAATATATAGAGCTTCTAGGAAGTATAAGTGAGTGACATCTTTTGACAAACTACTTTCAATTTCACAAATTGTGCAATTTAACAGTAAAAAACCAAAACAAATCATTGTGGATATTTGGTTTAATTACAACTAGCTTATATACTTCAAATTCTTTTCTTATTTAGTGCCTGGTTTATGAATACTTCCGAATCTATTTATAAGTTGGGAGATATGCCTCAGCAAAGCCGAGTGAGCTTGTGAGCCAATCAGCACTCTTTTCTTCTGGAATATAAATGGTTGTGATTTTGTGAAACTAGGCATTTTTGCATTTGTTCTAAAGAGTGAAAAATAAAATCTTTGGCACCATGTTGCTCTTTCAGTAATATTTAAGTTACTTGCAGGCTATGGACAGACAGAAGATGCTGTTTCTTTTTTATAGACATTCATACCATTTGCTTTCTGATGATCTACTTTTATAGCTTTGCAGTATATAACCTCAGCATGTTTATTAACTAGCATGTGTTTTCCATCTACATTCCTGATTAATGGTCTTTTCAAAATTATCATTTGTATCATTTTGTATCATTTAAGTCTTCCTACCTATTGTGATTCAATTTTAGTAGCAATCTTTTGATTTTGTTTTTACAGAATCTCAATGAGCTCTTCAAAATGCATATCCAGCCCTCCATCTCATCCCCACCTCCTTGACCTGACACAACCTATACATCTTCATTCTCACCTATCTGCCCACTCTGTCATAGAACATAGAACAGTACAGCACAGTACAGGCCCTTCGGCCCACAATGTTGTGCCGAACTTTTACCCTAATCCTAAGGTCTATCTAACCTCCACCCCTACCTATACTATCATCCATATGCCTATCTAATAGCCGCTTAAATGCCCCTAATGAGGCCGACTCCACTACCCTCTCCGGCAATGCATTCCACGTCCCGACCACTTTCTTGAATAAAGAACCTACCTCTGACGTCTCCCCTATATCTACCTTCACTCACTTTAAAACTATGCCCCCTCATAAGCGCTACCTCCACCCGAGGTAAAAGTGTCTGGCTGTCCACTCTATCTATACCTCTGATCATTTTGTACACCTCTATTAAGTCACTTCTCATCGTTCGTCGTTCTAAAGAGAAAAGCCTTAGATCTCTCAACCTTTCCTCGTAAGACCTTCCCTCCATTCCAGGCAACATCCTGGTAAATCTCCTCTGCACCTTTTCCAACGCTTCCACATTTTTCCTGTAATGAGGCGACCAGAACTGGACACAATACTCTCGATGTGGCCTTGATCGTGCCAGCTACGTGACATTCCTTACAAAATCTTATCCATTGTTGCTTGAATGATTTTTTGAAAAATACTTCACACCCATTGGGCAATTTTGCTTTGTTTATAACCCAATATGTGCATTCATCATGAGATACCGTGGACCCCCATGATCCGTATTGCGCAATGTATAAGCATGAGACTGTAGTGATTGTAACAAGGTCAGCCAGATGATCCTCTTGGAATATGATTTCTCTGACTGAGGCTGCTAATCTGTGCGAATCGGGTAGCCCTGGCTCACAGATATAAGGAGGAGTGTCAAACGTTCGATTCACTCTGAGAGCTGGCTCTGGGGAAACCAGACCAGCGTTAAGTGCTATGCACATGTAAATAAAAGGTGCCTTGCTGACAGGATACCAGCCCCTGTGGAGCTATTTCAGAGACAAATTGTACTTTGTGAATATATTTGAATCTTGCTAACTCCATACACAATTTTTTGAATACCTTCCTACATAATGCTCCTCACCTACTACCTGCTTGATTATAGCTTTGTGTTCTGTACATAATGTCACAGCTTTGCCTGACTTAGGAGCTAATACTATTGGCATTGCCCAAATGCTGTGGTTATTTTTCATTAACATCCAGTGAAAAATAACTACAGCTGTCTACTGAGTCCAATCATGCAGCTTTTTACTGTCTTTGATGGCTTAGGGTTGGAATGATCCATTGGGATGGTGATGGCTGCTTTGAGTGGCATATCATTTGTCTTGTTGGGAGGAACAAGATTGGTTAGTCTGTCTTAAACTTCTGGGACAACCTCCTCTCTCAAAATTGTTTTCTTGCAGTAAACATTGCCTTATTCTTTGTCTCTAACTTGATGGTCTGTAATATTTCTAGTCTGAGACATGTCTCCAATGTTCCAATGTATGTACCAACTGGCTCTTGCAACCTCTCATATATTCCTAGTCTTTTTGATTTATCCCATAGTTGGAGCCAATTGGCCTGTTTCAGATGTAACAGTGTGAGTGCAACAGCAACTTTACCCTTTCTGTAACAGTGCTAGAGAGTTTAAATCAGACAATTCAGAACGAACTTACCCAAAGCAGCAGCCCATTGGATTCAGGATCAGTGAAGCTCACGAGCATAACTCAGTAGAAACCTTAGCCACCTGAGCAGGTAGATTAGCAGCAGCCGGTGAAGTTTATTCATCAGTCCCTATTACAGTTCTTGGCCGAAGATATTTATACTTTGATGCACTTCATTGCCAAATCTGTTTTGTAATGAGAGGTTGCAAAAGAAAGGCAGGCATAATGCCTAGTTGAATCAGAGATAGTAGGAACTGCAGATGACAATCCCTCTTCCGTACCTACACCGGCCCCAAACCCCACCTCTTCCTCCGTTACATTGATGACTGTATCAGCGCCGCCTCGTGCTCCCACGAGGAGCTCGAACAGTTCATCCACTTCACTAACACCTTCCACCCCAACCTTAAGTTTACCTGGACCATATCTAACAC
>NC_063335.1:102408998-102437955 GCF_021869965.1 Rhincodon typus | reverse complement strand
AGACCCTTCATCAGAAATGCATTTCTGATGAAGGGTCTAGGCCCGAAACGTCAGCCTTCCTGCTCCTATGATGCTGCTTGGCCTGCTGTGTTCATCCAGCTCTGCACCTTGTAATCCCAAACTAATGCAGGTACATTTCCCTCCAAACCTTTCCTATTCATGTGCCTGTCCAAATGCCTTTTAAATGTTGTAACTGTACCTGCATCTACCACTTCCTCTGGCAGTTCCTTCCAGTGTGATTCACCCTCTTTGTGAAAAAGTTACTCCTCAGGTCCCTTTTAAATCTTTCTCTCTCATCTTAAAAATATACCCCCTAATTTTGAACTCCCCAACCTAGGGAAAACACCTTTGCTATTCACGTTGCTCCTCATGATTCTATAAACCTCTATAAGGTCACCCATCAATCTCCTACTCTCCAGTGAAAAACATCCCAGCTTATCCAGCCCTTCTCTACAATTCAAACCCTTCAGTCCTGGTAATATCCTGGCAAATCTTTTTTTGAACTCTCTACAATTTAATAATATTCTTTCTGTAGCAGAGCAACCAGAAATATACACAGTACTCCAAAAATAGTCTCACCAGCATTCTGTACAACCTCAACGTGACACCCAAATCCTGTACTCAGTGGTCTGAGCACTGAAGGCAAGTGTGCTAAAGGTCTTCTTAACCACCCTGTCTACCTGTGACACAACTTTCAAAGAACTATGTACCTGAACCCCTATTATGCCACCAGATTCACGGACACCTTTCTCAGCGAAACAGATGTTGAGAGGCAATAGCCTTCATCACTGCAGGGACCTTCTGATGTTCACTGCACAAGCTTTATATTTCAAGCTCCGCTGCATAGCACTTAAGCTGCTGCAAGTCAGGAACGGGCCCTCACACTGTGCTGTTTGATTACTATCACTGAGGATATGGGTTGGAAGTAAAGGTGAGCTCACTCCCGATATTTTGGGTAAGGACATGGAGGTGTTGGTGCATAACACTGATGAGAGGATAGCTGTCCATTTTTCCAATTTGCAGACCATCACAGGAGACCAAGCCAATATCTATCCAAATTACAGTCCTTGTAAATGCTGCTTCCCAAGTGAATGTTAATGCCCAGTGGTGTGGGAAGAAGGTTGAAGAAGGAGGTTGGGCAGAAGAAGGTTTTCTGCATGTTATCTTCTCTTTGTTACCACCCACTCATACTGCCACCACTCATTCTATCTCTGCCATTATTCTCATCTCTCACCAAGGAATTTGGACTCCAACCTTTACTATAGCGTGCAGCATAACACACTCAATGGCACTTACCCACCTTATCCTCCCAAACTACTAATTCTTCTGGCCCTCTGTGCACTTTACTCACTCACTGTTAACACCTCACCACCTTTCCTGCTCATACATCATGACTAAATCTTCTTGACTTGCATGGTGGCTCAGTGGTTAGCACTGCTGCCTCAGTACCAGGGACCCGGGTTTGTATCCAGCCTCGGGCGACTGTCTGTGTGAAGTTTGCACATTCTCCTCGTGTCTGCGTGGGTTTTCTCAGGGAGCTTCAGTTTCCTCACACAGTCCAAAGATGTGCAGGTTAAGGTGGATTGGCCGTGCTAAACTGCCCACAGTGTCCAGGGAGATGCAAGCTAGGTTACAGGGACAGGGAAGGGCGTTGGGTCTGAGTGGGAAGTTCTTCAGATGTTTAGTGTGGACTCGATGGGCTGAATGACCTGCCTCAACACTGTAGGAATTCTATGATACGAAACTGGGGGAGGGCAAATTATGTTAATATTAGGCAGGAACGAGGGAGTGTTAATTAGGAGGAACTATTATCAGGCAAGTCCACATTTGAAACAAAAGCAGAAGCTGCTGGAAAATCTCAGCAGGTCTGGCAGCATCCGTGAAGAAAATATCAGAGTTAACATTTCGGATCCGGTGACCCTTCCTCAGAACTCACTGGACCCGAAACGTTAACTTTGATTTTTTTCTTCATAGACGCTGCCAGACCTGCTGAGCTTTTCCAGCAACTTTTGTTTTTGTTCCTGATTTACAGTATCCATGGGTCTTTCAATTTTTATTTAGTAGGTTCACATTTGACACGTGGGAACTGTTTAAAGATCTGCTGAGGAGAGTGCAAGACCAGCATGTTCTAGTAAGGAGGAAGGATAAGGATGGCAAGGTAAGGGATCCTTGGATAATGAAGGAGTTTGTGAAGTTAGTCAAAAGGTAAAAAGAAGCCTACGTAAGGTTTAGGAAGCTAAAATCGGACAGGGTCTGTGAGGAATATAAGGAAAGCAGGAAAGTACTTAGGTAGGGAATTAGGAGTGCAAGAAGGGGTCATGAAATGACCTCGGCAAGTAGGTTTAAAGAGAATGCGAAGGCATTCCGTAGCTACATTAAAACAAGAGGATAACGAGGGAAAGATAGGCCAGTCAAAGATAAAGGAGGGAACGTGTGCTTGGAGGCAGAGAATATACTTGGAGATGAGATCATAAGTGAGTACTTTGCATCTGTATTCATCCAGGAAAAGGCTTTGGAGGATAGTGAGATTTGTGTGGAGTATGCTAACATGCTAGGGCATTTTGAGATCAAGAAAGTAATGGTGTTGGATCTCTTGAAGAGCATTAAGGTGGATAAGTCCCCAGGGCCTGAAGGTATCTACCCTAGGTTATTGAGCGAGGCAAGAGAGGAGATTGCTGGGGCCTTGACCAAGATCTTTGTATCTTCACCAGCCACTGGAGAGGTTCCAGAGGACTGGCAAGTAGCTAATGTTGTTCCTCTGTTCAAGAAGGGAAATAAGGATAATCCAGGAAACTACAAACCAGTGAGTCTCACATCAGTGATTGGGAAACAATTGGAGAGAATTCTTAGGGATAAGATTTATGCTCATTTGGAAAAGCATGGCCCAATTAGGGACAGTCAGCATGGATGTGTACAGGGCAGGTCATGTCTTACCAACCTGATTGAATTTTTCAAGGAGATGACAAAGGAGATGATGCGGATAGGGCAGTGGATCTTGTTTACATGGATTTTATAAAGCTTTCAACAAGGATGGTAGGTTCATCCTGAAGATTAAGATGCATGGCATCTGCAGTGACTTGCAACGTGGATTCAAAATTGGTTTGCCAATAGGAGACAGAGGGTATTAGTCGAAGAGTGTTTTTCAGGTTGGAGGTCCATGACTAGTGGTGTTCTGTAGGGATCTGTACCGACACCTCTGCTGTTTTTGATATATATAAATGACTTCGATGAAAATGTAGATGGATGGGTAAGTAAGTTTACAGACGATACAAAGATCGGTGGAGTTGTGGATAGTGTCGAAGATTGTCACAGGATACAGCGGAATACAGATCAGTTGCATATACGGGCAGAGAAATAGTAGATGGAGTTTAATCTGGTTAAGTGTGAGGTGCTGCACTTTGGGAGATCAAATGTTAAGAAAAAGTATACAGTTAATGACAGGGCTGTGAACAGCATTGATGTACAGAAGGATCTTGGGGTTCAAGTCCACAGCTCCTTCAAAGTAGACATGCAAGTAGATAGGGTGGTAAAGAAACCATGTGCCATGCTTGCCTTCATTGGTCAGGGAACTGGGTCAGGACGTCATGTTGCAGATGTATAAGACTTTGGTTAGGCCACATTTAGGGTATTGCATTCATTTCTGGTCGCCACATTATAGGGAGGATGTGAAGGCTCTGGAGAGGGTACAGAAGAGGTTAACCAGGATGCTGCCTGGATTAGAGGGTATGAGCTATACAGAGAGGCTAGAAAAACTCGAGATAGTGGAAATGCAGATGCGGGAGAATCTGAGATAACAAGGTGTAGAGCTGAATGAACACAGCAGGCCAAGCAGCATCAGAGGAGCAGGAAGGCTGACGTTTCGGGCCTAGACCCTTCTTCAGAAATGGGGGAGGGGAAGAGGGTTCTGAAATAAATAGGGAGAGACGGGGAGGCGGATAGAAGATGGATGGAGGAGAAGATAGATGGAGAGGAGACAGACAGGTCAAAGAGGCAGGGATGGAGCCAGTAAAGGTGAGTGTAAGTGGGAAGTTAGGGAGGAGATAGGTCAGTCCAGGGAGGACGGACAGGTCAAGGGGGCGGGATGAGGTCAGTAGGTAGGAGATGGGAGTGGGGCTTGAGGTGGGAGGAGGGGACAGGTGGGAGGAAGGACAGGTTAGGGAGGTGGGGACGAGCTGAGCTGGTTTTGGGATGTGGTAGGGGGAGGGGAGATTTTGAAACTTGTGAAGTCCACATTGATACCATTGGGCTGCAGGGTTCCCAAGCGGAATATGAGTTGCTGTTCCTGCAACCTTCGGGTGGCATCATTGTGGCACTGCAGGAAGCCCAGGATGGACATGTTGTCTGAGGAATGGGAGGGGGAGTTGAAATGGTTCGCAACTGGGAGGTGCAGTTGTTTAGTGCGAACCGAGCGTAGGTGTTCTGCAAAGCGGTCCCCAAGACTCCGCTTGGTTTCCCCGATGGAGAGGAGGCCACAACGGGAACAGCAGATGCAGTATACCACATTAGCAGATGTGCAGGTGAGCATCTGCTTGATGTGGAAAATCTTCTTGGGGCCTGGGATGGGGGTGAGGGGGGAGGTATAGGGGCAGGTGTAGCACTTCCTGCGGTTGCAGCGAAAAGTGCCGGGTGAGGTGGGGCTGGAGGGGAGTGTGCAGCGGACAAGGGAGTCATGGAGAGAATGGTCCCTCCGGAAAGCAGATAAGGGTGGGGAGGGAAAATGTCTTTGGTGGTGGGGTTGGATTGCAGATGGCGGAAGTGTCAGAGGATGATGCGTTGGATCCGGACGTTGGTGGGGTGGTACGTGAGGACGAGGGGGATTCTGTTTTGGTTGTTATTGCGGGGAGTGGGTGTGAGGGATGAATTGCGGGAAATGCGGGGGACACGGTCGAGGGTGTTCTCGACCACTGAGGGGGTGAAGTTGCGGTCCTTGAAAAACGAGGACATCTGAGATGTGCAGGAGTGGAATGCCTCATCCTGGGAGCAGATGGGGCAGAGGCGAAGGAATTGGGAATAGGGGATGGCATTTTTGCAGGAAGGTGGGTGGGAGGAGGTGTATTCTAGGTAGCTGTGGGAGTCGGTGGGCTTGAAATGGATATCGGTTTCTAGGTGGTTGCCAGAGATGGAAACAGAGAGGTCCAGGAAGGAGAGACAGGTATTAGAGATGGTCCAGGTGAACTTAAGGTTGGGGTGGAAGGTGTTGGTGAAGTGGATGAACTGTTCACGCTCCTCGTGGGAGCACGAGGCGGCGCCGATACAGTCATCAATGTAACGGAGGAAGAGCTGGGGTTTAGGGCCAGTGTAGGTACGGAAGAGGGATTGTTCCACGTAACCTACAAAGAGGCAGGCATAGCTTGGGCCCATGCGGGTACCCATGGCCACCCCATTGTCTGTAGGAAGTGGGAGGAATTGAAAGAGAAGTTCTTGAGGGTGAGGACGAGTTCGGCTAAGCGGATGAGGGTGTCAGTGGATAGAGACTGGTTGGGCCTGCGGGACAGGAAGAAGCGGAGGGCCTTTAGGCCATCTGTATGGGGAATGCAGGTGTACAGGGACTGGACGTCCATGGTAAAGATGAGGTGTTGGGGACCGGAGAATTGGAAGTTCTGGAGGAGGTGGAGGGCGTAGGTGGCGTCACGGACGTAGGTAGGGAGTTCCTGGACCAAGGGGGACAAAATGGAGTCAAAATGGAACGCTGCAGCCCAATGGTATCAATGTGGACTTCACAAGCTTCCAAATCTCCCCTCCCCCTACCGCATCCCAAAACCAGCCCTGCTCGTCCCCGCCTCCCGAACCTGTCCTTCCTCCCACCTATCCCCTCCTCCCACCTCAAGCCCCACCCCCATCTCCTACCTACTAACCTCATCCCGCCCCCTTGACCTGTCCGTCCTCCCTGGACTGACCTATCTCCTCCCTAACTCCCCACCTACACTCACCTTTACTGGCTCCATCCCCGCCTCTTTGACCTGTCTGTCTCCTCTCCACCTATCTTCTCCTCTATCCATCTTCTATCCACCTCCCCCTCTCTCCCTATTTATTTCAGAACCCCCTTCCCCTCCCCCATTTCTGAAGAAGGGTCTCGACCCGAAACGTCAGCTTTCCTGCTCCTCTGATGCTACTTGGCCTGCTGTGTTCATCCAGCTCTACACCTTTTATCCTTGAAAAACTCGAGTTGTTTTCTCTTCAGCAGCACCCGAGAGTCTATAAAATTACGAAATGCATAGATAAGGTTGATGGTCAGAATCTTTTTCCCAGAGTTGATTATGTCTAGTACTAGGGGGCACGCATTTAAGGTTAGGGGGAAAAGTTCAAAGGAGATGTGAGGGGCATTTTTTTTTACACAGAGAATGGTAGGAGTCTGGAACGCACTGCCAAAGATTGTGGTGAAGGCAGATACAATCGGGGCATTTAAGGGACTTTTAAATAAGCACATGAATATGTAAGGATTGGAGGGATATGGACCAATGGCAGGCAGACGGGATTAGTTTAATTTGGCGTCATGTTCGGCACAGCATCATGAGCCAAAGGGCCTGTTCCTGTGCTGTACAGTTCTATGCTCTTGGTCGTATCATCCTACAATTCACTTCTATCACACTCAATCTTCCCATTTTCCTCGTTGCAGGAAAAATTGCACCTTATCCCAGACTGATGTCTCCACAGCACTGTGACTGACCTATCTGTCATCCCTGGACTGATTGCACTTAACCTGCAGGAGGCCCAGTTCCGAACTGCAAGGGCATGGATCCCCAGCCTCTGGTGGGGAGATGATGGTGTAATGGTTCTGGGGCTGGTCTTATCGTGGACAGCCCAAGGTAGTTATCTGGGACCCATGTTTGAACTCAGCCACAGCAGTTGGTGGAATTTCACGTCAGGTAACATCAAATGATGGCCATGAAGCCATGACCATAAAACCCCTTCTGATTCACCAAAACCCTTCAGGGAAGGAAATCTGCCATCCTTACATGGTCTTGCCTACACATGACTCCAAGCTCATAGCTCTTCGAAATAGCCTAGCAAACTCTACTATTGGATCAAACAGATGGAAAATCTTGAAGGGATGAAATCATCTTGGTTACCTGGTGTCCATCGAGGTAGTAGTTATGACAATGGCATCATCTGTACAATGTTTCTTTGAGGTCTGGAGTGTGGAAGTGGCTGGGGACCTACCAGAGCGGAAATCCAGTGGTCTGCGGTAAGGTGGCTAGTGTACCCAGATGTCTGCCGGTGGCGAGATAGGTGGGACAATATTCATATTTCAGCTGAAAAGTGGCAAGATACATTTGGTCCTTATAATAACCATCTCTAAAAGGGCAGAATCTACCATAATCCCTTAACATTCATTAGCATACCATCACTGAATTCCCCACCATCAATGTCCTGGCTGTCACCTTGTCCAAAAACTGAACTGGACTCACTGTATACATACATACAGTGACTACAAAAGCAGGTCTGAGACTAGGAATCCTGCAACAAATAACTCATCACCTGACTCCCTAAAGCCTATCCAGCATTTATAAAACCAAAGTCAGGAATGTTACTCCCTACTAGAAGAGTGCAGCGCCAACAACATTTAAGAAGCTTGACTCCATCCAAGACAAAACAGACTGCTTGATTGGCATCACATCCATAAACATTCGTTCCTTCCATCACTAACACCCCGACACCATTTTCATCTAAAAGGACAACAGCTGCTGATACATGGGAACTCACCACAATTGTCTCCAGGGTGATTAGGGAAATGGAATTAATAATGGAACAGCCAGCAAGGCCCACAATCTCTGTATGAATAAAGAAAAAGCAGCCAACTGTGCATGGGTGACCTTCTGGACTGGAACCAGGTGATTCCCTTGACTGACTGAGGTAATACTTATTGCCTGACTGTAGTTCCCTTTCACCTCACTCAGGACTGTTCCCTTTGGACATGCCCACATGGTCATTTGCTTGAATACAATATGCATGTTGGTAAACCGTTGTTACCTACTATAGGTGTGATGTTGACATAACACAGTGCACACAGCAATTCAGTGCTGCCCACTATGCAAGCCTGCTTGCCTTTCCCTCTATTCCAAACATCCACGTAAGCCACAGTGCCTGTAACTGAGCCATGAAGACCCAGTACACTTAGGAAGTATTGTGACCCACAACGGCTGACAAATGTGCACTGAGAAAGCATGTGAAACTGACAGAAGATGGCAAGTCCAAGTGAGCACAAAGTGGGTGCATCCACTGTCTCACTAACAGACAATAACCCTGACCTTGGAAGGAACATGGCAGTAAATTCCTTGTTGCCATTTTTATTATGTTGTTCTCTGTTGCCAGGAGTCTTATGGTGCAGTGGCAGTGTCCCTAACTCTGGGCTAGAATCCCACATGCTCTGCAGGTGTGTCATAACATGTTTGAACACGCTGACTGAAATGTCTACACGCTTGTTCCCAATCAGTGGGGCAGGTATAAACATGCAGACCAGGATTCTTGTAGTGCAGTTGTAGTGTCCCTCCCTCTGAGCCAGGAGGCCGGTGGGACAAGTTCCCACCTGCTCCAGAGCTGTGTTATATCACCTCTATGATCAGAAAATATCTGAACACACAGTTCACTTTACATGATCCTGAGTTTTGCATTCTAGAACTATATACAAATTAATTTCACATTAATTTCTTACGACAATTGAAGCAAAATGTTTTATGTGTAGAAAATGTTGAAAATATAACCTTTCCTTAAGTGATCATTCAGAATTCTGTATCTATATAACAGATTCATGATGTCCATTGTGCAGAGCAGCAGTGTTATAAAAATAACCATTAGTGTTGCTTCATGGTGCATCCTAATACATCAGCAACATTTTAATCATTATTTTAATTGAAAATTCTGTTCAAAGGATAAGAAATGACATTAATTGTATTGTCAGCAGGTAACAAGAAAACCTAGTCCAACTGTAATCCACTGCTTTAGCTGTTTCAGAGTCATTAAAACGCTGAGTTAATCAAATTAATTAGGTATAATGTTTGATTACTTGTGAACCTGAAGTTTCTTATTCGTTGCTGGCAGTCATTTATTGCTATGCTAAACCTAGATTGGAAGATGCAGCATTTTATTAACAGTTCACAAAATATCCTGATGAACTGGATTGCAATTTTCTACTGTGTGGTTTCACATAACTTTGGAAAAGATAAGAAATGATTGTAGTTACAGGTATCTTCTGAATTCTGCTTCTTTAAGCATTTTCTTCAAAACTGATCACAAACTATTCCATGGCCTGTTCTACATTCTCACATTTGTAGAAGCCTCAGATGTGCAGTCCCTGATCAAGCCAGTCAGTCTAGCAGTCTGTTTCACACCTAAAGATGCCTCAGTGTGTGGGTGTAATGCAATCTCCGTACAACGAGGTGTGACAGATAATGCAGGCTGTCACTGCTCTGAAAGCCTTAACATTTTCCAATTCCAGAGAATACCTGAAGTAAGTAAGACTGAATAAAAAAGACTTTTTTTTCCATTTTGGATTTGAAGCATGGCTGTGGGCAATTGAGAGGACATCACATCCACGCATGACATGTGATGACTTTTCTCATAAATAATCCCCTCTTCAGCTTGTGTTGTGTGCGAGTGAACACCAAGGGACTTAAATGGCGAATCATATGCAGAGGGTAGCTGGAGGTTTTGCCCCTTCTAACACCTCCTGGGTTTGAAGGTTTAAGGGTTACCTAGGCACCTTTTAACTCATTGCAAGCCAAGGTCTCCAGAACTGATAGTGTTCATCACTGCCATCGCCAGGTACTAGAGATTCTGCCCAGCGCCAGAAGGCTTCATGGATGCCTCACTGAGCACTCTGCTCCAGGCTGTCTGGGCCAGAGGGGAGGTCCTCTTCCCCTCTGATGGACAAATGATTCCCTCCCACCACACCTGGGCAGCTTAGGCACAGGTTACTACAAAATCACTGCTTCGTCTAGACATAAATGCAGTGAAACACAACGCAGGAAATGGTCTCCTCCGCTCTGCAAGGGGTAAATTTCCCTGCAACTTCACACTCATATGCCCATCACCCGGTGTAACCCTGCCACAACACAGCCTTTTCACATATGCAGGCCCACTTCCCTTTCACTGAAAAGGTCACACCCACCTTGCGCTGACAATCTTCCAATACTTCCCGGGCATCTGCACTTCTCATCTGGCAGGAGTATCAAGTGTTATGCACATAATTCCATGACACTCAACCCTTCTCTTCCTCTCATTGCAGGACAAGCTGTAACACAGCATGAAGGAGAGGGCCCAGACTGGTGGAGTGCTCCACATCCTCACCAACTTTCAACAGGATGCCATCCAGTTGATGGATTAGACCCAAGAGTAGTCCTATGCTGCTGGTGAACTTGGAATGACCGAAGCCAGTGAGGAGCATAGTTGTCTGCTCTTCTCAGAAATGAAGCCAATCTCACACATGCCCTTCATCACCAATAAATTCATGCAAAGAATGCACCAGCAAGACATTCATCTTCATTATCCACCTGCACAGATACGTGCCCTTGAGTCAACTTAGTTAATGTAGTACTGGGGACAAAACTGTTGCTCAATACTAACACGTGTCTACAACTGGTGGAGGAAGAAATGCCTGACACTTAGAATACTGTCAGAGAATATGCCTGTGTGCTGTGACAGAGTAAACCCACAGAGACAGACATCGGGACCATCAGTAAGTAATGGCAAAGATCTTCACTTAAATGAAGTGAAAGAAAGATACGGGGTAGGCCATTAAAGAGGAATTTCTTCACCAGGAGAGTGTCTATTGTGGAGGTCCACCATGCGAGTACTTATCTGCTTCCAATGCAAAGGATAGTGTCTGCCTTGGATGACCAACTCCAACAGAGTGCCCAATTGCTGCATGGACCTGCACTCAATCACTTTAGCCACGGATGTTCAGCGTTAATGTCAAGATTGGGGTATGAAGCAACTCGACCTTATTTCAGATATCTCTTCTTCTCAAGGAGTCAGGGAGAAGCAGCAACTATTAGACAGTTCCATCTCAGGACGCTCCAGAAGTGTCCTTTCTCTCCAACTGCTTTCTGGATAGACTCTATTTTGTACAGCGTATGAAGCGAAGGAGTGCATAACTGCATTGAGCTGGAGACTCTGATCAATCCAGGGTCCTCTGGGCACACCAGTCAGCAGGCTTCTCCATTCCAGCTACAGGCATGGTGCCTGCAAGTAGAAGTACTGGTAGGCACAGAAAGAGTAATTCCTTTTTAGGATATCTCCATGAAATGGGTATTTCAGAAATGTATAGAAATATGATATGTAATATATCTTCACTTTCACTGTTCGAATATTTGTTGCAATCTCATTTTCTTGCTGGGTGCTGACATGGTTGTCTGAAGTGAAAGCAGTGCAGAATCCTGCCCATTGCAAGGAGATGCCACTCTTCCCTTTGAATGTCTCACTGCATCAGCAATGCGTGTGCTTGCAGTCCCTCTCATAGTCCAGAGAACCATGAACATAGCATTTCAGCCGTACAGTCAAAGCTAAAGATGGCGAGTTTGGGGACATACACTTTGTCTCTTCTGATCAAAGGTTGGAAATGGACTGATTGTAAGAAGGTCAGCCAGCGGGACCTTATAGAACTTCCAGATTGGGGCTGTTAATCTGGTCCAATCAGGGAGCCCTGGCTGACAGATATAAACAGGAGCATCAGAGATGCTGAACTCTGGGAGCTCGCTCTGACAAAGCTGTGCGAGAGTCAAGGACTTTCCACAAGTAAATAAAGGGTGATTTTGTGATGGGATACAGGCCTCTGTGGAGTTATTTCAGGAAAATGGCACATTAGGACATAGAAATGTAGAAGGGTAGATAATAGGAGCAGGAGTAGGCCATTCAGTTCTTCGAACCTGCTCCACCATTCAATATGATCATGGCTGATCATCCTACACAGTACCCTGTTCCTGCTTTCTCCCTATAACTTTGATACCTTTAGGTCTAAGAACAATATCTAACTGCTTGAAAGCATTTAATGTTTTGACTTAAATTGCTTTCTGTAGCAGAGAATTCCATTGGCTCTCCACTGTCTGGGTGAAGGAATTCCTCTTTAATGGCCTACCCTGTATCCCCTGGTTCTGGACTCTCCAGTCACGAGGACCATCCTGTCTGCATTTACCCTCTCTAGTCCTGTTGGAATTATTTCGGTTTGTACGAAATTCCCCCTCATTCTTCTAAATTCCAATGAATAGAGATCTAACCATACCAGTCTTGCTAGCTCAGGAATCAGACTGGAAAACCTTTGTTGCATCACCTGCCAGCTGTCTCTACTCTACTTAATTAATTTGCATGTTAACTATTTTGAAACTGAATTTCTTTACTGTACTTTTCAACTGCAATAATGCCTCCTGATTTAAACCACAAACCAATCAAAAGAAACACAGAAGAAATACCCACCCACTGCCTACCTGCTTTCTTGTGACAAAACACATTATTTTTGACAGATAGAACAATGTTGAAAGGATTCTCTATTGCTGGTTTTTATCTTTCACTTCCTTATACAGGTTTGTTCATCCCTTTATGAAGCTGTGGTCACCACTCACTCTTGAGCTTATCAGAAGCTTCTGACCCCACTCTCTTGCGTGGTCTTTATGAAGCAGATTTCCCCATACTTTTGCACGCTGTTTCAGAAGTTCCAGATTCTCCTCTCTCTTGCTGTTTTCGGATTAGGTGTCTGTGAGATTCCATAGAAGTCCCCTGAAGCTCACTGAAATGACCCCTGAGTCATAGAATCATACAGCATGGAAACAGACAACCAATCCATGCCTACCATGTTCCCAAACTAAACTAGTCCCACATGCCTGTGCTTGGCCCATATCCCTCCAAACCTTTCCCATTCATGTACTTATCCAAACATTTTTTAAATATTGTAACTGTACCCGCATCGATCACTTCCTCGCCTTAAAAATATGCTTCCCAGTTTTGAACTCCCCCACCACAGGAAAGGACCCTCATCATTCATCTTATCTATGTCCCTCATGACTTCATAAACCTCAATAGGGTCACTCCTCAACCTCTTAAGTTCCTGTGAAAATAAGTCCCTGTCTTTCTAAGATAACAAGGTGTAGAGCTGGATGAACACAGCAGGCCAAGCAGCATCAGAGGAGCAAGAAAGCTGACGTTTCGGGTCTGGACCTCCCACACACTCTCCCTGTCTTTCTAGTCTATTTTATACCTTAAATCCTGTATTCCCACCAACATCCTGATAACCTTTTTCTGTTTATTAACAGCCTTCCTATAATATAAGTTTTTCTCCCATGTCATAATCATTATATATAAATGGTAGTCATTCTCAAGTGAGTTACTTGGATTACTTACCTTGACAACATTTAACATATATTATGTCTTTATCTCTCCCAGTCCTCCACAAATCTTTGACTTGATCCTTCCATGTGAGTAGCTGGGTAAGAAATGTCTGTAAGAAGGAATACTAGAACTTAAGATTAAGTTGGTAGCGGTAATTTTCTTTGCTGGCTTCTGTTAGATCAGAGATTTAATTGATCTGGTGTCCTGACAGCTCACCCTGAATAGGATAAACTTACTGAACGGTCTGTGTTAATGTAACTGCTGGAACGTATGGGAAAATTAAGTTGTTTCTTCTTCTCTATCAATAGTACCTGAATCGTGCAATGCTGTTACTTGTCTGTGAAAAGATTGGAGTTGGAGTGATTGTTGTTACTTTGTTCCATTGCAGTATTGACCTCTTCTGCATTTGATTTGGTGTCCAATCCTGAAGCTGTTCAAAGTTTTCATAATTGTGCTTTCCACATTTGCCAATTTGCAGATCTATCATATAAATCTGATAGCTTGAAGTTCAGTACCAGTGAATTTTGTTTGTATTGGCTGATTGTTATTGGACACATTAAGTCGTTGATTATTTTATTGATTTGGATAATGATTGTTAATTTGATCTTCTAGCATGACAATCATTTTGCTGACTTGCTGGATTTGTTGATTAAATTGTTGTTGAATTTTGTTGCTGTCGATTGTTTTTGTAGAACAAAAAATGAAAACTGTTAATGCTCCTACTGTTCTAAATGGTGTTTTCATTACAAAGTTCAGTCTTTCTTTACTGACATGGCACATTCATAGAGACACATTCCTTTTCAAAGATGGCACCAAGATTTCCAAAGTATCTGTGAGTTGAAATATTCTCAAATTGGCTTCAATCAATAAGATTCATTGATTTTTCTGACAGTATGAAAGATGGCTGTAGCCAAGTGGTTTATAAAATCATGAGGGTCATAGATAAGGTGAATAACAAAGGTCATTTCCCTAGGGTTGGCTAGTTCAAAACTACATGACATAATTTTAAATTGTGAGGAGAAAAATTTAAAAGGCAACTTTTTCACACAGAGGGTGGTTTGTATGTGGAATGAACTGCCAAGGGAAGTGGTAAATGTAGGTAGAGTTACTACATTTAAAAGACATTTGGACAGGTATGTGAATCGGATAGGTTTAGAAGGATATGGCCAAATGCAGTCAAATGGGACTAGTTTAGTTTGGGAAACTTGGTCACCATGGACAAGTTGGACAGAAGGGTCTGTTTTCATACTGTATGACAGTACGACTGTCAGATTGACTGCAACACAGGATTACCCCATTCATCCTTCCATCCCTTCACTATTTTGACAGCTCAGGCAATGCCAATTGTATTTTTTCTTTGATTTTGAAGCTCTATGCCATTCAGCCATAAGCAGTCCTTCATAATTTGCACTGCCTTAATCTAATCTGCGGAATCACTCTTTTATATTGAGCACTATTTGTAGGAAGTGCTGAGGGCAGCAAGGACAAAGAATATAATTTGGGATGGGGAGAGACTTGAATTTCATCAGGCTCAGTGATTAGCACTGCTGCCTCTCAGCACCAGGGACCCGGGTTCGATTCCACCCTCAGGCGACTGTCTGCGTGGAGTTTGCATATTCTACCCATGTCTGCGTGGGTTTCCTCCGGGTGCTCTGGTTTCCTCCTACAGTCCAAAGATGTGCAGGCTAGGTGGATTGCCTATGCTAAATTGCCCATAGTGCCCAAGGATGTGTAGATTAGGTGGATTATCAGGGCATGGGTCTGGGTGGGATGCGCCGAGGGTCGGTGTGGACTTATTGAGCCGAAGGGCCTGTTTCCACACAATAGGGATTCTATATAAAAAATAGTAGCTGGGTAGTAGCACTGCTGTTCAAACCATTCAAGATGAAAAGGACTTAACTGCCTCAAACACTTCCTCAGAATCAAAGATGTCTGTCTTCAGCCAATTTGATACATTCAAGATGTTGACAGGGGATCATTCAAGATATTAGATGCAATAAAAGCCCTGGGGTGTGGCAACCTTTTGGCTGCAGTACAGAAGATTTGTGGTCTGGAATCGACTGTACCTCTAACTAACTCAACACCCCTTTACCACTTTAAAATTTCTTCTATCCGCACCAATATATTATGGCTGTAGTGTGTACCATCCATAAGTTCCAGTACAGCAAATCTCCTCAGCTTTTTCGACAGTACCTTCAAAGCCCACTAGATCTCTACCGCCTAGTTGAACGAGGGTGGCAGATACTTGGGCACACCACCATCTGCAATTTTCCATCCAAATCACATACTATTCTGATTCGGAATTATATTGCTGATCCTTCATTGTTGATGGATCAAAAATCTGGAATTCCCTCATTTCCAGCCATGTACCTAATCCATGTGGATTCTACTGGTTGAAGGTGGTAACTCACCACCACCTTCACAAGGATCATTTTGGATGGTGAATAAATGCCTGGCAGAAATGCTCGTAGCCTATAAACAGATTTTTTAAAAAAACCTCAAACCTAATTCTATCCCAACAAAATATCCAGTATGATAATTGAGCATAAGCCATTGGATAATGATCATGACCAGATGCTCTGAATGGCTTTTCTCTCTGTAACCCAGACATGCTGTGGAAAATTATTGTACCCCATTGGCATCCCAGTAGAAATCTGTCTTTCTCTGATCTGTATAGTTTAGTTTTCACACTGGGTAGAAATTTCCTGAATTAATTCAAATTAAACCATTGCCTTTTTGATGCAGGGAGATCTGGCACCCAGAAACTGAATTGAAAAGAAATCTAGGAATGCTTCTGATTAGAATTGACACAAGTTTTCTTATATTATATGTCTTTCAGAGTATGTTCAATTGAACAGTGCGTCCATTTAAGGGCTTTTAGATGAGTCAGTGCAATAGGAAAATAATAGTAGTTTGCCACTGAGCAGCATGTAAAACCCATCTTAATTATGGTTACATGTCATATGTGAATTTACTGCTTGAGTATCCCTGTCGGAAATGGTTGATAAAATTGTAGGTATGTTGATCAGTGAATTTCTTCTTTCATTGTCAAGTTTCAATACTTTGAAATTGTCATGTCTGTAAACAGTGAGAAGAGTGTCATACTCCAATAAAAAAAATTGCTGACGATCCTGAGATCTAATTGACATTCTCACATAATTAATGGTAATTAGATGGTATTGCATTCATCAGACTTCATGCCCATAACTGGCAAAGAATTGTAGAATCACAGAACCTTACAGACTTACCTCTGAAGACTTCAAACCCAGTGCTGGATCTTTGAAACAACAGATATTCCCTAATCTGACACTGCTCTGAGAAAGCAGCTTTTCCCTCATCTCCCTGAATCTTTCGCAAATTGTTTTAAGTCTATGACATTTGATTTTAGACCCACTTGCCAGATGGAATAACCCTTATCTTCTCTGATTAAGCCCCTTATCTCCTCGAAAGTGTTTATTGGGGCATCGCTTCACCTTTCTGCTTCAAGGATAACAGTCTTCATTTTCACAACTTCTCTTCTTAACCAAAAACCTTCAAACCTATAAAATTCCTTGTTAACTACTTCTGTAGTCTTCTTAAGGTCTTTACATCTTACATGAAGCATGGTGTTCAGAACTGTCCATGTTCAATCTGAAACTGGACCTGTAATTCAGCAATACTTGTTTGTTTTAACATTCAAAGATTTTATATATCACCTCAACTAACCTGTATGTACCATTTATAAGTTTTGTCCTGCCAAGCTCAAGGATTAGTGTATATGCACAATTAAGCACCTCTGCTCAACTGCATTTAACAAAGTTATCGTATGTTGTTCATTATTAGTCCTGCCAAAGTGCATCACTACACACTGCTATACACTGGACACAGTCTACCACGCCTCTGTCTATTTGATCATCTGGACAATATCTTCCTAAAGTCATCAGCTATATAGGAAGGAGTCAATCTGATATCATCTCAAGATGTTGTTATGCCCTACAGCTGGGACTACATCACACATAAAACTTAAAAAGAGTAAGGGACTAAAAATGTCCTTCTGGAGAATATCACTGCAAGAAACATCCATCCACCACCACCCTCTGTATCCCATAACTATGGCCAATCCCATATGCAGACCACCATTTTCCTCTTCATTCCTTGGGCTTCCATCTTCTTAACAGTCTATGCATGTGGAACTTGGTCAAATGTTTTCTGAAAGCCCAATTACTGTTTTACCTTGATCAACTTTTTATGTTACATCATCAACATATTCAATATTGTTGGTCAAACTCAATTTTGCTGTCACAAAGAAAAAAATGTGGATTAATATGAAGTGATTGGAGGATATTTTCAATGAAGTTTATTTTCTTCCTGATAATTTCCCTGTCTGATCCCCTGACTATGGAATCCCCTCTAAAACCATTGGTCTTTCATTCTTCTTATAAAGTTCAGTGCCTCATGGCACAATGAGCTTGGCTCTGGGTGCACCCCCTCCCCACCAAAGGAACCATTGCACTCACCAGTTTCCAAAATGGAATACCGACTCAGAAACACAACGTACACAGGGGGCTCCTTCACAACCTCTTTGGTTTGCTTGTGAATGTGAGGTACACACAATTCCAGTAGAGAACATATGTGCAAAAACCTTGAATACAGTTGACAAGTTTTGAGGCTTTGTACAATGATTAGACAAAGCTAACCTGTAATTTCGAATGGTGGTAAATCTTTTGTAAATTGAAATGGTTCTTAAATTAACAATATTTAGAAAACTGGATGAATTCAGCTAATGATATTATACATGAAGGTTACCCAGCATTTAAGAACGGCGGAAGCAAATAGAAATGTTGCAATGGATGAGGCCAGCTGAAATGATGAACCACAATGCTTTGTGAGCTATTAAATACAGTAGGCCCAAATTACGCTGCAGAGAAAGGTTTAACCAATGCAGAATCTTCTGATATAAATCTGGAGAATATGACAGCTGAAGAGATTGAAAAAGTTGCCAGAAAATTGAAATCTGGCAGCTCCCAAGAGCATGTGAGATAACAGTTAGCATTTTAAAGCACAAAATCAATGATTTGAAAAAGTTATTACACCCAACTTTGTCATGCTGTATAGAGAATCAAGTATTCCTCAGAAGAACAGGAAATGATCTATTGTTGCAATTCAGCAGCTGTAAAATTTGTCACATAACTATAAAACCAGGTGAATTTCAGCCACTATTCTGATCTATTGTTTTCACTGAAGAATATCTAGCTTTGTCAGACAGTGATTGCTGCATCTTTCATCAAACAAGGAAAATGTCTCGGATCTCAATTTTCAACGCCAGCATACTGGGATGACAAATGTCACAACCATGTCAACTAACATAATTTAATCACTTCTGGTCTGGACAACTGCGAAAGGTCCAATAGCACTGATACAATCAAGCTCCTCAAACAAATCTGCATATCTTCATCTTTTGTTCTAGGGTAAGGACTAAGAGTTTAATGCAGCAATGATATAACTATTCACAATAAAAAATAAAGAATACATCAATTACAATGTAGTGTGAGATTGAATCAACTTAGCTGTTCAAACAATCCAAAAACAAACTTTAAAGGGGTACATATATGCTTTGGGAATTAAACAGGTACACAATGTACTAGTTTAGCAATGAGCCAACTTGTGTCCCCAAACTGCACAGATCCATTCGCAAAACAAATCTGCTTCTAAACAGAGATTAAGAGTGAAGATCCTTTTTGAAATCTGTGAGCAGGAAAGGTGTGAAAACCCCAGTGGCTGCCAAACCAGATATATTTTTTTGGAAAAAAAAGACGAAATTAAACTAATGCTGCCACGGAGGCTGAAGTGCAGGAGGTCTCCTCTCAATTCACAGGAATGAAGATAGGCTTCCCTCCGTTTCCCTCCCTTACAGACCACTGAGGTAATTTTGCTGGCATTAATGCCAGGACTCTGAAACTAAAGTCTTCCCTCAAGTGAGTTGCCTGTGGAAGCACAGCCAGCATGAGTTGCTTTATGCTCTGTAAAAATAAGCTCTCTTATGCTGATGTGTGTAATTATGTTCATATAGCTAACATTGATAACTGCAATATGGATTTAACTATTGACAGTGGTTAAGAAAAAAACTATTCATTTTCAACAAACCAACTAAAAGCTCGTATTTTTGACTGTGGAGACAGCTTTTTGAAACATCTGGCAAATTCTTAGACTGGAATACAGACCGAACCTACTTCTCTCTTAACACATAAAGACAATTACAAAACGTGCATTTGAGCTGCGAAGATTACATCCCTTGCCACATTGCAGGCATTATGTTTATGATGCAAAGTATACATAACATCCGTACCTCGTTGGCTCAAAATAAATACAAACAAATTAGGAGACAGTCAGCAGGAAACATCAATAAGCAATAAGCAGAGACGAAAGATCAACTTTGTTAAAAATATAAATAGTTAATCAGGGCTGCAAATATCTTTAAAAATTACTTTCACCTTACTATCTTGAGTTCTCAGTTAAACCAAGGATTTTTGATTGCAAAGAAGGTTACTAATATGATAAAGACTTCAATAGCACAGCCTTCACAAGTAAATCATTAAAATTGCAGATTCAATCGCATTTTGTGTTTGAAATGTTGTTTTAAAAGCGTTTCCATGAGAGCAAAATAGCTTAATTCAGCCTGGAATTCACGAGCAGTTTTCAAGAAGCATTGAACACAGCTAACATGCCAGATTCCCAACATTGTGTGGAATAATCCAAAGGATTATTTGTCTTTTTACGTGGTTGGGTCTAGCCATTGGATGCTTGTGTGTATATTCCAGTCCCTGTTGCAACTCTTCACAGTGGATTTGATGAAACGTGACCACAGATGAAGTGAGCCATCTACGAGTTGAAATCCCACTGTAACAATTGGATTCAATGAGCTGAATTTTCCCAGAGCCTGAATGGTGTGAGTAATGGCAAGGTTGAGGGGGAAAGGCAGCTGGAATGAAAAAAAAAATAGCATTTCAATATTAAGAATAAAAAGTCTGATTTTGCACCTGAAGTTTGAACAGTCAGATGTAAATCTTACTGGTGCATAATTAATGGGATGACAGCATGCACTAACATCTCATTATTACATAGAAACGTAGAAAATAGAAGCAGGAGGAGGTCATTCAGCCTTTTGAGGCTGCACTGCCATTCAATCATGATCATCGTTGATCATCTAATTCAGAACCCTGTTACGGTTTTCTCTCTATGTCCTGTGATCCCTCTAGCCCACCAATATATATCGAACTCCTTCTTAAAAACTTTCAATGATTTGTCCTCAACTACTTTCTGTTGCAGCAAATTGCACAGGATCACCACTCCATGGGTAAATAAATTTTCCTTCATCTCAAAGATAGCAAGAACTGCAGATGCTGGAGTCAGAGTCAACACAGTGTGGAGCTGGAGGAACACAGCAGGCCAGGCAGCATCAGAGGAGCAGGAGAGTCGACATTTCAGGTCAGGACCCTTCATCAGGACTTGGGAGGGGGTAGGAAACTGCGAAATATATTGAGGGAGGATGGTTGGGGCTGGGAGACAGCAGGTGGGATGGTGATAGGTGGATGCAGATAGGGGCTAGTGGAGATTGGTCAGTGGGAAGGGTGGGGTGAATAGGTGAGAAAGAAAATGGACAGGTAGTGTCAGGTCAAAGACCCATTTCATGCATTGCAGCAACAGACATCTCAGGTGTCTTACCTTGCTTTCTTAGTGCTCATTCATTTTACAACTGCTTAGACGTTCACTGCATCTCTGTTTTGCAATACCTTTTTGCACATTGGCACCTCATTCAAAACTTGAAAGGTCACACTACCTCTCTCTTCCCTTGCCTTTTCGTGCACACATAAAAGCAGTCCATTATGTTTACCGGTAATGATCAATTCATGCCATATTCAGCTTTTTCTCCATGCACATTGATACCTTTATCTATCTTTCTTAGATATGCACAGTAATTTGCTGAAGTCCAGATGAGGATGGCAGTTTCCTTCCCTAAAGGACATTAGTGCATTTTTCTGACAACTGGCAATGGATTCAGACTCTTAATTCCAGATTTTTATTGAATCAAATTCCACTATCTGCCATGGCAGGAATTGAACCCAGGGCATTAAAACACAACCTGGGTCTCTGGATTAATAGTCCGGCGATAAAACGGTGGCACGGTGGCTGAGTGGTTAGCACTGCTGCCTCACAGCACCAGGGACCCGGGTTCAATTCCACCCTCGGGCAACTGTCTGTATGGAGTTTGCACATTCTCCCCATGTCTGCGTTCGTTTCCTCCGGGTGCTCCGGTTTCCTCCCACTGTCCAAAGACGTGCAGGTTAGGTAGATGGGCTATGCTAAATTGCCCATAGTTCCCAGGGATGTTTGGGTTAGATGTGGGAAATGCAGGGATAGGAGAGCGGGTCTGGGTGGGATGCTCTTCGGAGGGGAGGTGTGGGCTTGTTGGGCTGAATGGCCTGTTTCCACACAGTAGGGATTCTATGATCTATGAAAACCACTAAGCCTTCACCTCACCCATTTCAGAACCTCATGGCAACTGTGGGTGTTCAGAAGAATTTTCAACAATATTGGAGCCCACATAAGCAAAATCATCTCATTAAATTGGAGAAAATTTAATGCAATTATACACATATGTACATAGATTTACAAACATACACACCCTCTAACACTCACAAGAGAATACATCAATTATCCTCTTTCAATAACAGCCTGCTGCTTAGGTCTCTTTCATTGAACATGTGTTGTTGGCACTGCTGAGAGTAGGAGACCTGAGGGCAACTATTCATTTCAATGATGGGCACTTGACATTTCAAAACCACCCTTCAAAGTCAAATGCAGCAGCAAACAACCAGTAGCACCTTTATCCAGAGTAGATCAGACCTAGGTTGATGTCCTGCCTAGCTTAAAGTAATGTTAAATGAGTAGAGTTGCTTGTTGTCAAGGGACAGAACTTAAGGAAGCTTGGATTACACTGGGCCTTTTTGTCATCTTATGGTCTGGACCGGGGTGAAATTGCATATTATTTCACTCCTGGTTTTCCAGCAGTCAGGATAATTTTTGGTGGTTAATGTGACGTTTTAATTTTGATATTTAAACCAGTCTTTAACAGACATGTTAGAATGCTGCAATGTGCAATTTCTCTTCATTCGTAATGGCACCCCACTATGGGCTGCACCTGCTCAATTGCAGTGGGCGTTGAGATTCTTCCGTAAGATTTTATTTTGGTACCAGAATGTGAGTGCAATGTTTCAGTGCAAACAACAACATCCGGATATTATCTGGAGAAATCATCAGATAATTGAATCACCATAACTGAAGCAATGTTAGGAGTTTCTGCAGTAAAAAGGAACAGGCAATAATAAGGGACTCTCCCCAATTCTGGGACTGTCACTGATCTAAAGTATGCTACAGAATCATTCGCCATGTGGAAATTTAAAAGTAATAATGGGGTGACTTTGTAAGTGTCCCAAATGCATTAAATTATGTTTGAAATGGTACAAAATGAGAGCTATCTCCAGGCACCAGGCTGAACCTCTGACTTCATCCTTGTGCTACCAATTGTATCTTTATAGCTTTAGCTGCCTATTGATAAGAATTTCATTTCTGGGCTCTGGGCCAAAACAAAGCTTGGTGCTATCATCCATAATCATATACATTCCAAACTAAGAGTACAAACTCTCTGCCTCCATTTCTTTGTCAGTTCACAGATTGGTGTCTGAAGCAACATTGAATATGCTGGCTACGCATTTTTCGAACAGGGGAAGTGTATTCATCTCCTTTTCAACTGAATTAGCAGCAGGAGAACAACACAGTAGGATTTCCCGAAGGAACGGTGGTTTGATGGCTGGCATGTGGTTATCTGAGCAGCCTCTGTGCTATCTTTGATCGCTCAGTGTCATCTACGCATTGCGATTCACTAGGCATTACCACTTTGATTCATCAAAATACAGTGGACTGCTGCACAGGTGGAAGATATTGTCTTCTGGGCTGTAGGCCCAGACACACAGTAAGAAGATCTTGAAGAAATGTAATAGTAAACATGACCACCAACACCCTCCCCCCTTAATAGGCAGGATACATGACTGGTTCCCTTACAGGCTGCCTGAACTGGTGGGCATTACAAGCCATCTCATGCTTCAGCTACTGCTGCCATTTCTGTATCCATTACACCATTTATTGCAGTGGTAACCCATTAGATTAGACAAACAGATAACATTCTCTACATTGACATCTATTTGGTCATCACTGGTTTTTGTCTGATTTATCTTTGTGAAGCCTTCAAAACTTAACACGATTCCAGCCTTTACACAGCAAGTAAAATAACTTATTTTTCAAAGTTAAATTATTATTGTTGCCATGCTTGCCCCTATCTGTCTTTCAGTGGGACATTTGATTTTATGTTCGATGGTAATGACTTGGTCTCTGGTGGAGTGGGTATCATTTGAAAGTTTCCAGAAGACACGAAATTCTGAAGTGTAGTAAAAGTGAGGAGGAGAGTCAGACATCCCCGGCAGGCCTTGGCAGACTGAAGAATTGGACAGACATACATTACATAGGATTCAGAGAAGTGTGCGATGACAGACTTTGGTTGAAAGCATGAGAAGAACCAGTACAAACCAAATGTTGCAATTTTCAGAGGGAGCACGAAAAGAGAAAAACATGACAATGTACCTACACGCATCTCTAAGGTGGGAGAAAGCTGATAAAAAAGCAAATGTAATGTTTAGCTTTATAAATAGGCATTAAGTACAAATGTACTCCGCACTTTAGGAAGTGTATGAAGTCCTGGCTGATGGCACAGTGAAGATTTACTAGACAGGTTCAGGATAAAAGACTCCAATGATGTTGAGGGACAGTAGTGTTGTCTAGAATACAGAAGATTAAGGAACGATGGGAGATTAAGCAACGTGATGAGTTTTCGTGGAGTAAATAAGAACAATATTTTGTAAAAACTGAAAGAACTGCGGATGCTGTAAATCAGGAACAAAAAAGGAGTTGCTGGAAAAGCTCAGCAGGTCTGGCAGCGTCTGTGAAGAAAAATATCAGAGTTAACGTTTTGGGTCTGGTAACCCTTACTCCACTGGCAGAAGGTTCATCAAGTTGAAGGTAAATTGGTTCAATTCATTTTATACAGCAAGTTGTTGTGATCCAGAGTGTGCTGCCTGAAAGAGACCCAGAACCACAGCCTTTAGTAATTTTCCAAAGGACATTGGATTCGTACTTGGGAATAACACTTGTGAGCTACAAATGCAGAACAGAGAAGTGGGACTACTCGGATATCCTTTTCAAAGGTCTAGCATAGTTACAAGGACCAAATTACTAACTTCTGCACTATACTATTCTTGGATTCTAACTTGTCTTCAAATAAAATAAGTTACTTTTTTAAAAGCCTACAACATGCAATTTTTCTGTTCAAGTCACACTTAGCATCATAGAGTTGGAGAGTCAAAACAGGTCCATCAGCCCATTGAGTCTGTGCCAACCCATCTACACTAACCCTACTTGCCAGCACTTGACCATAGCTTGAATGTTATGACATTTCAAGCATTTATTAATCAAGTACTTTTTTAAAGTTTGTGTGGTTTCCCACTTCATCTGCCAGACAATGCATTCCAGATTCTCACCATCCTTTGGGTGACGGTTATCTTTTACTCAAATCCTCTTTAAACCTTCACCTTTAAATTATCCCGTTTTAACTAAGGGGAACTGCTTCTCAGCCTGCTCTCAAGAAAACAAACCAAGTTCATTAAGTCTTTGTTCACGGTTAAAATACTCCATCTGACGGAACATCCTGGTGAATCTTCCCTTTGTCCCCTCCAGTGCAATCACATTTTTCTTATAGTGTGGTGACTAGAACTACACACAGTATTCCAGTTGTGTCTATGACTCTGTGACTAGAGCTCTGACATACTT
This sequence comes from Rhincodon typus, assembly GCF_021869965.1. Classification (NCBI taxonomy): domain Eukaryota; kingdom Metazoa; phylum Chordata; class Chondrichthyes; order Orectolobiformes; family Rhincodontidae; genus Rhincodon; species Rhincodon typus. The sequence continues at coordinate 102,412,722 of NC_063335.1, read as the reverse complement.
TTGTTTTCCCATTGCCAGCTTTGCCACAAATGGTTAAATAGGTCTGACCCCATACAATCTGACAAGATCGAGTATCCTCCATTCCTGCAGGTACAAATTCTACTGTACTGTGTTTGTATTGTGAATCCTCCCATCCCGCCATATAATTGGACAAGAATGCTTGATATTCATACATCAAATGATTTCTATAATATCTGAAACTGAGACAAAACTTTGCATTCTGTATTTCTTTTAATCATTAATCAGTGATCAGAGCATTACTGGCAAGCCAGCGCATATTCCCCTCCTTAAATGACTTTGAGAAACGAGGACTGGCAAATTTCTTGAAGTGCTGTAGTCCATGTCTAACTGTGTTGTTAATTTGATCCAGTGACAGTGGTGAAGCACCAATACAGTTGCAAATCAGGATGGTGACTTGGAGGGGATTTAGGGCTAGTCGCTTGTCCTTCTAGGTGGTAAAGGTCATTCATTTGTAAGGTCTTGTTGGCAGGGCTTTGGTGAGTTTACGTACATATAATACATACATAAACCATGTTACACTGGTAGTGGAGGCAGTGAATGTTTCAAATGGTGGATGATGCGCCAAGCAAGCGACTACTTTGTCCTGGATGCTGTCAAGTTTCGTGAGTGTTGATGGAGCTACACTCATTCAAGCAATTGAGGAGTCAGGGGTCTGGTGCAGTACTTGTGTTTTGTAGAAAGTAGAGAAGCCTTTGGAGACTTGGGAGGTGACTTACTCATCAAGGAATTCCCAGCCTCTCATCTTCCTAAGAGCCAACATGGGCATATGTCTGGTCCAGTTCAATTTGTGGTCAATGGTAACCCTCAGGGTGTTGATTGTTGAGGATTCAACGATAGTAGCACCAATAAATGTGAAGGAGACTAGATTAGGTTCAAAATTTTGAGAGATGTTTGCTGTTTGTCACTTGTGTTGCATGGATGTTATATGCTCCTTTCAGCCTTTATCTCTCAAAGTGCACTACTGGCAGGAAATTCTAGCCATATTCTCGACAAACATGAGTTTTCACAGTTGGGTCTAGGGACTCCAGAAAGACTCCAAGGAATTTCTGAGGTCAACAATTTCATGAAATTACGAAGCTTGTCACAACTGGGTCAATACCAGAATATCAATGCTTCAGGATTGTGGCCTTATACATTTTTTTCTGTATTTAATAACTATCCAATATCCTTATACTTACAAATAATAGGAACATCCTGAACTAACAGTTCTTTATTTATGTTACTGCAACCATCTTTTGAAAATTAGAAGCAAGCTATGGACAGTCACAAGCTACATGTCAATATTTGCAGACCATTTCCCATAAGGTTAATTTTTAAACCCATTGTAATAGTTTGCACAGAGGTACTTAATATTTCATGGTTGTAAACTTTAGAACCATGTTCCCTGACTACATCAAGTGATTCAAGCTGCAATAACTCACAATGCAGCGATGATTTTTAATCACATTTTGCAATGCAATCTCCACTTAGTTGTACCAGGCATTGAGCAGTGCCATCAGCAATTTTTAAAAGAGGCTATCACATTAATGACAATGTTGTAATAATAGCTCATCATAGATTAATTAACTCCATCAGTTTGTTAATTTAAAACAGTAAAGCATTATATAAGTCATGAAGCAGACATTACAGCAACAAACTGATTTCTAGCTGGGCAGTTTGCAAATCATAGCAAACTTAATGGAAGCAAAGTTGCAACATTGTATGCACACAGCCCATGGAGTTCTTAAAGGTGAATGCTCTTAACGGTAAGGTACACATAAAATTCTCACCTTTTCAAAATAGAGCTTTGTAACCTTTACAATAACAAGTGAGCTGATTCGTCTGGACAATTTATTGGTATGTTCCTGATCACACAATGCTGATTTGCTCTGGAGATGTCAATGATTTCTATAATCCTCAGAGATATTACCTGTAATTCCTGTTTATGTTGTCAAATTTCACTTTCATGGGTATATTTCCTGTTCCAGAATTTGTTTATCTTGACACACTACATCCAAGTTTTGTTCCAGATTAGGCAATGACTGTATTCATCCCTCAAGCTGTTTCAGGTGCTTAAAATCTTCTAGATAATCATTGGTTTGTTGCTTAAGATTTTCCAGCTGATTTTGAAACTTCTCATTTTACATCATGGATTTGTTTAATTATAGCATAGTTTTAGCCTTCTCTTGGTGGTGTATTTTCTTTGAATCATGTTTTTGTCTATGGCTTGCTGGAATTCTTTCATTAAAACATTATTGCTGGGTTGATTTCTTAAAAGATTGTCTTATGAGTGATTTGCAGCTCATTACTGTGTATGCTGTACATCACCTGTTTTGTCAGGCCTGTCCTTTTCTCCAGCATTGCTTTGAGATCAAGCCAATATTTCAGTAGCTGATCCTGTTGAGCCTGATCTGTTTTATGTGAGAGTTACTCTGAGATGTCCTGTAAATGGGCAACATTTTTAATTGGGCTAATGGTATTCAGTTTATAGCTTATTCTGCTTCCATTTTCTCTTGACCCCCTTTAGCACTTCATTCACCTTTATGAGTTAATCATAGGTATTCCCTAAAGACTGCATCATCTCAGAGGTAGTACTTTCAAGTTTGGATGAATCCTGAGCTACTTGTTCACCAATTTCCTCTTGAGCTTTCCTTCACATCAGAAAGCTGAAACTTTAGTTCCACTAATTCAGAACAAAATGATGTTCCATTCTTCCTTAATATTCAGTTCTGCAAATGTTTCTTAAATACTGCTATTTTCTTAATGTCTGCTTCAGTTTATCTGATGTCTGACTGATCTTATGGATCAGGATTAGTGAAGGTCATAGCATGTCAGTGTACCTGCATATATCCATCCATCTTATGATGTGTGCCAAAATCAGTCAGACAAATGGTACTTGCACTGCAGCACTATTTAACCTGCACATACAGTTGTGTGATCACTTTACATTTGAGAGTTTTGTCAAGACTTGCAAACTGTTTTATGATTTATGAGGTAGTACAATGGCAATAGCTCCTTTGGCAATCTTAGTCAATAACTGAACGGAATTGAATGAATTAGCTTTATTGTTGCATATACTCATACAAGTACAGTGAAAAGTTTGCAAGTCACCACTTACAGCACAATCTTAGCTAATTATTGATTCTAGAGTATAAAATCTTAAAAAAGAAATTGGAAAAATAAGAAAAACTCAGATGTCCAGCATTACAAAAATTCAAAAGGACAAAATCATAGTAATAAATTAGAAAAATAAAGAAACAAAATTTGGAATAACAGTGCTTCCATCATAATATAACAAGAAAAACAGAAAGTTTAAAAAAAAAAGAAAATTGAAGATATAGTCCACTTTGTCCCCCAGTTTTCTGAGGACAGATAATTTGAATTTTTGCCAACACTTTGCATGGTGTCAAAACATTAATGTTTTCCATTAGACTGACAGTGTGAAACATGTGTTCATCACTTTTTGTCTTGAGGTGTACATCATCAAATATTGGTTTATTCACCACTTACATACATCTCTGGATGGGATACCAGAGGTTGCTTGAAGGTAATCCTTGCATGTGGTCTGTTTGCATGGACCTTTGAAGCTGCATTAGCCATTGCTCCAGTACACAGCCTCTGTCTTTGCACCCACATAACTTGCAAAATTGATTAAAACTCAACATTTCATGGGACCTGAGATAGTAGGAACTGCAGATGCTGGAGAATCCGAGACAACAAGGTG
>NC_063335.1:102362978-102408988 GCF_021869965.1 Rhincodon typus | reverse complement strand
AGACAACAAGGTGCAGGGCTGGATGAACACAGCAGGCCAAGCAGCATCATAGGAGCAGAGAGGCTGACGTTTCGGGCCTAGACCCTTCATCAGAAAAGGGGGAGGGGAAGGGGGTTTTGAAATAAATAGGGAGAGAGTGGGAGGCGGATAGAAGAGGGATAGAGGAGAGGATAGGTGGAGAGGAAACAAACAGGTCGAAGAGGCGGGGATGGGGCCAGGAAAGGTGAGTGTAGGTAGGGAGTTAGGAAGGGGATAGGTCAGTCCAGGGAGGACGGACAGGTCAAGGGGGCGGGATGAGGTTGGTCGGTAGGAGATGGAGGTGCGGCTTGAGGTGGGAGGAGGGGATAGGTGGGAGGAAGAACAGGTTAGGGAGGCAGGGACGAGTTGGACTGGTTTTGGGATGCGGTGGGGGGAGGGGAGATTTTGAAACTTGTGAAATCCACATTGATACCATTGGGCTGCAGGGTTCCCAAGCGGAATATGAGTTGCTGTTCCTGCAACCTTCGGGTGGCATCGTTGTGGCACTGCAGGAGGCCCAGGATGGACATGTCGTCTGAGGAATGGGAGGGGGAGTTGAAATGGTTCGCGACTGGGAGGTGCAGTTGTTTGTTGCGAACCGAGCGTAGGTGTTCTGCAAAGCGGTCCCCGAGTCTCCGCTTGGTTTCCCCGATGTAGAGGAAGCCACACCGGGTACAGCGGATGCAGTATACCACATTGGCAGATGTGCAGGTGAACATCTGCTTGATGTGGAAAGTCTTCTTGGGGCCTGGGATGGGGGTGAGGGAGGAGGTATGGGGGCAGGTGTAGCACTTCCTGCGGTTGCAGGGAAAAGTGCCGGGTGTGGTGGAGCTGGAGGGGAGTGTGGAGCGGACAAGGGAGTCACGGAGAGAGTGGTCCCTCCGGAAAGCAGATAAGGGTGGGGAGGGAAAGATGTCTTTGGTGGTGGGGTCGGATTGCAGATGGCAGAAGTGTCGGAGGATGATGCGTTGGTGGGGTGGTACGTGAGGACGAGGGGGATTCTTTTTTGGTTCTTATTGCGTGGACAGGGTGTGAGGGATGAGTTGCGGGAGATGTGGGAGACACGGTTGAGGGCGTTCTCGACCACTGAGGGGGGGAAGTTACGGTCCTTGAAAAATGAGGACAACTGAGATGTACGGGAGTGGAATGCCTCATCCTGGGAGCAGATGTGGCGGAGGCGAAGGAATTGGGAATAGGGAATAGCATTTTAGCAGGAAGGTGGGTGGGAGGAGGAGTATTCTAGGTAGCTGTGGGAGTCGGTGGGCTTGAAATGAATATTGGTTTCTCGGTGGTTGCCCGATATGGAGACAGAGGGGTCCAGGAAGGGGAGAGAGGTGTTAGATATGGTCCAGGTAAACTTAAGGTTGGGGTGGAAGGTGTTCGTGAAGTGGATGAACTGTTCGAGCTCCTCGTGGGAGCACGAGGTGCCGCCAATACAGTCATCAATGTAATGGAGGAAGAGGTGGGGTTTAGGGCTGGTGTAGGTACGGAAGAGGGATTGTTCCATGTAACCTACAAAAAAGCAGGCGTAGCTTGGGCCCATGCGGGTACCCATGGCCACCCACTTTGTCTGTAGGAAGTGGGAGGAATTGAAAGAGAAGTTGTTGAGGGTGAGGACGAGTTCGGCTAAGCAGATGAGGGTGTCAGTGGACGGGGACTGGTCGTGCCTGCCGGACAGGAAGAAGTGGAGGGCCTTTAGGCCATCTGCATGGGGAATGCAGGTGTAGAGGGACTGGACGTCCATGGTAAAGATGAGGTGTTGGGGACCGGGGAATTGGAAGTTCTGGAGGAGGTGGAGGGCGTGGGTGGTGTCACCGACATAGGTAGGGAGTTCCTGGACCAAGGGGGAGAAAATGGAGTCCAGATCAGTTCAGTGGGGCAGGAGCAGGCGGAGACAATGGGTCGACCAGGGCACTCAGGTTTGTGGATTTTGGGAAGGAGATAGAAGCGGGCAGTGCGAGGTTGGGGAACGATGAGGTTGGAGGCTGTGGGTGGGAGGTCACCTGAGGTAATGAGGTTGTGGATGGTTTGGTGCCCAGGGGTGGGGTCATGATCAAGGGGGCGGTAGGAGGTGGTGTCGGAGAGTTGGCGTCTGGCCTCAGCGATGTAGAGGTCAGTGCGCCATACTATAACTGCGCCTCCCTTGTCCGCGGGTTTTATGGTGAGGTTGGGATTGGAGCGGAGGGAGCGGAGGGCTGCACGTTCTGCGGGGGAGAGGTTGGAGTGGGTGACAGGGGTGGAGATGTTGAGGCGATTGATGTCTCGACGGCAGTTGGAGATGAAGAGGTCGAGGGAGGGTAAGCGGCCTTGGGGTGGTGTCCAGGAGGAGGGGGTGTGTTGGAAGCGGGAGAAGGGGTCAGTAGAGGGAGGGTTAGGTTCACGGTTGAAGAACTAAGCGTGGAGGCGGACATGGGACCTGCAAGCTTTCTCAACATTCATGGATTGCTTCATATTCACACTCATTCTTCAGCAGGTCTTTAATGTCATAGGTTTTTAGTTTATTTTACAAACCATTCTGGAAAGCCTCTGGAGGGTAAACATGATCACCAACTCAATAATTCTGTTTTCTAGCTCCCTATCTGAAAAATCACAGAATGAAAACTCTTTTCTCAATAGCTGCTCACAAAGTGGTCTATGGATTTTGTGGAACTATGTCTAAATCATTTGAATTGTTAGTTGATGAATATACAAGTTTAATCTGACTCTGAATAAATGCTCAAATCTAGTTTGTACCCTTTGGGGAATTTTTAACACTTAATCTGTTAACCCTGGTGTGTTAAATCTATGCTGACCAACATTCTTAACCGTGAAGCAAATATTAATGCCCATTTTTCTGCATTGGACATGTCAAAATCTAGAAACCAAGGGACAAATCTTTCATTTTACCAATTAAGTGTCAGTTTCGCCGAGTTACGGTGAGGGTTCCCTCCATGCGGCATAAAAAACTTTTGCACAATATCTTATCAAGCTTGCCTCATTAATCTGGCAGTGTCTGTGTAGAAAAAAATCAGAGTTAACGTTTTGGATCCGGTGACCTTTCCTCAGAACCAGGTCACCGGACCCGAAACTCTTGATTTTTACTTCCCAGATGCTGCCAGACCTGCTGAGCTTTTCCAGCAATTTCTGTTTTTGTTCCTGATTTACAGCATCTGCAGTTCTTTCTGTTTTCATTTGCCTCATTATCTGCCTATCCTGCCTCTGTGGCTTCCTTCTCACTCAGCTCTCGCCCCAGCCTGTCACTCACCATTCCCACAACAGCTTATCACTATTGGATATCCACCAAAAGAAATGCATCGCTGATGCCTGAGCCACCTTTAAAAGACCGCTGTACTTCTGGCCAGGCAGTGGCAATCCAGCATTGACTCTCATCGGCAGCCACGAAGCCACTCTGTTCATGGCACGTACAACAAACCTCTCACACAATAAACCCCATTCTCTCAACCATCAGACCCTCAGTCTACATGTCCATTGTTACATCCAGTTTAAACACCCTCTCTAAGTCACCACCACTCTGTCCATGGTGCCCACTGTAGACTCACATTTTTCCATTATGCTGTTGTGGAACGACATGTACAGCCGAGTTACACAATTCCAATGAGTTTTAATTACAGCCCACAAAAGCAGACACAAACAAAGTGAATTCTGGCATCATTACCAATGACTAGTCTCCATTCGTGAGTGTTTGCTGCAACCAGATAGAAACGGGCGGTGCGGGGTTGGGGAAAAGTGAGGTTGGAGACTGCGGGTGGGAGATCACTGGATGTGATGACAGACGATGGTTTAGTTGTCAGGGATGTGATCATAATCGAGGGGGCAGTAGGAGGAGGTGTCAGAGAGTTGGCACCTGGCCTTGGCTATGTAAAGGTTAGTGCGCCATACCACTACTGCACCCCCTTTATCTGCGGGTTTGATAGTGAGGTTAGGGTTGGAGCGGAGGGAAGGGAAGTTCTGTGGGGGAGAGGTTGGAGTGAGAGTATTCTTGTATCCCCCACGCAGATGGCCTAAAAGCTCTCCATTCTTCCTCTCCCGCAGGCCCAACCCGTCCCCCTCGACTGACCCCCTCATCCGCTTAACAGAACTTGTCCTCACCCTGAACAACTTCTCCTTTAACTCCTCCCACTTCCTACAGACTAAGGGGGTGGCCATGGGCACCCGCATGGGCCCACGCTATGCCTGCCTCTTTGTAGGATATGTGGAACAGTCCCTTTTCCACTGCTACACTGGCACTATCCCCTACCTCTTCATCCTCTACATCAATGGCTGTATCAGTGCTGCCTTGTGCTCCCGCAAGGAGCTTGAAGAGTTTATCAACTTTGTTAACGTCATTCACCCCAACCTCAAACTGACCTGGACCATCTCCAATACCTCCTTCTCCTTCCTGGACCTCTCTGTCTCCATCTATAGTAACCGCTTCAACACTGACATCTATTTCAAGCCCACCGACTTCCATAGCTACCTGGGCTACACTTCCTCTCACCCACCATCCTGCAATCCCTTACTCCCAATTCCTCCGCCTCTGCCTCCACCGTATCTGCTCCCAAGATGGAGCGTTCCATTCCTGGACATCCCAGATGTCCTCCTATTTCAAGGACCGCAACTTCCCCCTTCCTGTGATCAAAAATGCCCTCAACCACATATCTTGCATTTTCCGCACTTCTGCCCTCACATCCCCTCCCCCAACAAAAATAAAGACAGAACCCCCTGGTCCTCACATACCACCCCACCAACCTCCACATCTAACATATTATTCTCTGCCACTTCCGCCACACACAATCTGACTCTACGAACAAAGAGATATTTCCCTCCCTACCCCTATCTGCCTTTTGTGGGGACTGCTCACTCTGTGACTCCCTCGTCCGCGCCACACTCCCCACTAACTTCACCACACCCGGCACCTTTCCTTGCAACTGCAGGAAGGGATACACCTGCCCCTACAGCTCCCCTCTCATCTCCATTCAAGGCCCAAAGCAAACTTTTCACATTCAGCAGAGGTTCACCTGTATCCTCCAACTTGGTCTACCGTATCTGTTGCTCCTAATATGGCCTCCTTTACATTGGTGAAACCAAGGGTAGACTCGGGGACCGTTTCATAGAGCATCTGTGTTTTGTATGCGACAAATGACAACGCCTTCCAGCCACCAACCATTTCAACTCCCCCTCCTATTCCCTGGGCCTCCTCCAGTGCCACAATGACACTACCCACAAACTAGAGGAGCAACACTTCATATTCCACCTCAGGAGCCTACAGCCCGATGGCCTGAACATAAAACTCACCAGTTTTAAAATCTCCCCACACCTGGCCTCATCCCACGTCCAAACCATCCCTCTCATCCCCACCTCCTTGGCTTGAACAACATGTCCACCTTCTTCCCCACCTATCCACGCCACCCTTCCCACTGACCAAGCCCCACTAACCTCTATCTGCATCCATCTATCGCCACATCACCTACCTTCCTTCAGCCCCACCCATCCTCCCATCTCTGCCTCCTTGACCTGACACAACCTGTCCATCTTCTCTCCCAGCTATCCTCCCACCCATCCCACTGACCAATGCCCACCACTCCCTACCTACACTCACCTATCACTATCCCACCTACCTTCCCCAGCCCCACCCCTTCTCTCTCTATTTATTTCCCAGCTTCCTTCCCCCTCCCCATTTCTGAAGAAGGGTCCCGACCCAAAACATCAACTTTCCGGCTCCTCTGATACTGCCTGGCCTGCTGTGTTCCTCCAGCTCCACACTGTGTTGTCTCTGACTCCAGCATCAGCAGTTCTCACTATCATTAAGTATTCTGATCTTTTTTAATTTGACCATGAGATGTGGACATCTCTAGCAAGGCCAATATATCTCATCCATCACTAACTGGGCTTGAGAAGGTGGTAGTGAGCCATCTTCTTAAACTGTTGCACTCTTCCTGTTAGGGAGGGAGCTCTCCAATTTTGACAATGAAGGAACAGCGATATGGTTCTAAGTCAGGATGGAGTATTAATCAAAGGAGAACTTGTCGATGGTGGTGTTTCTATGCATCTGCTGCCCTTTTCCTTCTGGGCAGTAGAGGTTTCATGTTTGGAAAGTGCTGTTGAAGGAGAGTTGGTGAGTAAAAGTAGTGCCTCATGTATGTGGTTCACATGCTGCTATTATGCATTAGTGGTGGAGAAATTGTATGTGCAAGATGGTGAATGGGGTGCAATCAAGTGAGCTGCTTTGTATTGGCATTGAGATTCCTGACTGTTGTTCAAGCTGCACTTATTCAGGCAAGTGGACAATATCCTATTACAGTCTAATGCCACATTCTGACCTGTACCTTATAGATAGTAGACAGGTTCTGAGCAAGTGTCACTGGACCTGAAAGGTCGACTCTGCTTTCCCTCCACAGATGCTGCCAGGCCTGCTATATTTTTCCAGCAATTTCCTTTTGTTTGGAGATGGTAGACAGGCTCTGGGGAGTCCAAGGTGAGATATTCGCCACAGTATGGGCGGTGTCTGACCTCCTCTATTGTATTTAGTGGTTAATCCAGTTAATTTTCTGGTCAATGATATACCCTTGGGGGCTTAAGTAGTGGCAGATTTAGTATTGGTAATACCATTAGATATCAGAAGAAATTGGTAAGAATATGAATTCCAAATAACAACCCAGTGATGAATGCTGTCCACATCTTGCTAAGTATGAGCAAGGATTGATCCATCATCTGAGGAACTTAACACTTTGCAATCATCGATTACTTCTGACCATATTAGGGAGGAACAGAAGATTTTGGGTATTGGCTATTACCCAGAGTAACTCCTGCAACATTGTCTTGAGATTGACATGATTGATACTGAGCAACTGTACAGTCATTGCGTCATAGGGTCCTATAGCATGGAAATAGACCCTTTGGTCAAACTAGTCCGTAGTTGCCTTTTTCCAAATTAAACTCCACCAGCCTATTGACCCAATTGATCAAGATTTTTTGTAATCTTAGATAACCTTCTTCACTGTCCACTGTACCACCAAATTTGATGTCATCCACAAACTTACTAACCATGCCTCCTATGTTCTCATCCAGATCATTTATATAAATGTCCACAAAAGTGGACATAGCACCGATTCCTGTGGAAAACTGCTGGTCACAGGCCTCCAGTCTGAAAAACAACCCTCCACCACCACTCTCTGTCTCTTACCGTGATGCCAATCTTGTATTCAATTGGCAAGCTCACCCTGAATTGCATGTGATCTGACTTTATTATTTAGGTCACCATGTGGAACCTTAGCAAAGGCTTTATTAAAGTCCAAGTAAACAACGTCTACCGCTCTGCCCTCCTCAATCTTTTTGGTTATATCCTCAAAAAACTCAATCAAGTTTGTGAGACATGATTTACATTGCACAAAACCAGGCTGACTATCCCCAATCATTCTTTGCCTCTCCAAATGCATGCAAATCCTACTTTTCAGAATCACCTCCGACAGCTTACGCATCACCGATGTCAGACTCTCAGATCTCTAACTCCCAGGCTTCTCCTCACAGCCTTTCTTAAAAAAAAAAGGCACAACATTAGCCACACTCCAGTCCTCCGGCACCTCACCCATGGTTACTGATGCTACAAATATTTCTGATAGGGGCCCCACAATTTCCACCCTAACTTCCCACAAAATCCTGGGAAACACTTGAACATGTCCTAGAGATTTATCCACCTTTATGTTTTCTAAGACCTCCAGCTCTTCCTCTTAATAATAACTGTTATTGTTCCAGTTGGTTGAGCATTGTCCCATGTTTTTCACTGCTGTCAATTTTACCAGCATTCTTTGATACCACCTTCAATCAAATGCTGGCATCATGTCAAGGGCAGTCATTCTCACTTCTGCTGCTTTCAGTGTGTTCCTCCAGCCTCCAGCTCCACACTGTGTTATCTCAGTCGTTAGTTTGTGCTTTTACAAAACTTGTACTCATGTCTGGAGCTGACTTGGAACCTATGTATTCCGGGTAGGTTATTGATGAGTAAATGCTATTTAATTGTCAGTAGATGGGGTGGTAATTATCTGGTTTGGATTAGTTCTTTTCTTTGTGGATAGAACATATTTAGACAACGTTCCACTTTGTCAGGTAGATGTCAGTGTTGCCATTGTACTGAAGCAGCTTGGCTCGGAGCACTGCAAGTTCATATCTTCAGGGCTGCAGTAAAGTTATTGGTGGAGCCCACGGTGGTTGCTGTGTCCAGTCTGTATATGATCAGATGAAGTGAACTGAATTGGCTGAAGACTGACATCTGTAATGCAGATGGCCTCAGCAGGAGACAGATGAAGTGCAATTTGACACTTCTGGTTAAATAGAGTTGCAATTGCTTCGGCCTTGTCTTTTGCATTCATGTTTAGCAATCACCTCTCATTTGGGTGAAATGTTCAGAGAGCCTGCTCCTCTCATTAGTTTTTTTTAATTGCCCAGCATTATTCGTTTTTGCTTTTTATTCATTCATGGGATGAGGGCGACGCTGGGCAGGCAGCATTTATTGCCCATCCCTACTTGCCCAGAGGGAAGTTCAGAGTCAACCACATTGCTGTTGCTCTGGAGTCACATGTAGACCAGACCAGGCAAGGATGGCAGTTTCCTCCCCTAAAGGACATTAATGAACCAGATGGGTTTTTCCAACAATTGACAATGGCTTCACAGTCATCATTAGACTCTTAATTCCAGATATTTATTGAATTGAAATTCCACCATCTGCCGTGGCAGGATTCAAACCCAGGTCCCCAGAACATTGTCTGGGTCTCTGGATTAACAGTCCAGTGTGAAATTATATGACTTTTATCTTATCCATTGGTTGTGAGAATGCTCAGATCTGTCTATGACATTTCTATCTGTCTATATTCATTTTGGAAGGTCGAATTTGAATGCAGATTACAGGGTTAATGGCAGGCTTCTTGGCAGTGGGAAGGAACAGACGGATCTTGGGGTCCATGTCCATAGATCCCCCAAAGTTACTACCCAAGTTGATAGGGTTGTAAAGAAGGCGTATGGTGTGTTGGCTTTCATTGGCAGGGGGATTGAGTTTAAGAGCTGCGAGGTTATGCTGCAGTTCTATAAAACCGTGGTTAGACCACACTTGGAATATTGTGTTCAGTTCTGGTCACGTCATTATAGGAAGGATGTGGAAGCTTTAGAGAGAGCGCAGAGGAGATTTACCACGATGCTGCCTGGGCTGGAGGGCAGGTCTTATGAGGAAAGGTTGAGGGAGCTAGGGCTTTTCCCATTGGAATGAAGAAGGATGAGAGGTGACTTGATAGAGGTGTACAAGATGATAAGAGGCATAGATAGAATGGATAGCCAGAGACTTTTTCCCAGGGTGGAAATGACTATTACGAGGGGCCATAATTTTAAAATGATTGGAAAAAGGTATAGGGGAGATGTCAGAGGTAGGTTCTTTACACAGAGAATATGGGTGCGTGGAATGCCAACAGTGGTAGTAGAGTCAGATACATTAGGGACATTTAAGTGACTCTTGGATAGGTACATGGATGATAGTAAAATGTAAGATATGCAGGGTAGTTTGATCTTAGAGTAGGATAGTAGATCGGCACAACATTGTAGGCTGAAGGGCCTATACTGTTCTATGTTCTATGTTCCATGTACATGCTGATCCCACTATCTACCAAGCAGGTGCTGTAGTTTTACCAAATTGGCACCTTATTTTTAGGTATGTTTCATGTTTTAAGTATTCCATAATGTACTTTCAAATACATAATTAGCTATTTCTTATATAACACACTAAAAATATAAATGTGAAATCCCTTTATGAAAAGCTGTCAGCAATTCTTAAATATATCCCTGAAAACAGCCATCTAGAAGAGATTATAATGATCTGACAATGTTATAAACTGCAAATCATTATTTGATGATCAAATACATTTTCTCACAATCTCAAGCTGATTGCAAAATTCTTTCCAAAAATATCACCAATTTCGAAATTTATTGAGAAATGCTATCTTTGCAGTTCCTAATCCAGACGACAGTGAATGTTTCAAAGTTAAATACTTTTATAAGCCCTTATTTATATTCTTAGCAGAAAGTAAGGAGAGTTCCTTTGAAAACGTTGTTGGTTTCTCAAATAGTCTGCCTTACTTCACTTTGCTGATCTAGGAAAGCCATGGTAAGAAATGGCTATTTTTGACTAATCATGGCTTATCTTATTCTGAGCAAGAAATGACAACTTGCATTTCCATAGCAACTTTAATGTAGGAAAGTATCTCAAGGCACAATATAAGTGCAAGGAAATTCAGAAGCACTATTAGACACAAGAATTACAAACATTAAGATATGTTAGATAGGTTGATCAAAAGATAGAGTATAACAAAGGTCTCAGGTCAGAGGGAAATGGAGATGTTTTGAAAAAAAATTACAGATTGTAGGACCAAGACAGTTGAAGGCATAGCAGCCAATGGTAAGGTACAAAAAGCAGACAATGTAGAAGAGGACACAGGTAGAAGAATGCAGTATTGTTGGAAGAATGGAAGCTGAATTAAAAGAGGGCAAGGCAATGGAGCAAGGCAGTGGAGCAATTTGAATATGAGAATAAGGAATTTAAAAGTGAGGCATTGGTAGATTGGGAACTAGTATGCATAACATTACACTGAGCTCAGTTCATTGGACTTACTGCAAGTTATGACTTGGGAAACAATTTACACAGGGTGAAATGGGAGGCCTACTGGGATAACATTAGAATAGTTGAGTTCTGTGGAGTAAGGATGTGTGTTTCAATGGCAGATAAGCTAAACATAGAGGTAGAGATAGTTGACACTTAGGATAATTAGGAAGAAATGAGAGGTTGGAGTTGCAAGGTCAGAGGGACAAACGGTAGATTTTTAGAGGTGGAAGGGACTGACTGCAGTTTCCAAGGTGATGATATCGTTTACACTGACAGCATATATAGAAAGAAAGGTAAAGCTGTAACCGGCTTAGCAGAAATAAAATTTGAGCAGCGCTGAAAACAGCATAACACATTTGTCAAAACATTTCATCTTGCACTTATCAGGTATATAAATGAACATTTGTATTGTATGAAAGGAGAGTTCTGATAGAAGAGAGTAAAAATGGGTCTCATTTAGCTATATTTGAAATAGACAGAAATGGACATGTATTTTAGAATGAATACTGTGAGAACCAGCAGCCAGGTCTCTAATGCTGACCAGGACTATTTTCACATTCACTCTGTGAACCTAATTCTAGAATTGTTTTGGTGCTGCAGCATTCATAACTAAGTGTGACTTCAGTCGTGAAAGTTGATCAAAATTAAAGTCTTGACCCTACCTCAGAGATCTCTCAGTGGTTTAACTGCCTCAATTATTGTCAATAAGGTCATCAAACTGATGAGAAAAGGAAGGGCAAAGTCTCAGAATAAAGGGGTGCCAATTTAAGACTGAGAGGAGGAAGAAAATCTTTTCTCAGAGCTGAGAGACTTTGCAACGCCTTGCCGCAGAGAGCTGTGGGGGTAGAGCCCTTGTGTATGCTTAAGGCTGAGAAAGATTCATATCAGTAGTGGAATCAATGGTCATGGAGAAAATGCAGGAAAGTGGATGTGAGGAATTTTTAATCAGCCATGATCCTATTCCATACTGGTGCAGGCTTGAGGGGCTGAATGTCCTACTCCTATTCATAATTCGTACGGTTTTATGGTCTTACGGTTTGGGATGGTTTTATATTAAATTGAGGAAAAAAGACTGCTAGTCAGTATTGTTAAAGCATAATCAATTGTCATAAAACAATTTCGTTGCTTGGCCAAAAACAAATCACTGCAGTTGCTAGAAATCTGAAATAAAACAGAAACACTCAGCAAGTCTGGCAACATCTGTTGAAAGAGAAACCTGTCTGTTGACTCACGTGTTATATTGACTGAATTGTAGTTCATAGTACTGTGTCATTGGATTCAACTTTGAAAAAAACAATAAAAAGGAGAAAATTATCACCTTGCTAATACAAAGAGACAGGGTTGGTTGAGAACAGGCACTGCTAACTGGCAGTAAGCTTTTCACGATGATGTAATGAATTCAGGGAAGATTAATAAACTAATTTTCAGACCACAGTACTGGAGGGGCTTTGAACATTATTGCCAGTTATCATATTGAAACTTAGTCTGTGGCAAATAGCCGCAGTAAAGAATGTGACAATGCTATGGCTTTAAGAGGTTATTTTGTCCTGGTTTTTGTTTTGAAGAGAGATTTTAAGGCAGAGATGATGAGCTGGTTAGTGAAGACCCACAAAGTAAACAGCTTGAAGAGCCTTGGATTTTTTTAAAAGGTTGGAACAATAGAAGCAGCCTGGCTGGATGTGGCCAGCTCTCAGAGACCAGGATTTCTAGCTTCTTTTAGTTTTTAGGTTTAGCTTTAAGCAATTGCTGTTGGAGTTTTGGTTAGCACTGCTGCCTCACAGTACCAGAGTCCCGGGTTCGATTCCAGACTCAGGTGACTATGTGGAGTTTGCACATTCTCCCCAGTATCTGCGTGGGTTTCTACCAGGTGCTCCAGTTTCCTCCTACAGTCGAAAGATGTGCAAGCTAGGTGGATTGGTCATGCTAAATTGACAATAGTGATCAGGGATATGTAGGTTGTGTGTGTTAGCCATGGGAAATTCAGCGTTATAGGAATAAGTAGGAGGATACGTCTGGGTGGGATGATCTTTAGAGGTTGATGTGGACTTTTTGGGCCAAATGGCCTGTTTCCACACTGTTGAAATTCTATAAAAAATGTTCAAGTTATCGTTTCTCTCTCTCTTGGTTACAGCTAAAAGCTAGAGTTTCTCTCTGCTGCTGGGTTACCCGTTAGATAAATTTATTTTCTTAATTTTGCCAAGGGGTGTGTTTATGGGACATTGCTATATTGAAACAGTAAATTAGTAATAGTTACTGTATCATTTATTCTGTTACATTTTCCTTTAGAGTTCAATTATTCTAAATTCCTCTTTCTTCTGTAGTAGTTTAACTATAGAGTTGAAATAAATTGAGTTTCGCTTAAAGTCGATAATTTTGACTAGCCGCATTACATCTGGAACATAGTACTTTACATTTGCTTTTAAACTAAGAAAAAGTTACAGTCTAGGCCACATTTTTCAAATATTTTGAGGGGTCTGGTCTGGTCCATAAGAGGAAAGTAATTGGATTTGAGGATAAATAACAGTAAAAATAGAATAGGACTCTAGAAGACTCTAACCAGGAAGTTAGAAAGCAAGCATATATTATGTTCTAATAGTCATACTTGGATATACATGTACAAATCTGTTTGCCTTCCTACAATAATGGTATTGAAACATTAGAAGCAGTTGTGATATGGATAATAAATAAGTACTCAAGTTAATTCTCTAAATCTACAGGGCAAAGTCGAATGGGTAAAGGCTCAGAAAATATACCAACTCATCAATGGAATAAATTTATACTGTATATATAGTATATAATATATATATATTAAAATTAATAAATTTAGCCCAAATAAGAAGCAGAATTAATAGACATAGCAGTAAGCTTAAAACAAGAAAAATCCACACATAGACAGTGTGAGAAATAAATTAAGGAAGACCTGGTGTCAGAGGGAACGAGAACTTAAAATATTTTGGGACTAGCCATGGACTGCAAATACTTTTCAGGCCTGTATTTTCCTGTTCCCATTTTCTCACTAGTGTCAGTAAAATGTTAAAATAAGGCATAATAATAAAAAAGACCATATTTGCACATTTTGGAAGAACATCTTTAGACACATAGAATCAGGACTTGTAAAATTAAACTACTGAAAATCGTGGAATATGGAATTTGGTTATGATATTGAATCATGGGATCTCTGAAATTGCTATGCATGGTAACAGTGTTGATTGAATCTTGCGATCCCTGATATCAGTATCCAGGGTTAACATAGGTTCATAGGGCCGTAAGACTAAAGGCATAAGAAGCAGAAGTAGGCCCAAATCGATACTCTGGGAGGATCAACAGGAGCAGCGATTGCTTCACTAGTGGCATGGTAGGCCCGGTGTGGGGACTCATGGAATGGATTATGGGGGAAAGCTTGGTAAAGAGGACAAGTTCGAGCTCCATTAAGAAGTGCTTTCCTAGCGTGGTTAAGCACTTTTGAAAGACTGCAACGTTTGATTCTTTCAAATTTTGTTCTTTCTTTCTATCTTGTTCTTATGATCTTGTACCTAGGTACTTGTGTGGCAACATTTTACACTTTTTACTGTACTCCTAAAGCTCTGTATTGGAGTACATGTGACAATAAAAATCTAAATCTAAATCTGATATACAACAAATCGAGTCTGCTCCACCATTGTTTGAGATCATGGTTGATCTGATAATCCTCAACTCTACTTTCCTGCCATTTCCCCATAACTCGTGATTCCTTTACTGATTAAAAATCTGTCTCAAGAATAAATATTCTTAATGAACTAAGCCCTCCATGTAAAAAATTCTACAGATACACCAACAACTCATCTCTGTCCTCACTGGGTGACCCCTTTTTCTGAGATTATGTCATCTAGTTCTGGACTCTCCCACAAATAACATCTCTGCATCTATCCTGTAAAGACTCCTAAGAATCTGGTATATTTCATAAGGTTGCCTGCAATTGTGCTTAATTCCAATAAGCATAGACCAACCTTTTTGACCTCCCTCCATGCCTGGGTTCAACCTGGTAAACCATCGCTGGACTGCCTCCAATGCCAGTATATCTTTTCTTTGATAAGGCGACCAAAAATGTTCACAGTATTCCATGTATGGTCTCACTGGTGCCTTTGAAAAGTCTTCCCTATTTTACTACTCCATTACCATTGACAGACAGGCCAACATTCAATTTTCTTTCTCTGTTACCTGCTAAATTTATATGCTAACATTTTGTGATATATGCACAAATTCCCTTTGTGCTTTTCTGTGGTCTTTCTCTATTTAAATAATATTCAGCAAATCTATTTTTCCACCATGGTGCATAATCATATTTTTTCCACACTTTATATTCCATCTGATGAGTTTTCACCCACTCACTTACCCAGTCCATAACCCTCTGTAGACTCTTTGTATCATGTGGGGTGGCACGGTGGCTCAGTGGTTAGCACTGCTGCCTCACAGCGCCAGGGACCTGGGTTTGATTCCACCCTTGGGCGACTGTCTGTGTGGAGTTTGCACATTCTCCCCGTGTCTGTGTGGGTTTCCTCTGGGTGCTCCGGTCTCCTCCCACAGTCCAAAGATGTGTAGGCTAGGTGGATTGACCATGCTAAATTGCCTGTAATGTTCAGGGATGTGTAGATTAGGTGGGTTACAGGAGGATTGGTCTGGGTGAGATGCTGAGGTTTGGTGTGGACTTGTTAGGCCAAAGGGCCTGTTTCCACACTGTAGGGATTCTATAAAAAATGACTATATCATGGAGCAGAATCCATTGATGAAGATGGTTGGGCATACCCTTAGGAACCCCTGCTGAGAGCACTGACTTCCACCAACCACAACCATCTCCTTATGTGCCAGATACAACTCCAACCAAAACAGTGTTGTCCCATGTTTCCAGTTTTGCTAGGGCTCCTTGACACCACAGTCAGTCAAATATGGCTGATGATGTCATGGGCTGTCACTCTTAGCTTAGTGGAATCTTTCTAACTTCTTTAGCCGTTGTCGTGGTGCCAGAAGACTGAAGAGTAGCCAATGTTGTTAATTTCTTTAAGAAGGGCAGCAGGTATATTGCAGGAAGTCCACTACATTAGTGGAGGGAAATTATTGCAGAAGATTCTTAGGAACAGGATTCACTCACATTTGAAAAACAATTGGACTTATTAGGGATAGTCAACATGGCTATGTGTGAGGGACGTCTTGTCTCACACATCTGATTTCTTTTTTAGGGTAGTTGAGGAGGAGTGTTTTTCTGGCTGGAGGTCTATGACCAGCAGTGTTATGCAAGGATCACTGCTGGGACTTCTGTTGTTGGTAATATGTAAATGATATGGATGAAAACGTAGGTGGTCTGATTAGTAAGTTTGCAGATGACATGAAAATTGGTGGAGTTATGGATAGTGATGAAGGTTGTCAAGGAATATAGATTAGTTAGAAAGTTGTGTGGAGAAATGGCAGATGGAATTTAATCTGGACAAATATGAGGTGATGCATTTTGGGAGGTCAAATACGAAAGGAAAGTATACAGTAAATGGTAGGACACTTAGGAACACTGGTATCCAGAGGGATCTTGGGTTGCAAGCCCATAGCTGCTTGAAAGAGGCAACAAAGTGATAATCTGGTAAAGGTGGCATACGGCATGCTTGCCTTTATTTGTCAGACATTGAGTATAAAAGTTGCCAAGTCACATTGCAGCTGTATAAAACTTTAATCAGGCCACGCTTTGGGTATTGTGTATAGTTTTGGTCACTAAACGATTGGAAAAATGTGAAAGCTTTGGAGGGGGGTGCAAAAGAGGTCTACCAGGATGTTGCCTGGATTGGAGTGGATTAGCTATAAGGAAAGGTTGTAGAAACGTGGTTTGCTGAGTCATCAGAGTCTGAGGGACGATCTGACAGAAGTATATAAAATTATGACAAAATTATGGATAGGGTGGGTAGTCACAGAGTCTTTTTCCCCAGGGGTGGAATGTCAATTACTAGGGGGCATAGTTTTAAGGTGAGAGGGGGACAGTTTAAAGTAAATGTGCTAGATAAGTTTTAACACAGAGGATGGTGCGTGAATGGAACGTGCTGCCAGGAAAGATGGTAGAAACAGATACAATAGCAAAGTTTAAGAGGTATTTACATTTACACATGAACAGGAAGGAAAAAGTGGGATATAGACCAAGTGCAGGGCAGATGGAATTAGTTTAAATAGCATCTTGATTTCTGCAGAAAGGTGCAAAATGGCAGAGGAGTAACAGGGCTGCGTGCAGGCTCTTGCCTGAGGCCCATCTGCTCCCGTCTGCTTTCCTCCTTTGTTTTACTTTTGCTTCTGTTCTTTTCTTTCACTTTATTCTTCTTTTGCTTTGGTCTTTCTTTTTCTTCTATTTTGCGGCAGGTTGGTCAGCAGCACCAGCGTGGCAGTGAGAGAGGGCCACGTGCGGAGTGGTGGATGTAGCTTCTTCCAACGAACAGAGCCAGCGGCAGCGAGGACATTCTCTTGGCGATAGGAGGACGGCGGCAGACGAGGTTGTTCTCTCACCAATCGGTGCCAGTGGCAGTGGCAGTGGCGGCGAGATCATTCTCCTGCCTGTCAGGGCCAATGGCAGCAAAGCTCCTTCAGAGATCAGGGACAGCCGTGCCAGCGGCAGTGGACTCTTCAGGATGGCGGTGCCAACAGGGCGATATCTGCAGTCAAAGCAGGACTCATGGCCTGGCATGACAGCACAGCCATGGACTCTTGGTGGCAGGGCAAGTGTGGGTTCAGCAGTGTCAGTGAAGTAGGCCCAGCGGCGAAGAGATAGCACCTACAGTGGGGCGACCCCTTCGTTGGTGGGCCAGTGGAGGCACAAACAAGGCAGTGGGGATCACCCTTCAGCCTACGTGCTAGCATGATGCTATTCTAAACTAATCCCATCTGCCCTGCACACGGTCTATATCCCACTTTTCCTTCCTGCTCGTGTGTAAATGTAAATGCCTCTTAAACTTTGCTACTTTATTTGTTTCTACCATCGCTCCTGGCAGCAAGTTCCATTCACGTACCATCCTCCGTGTTAAAAACTTACTTAGCACATTTACTTTAAATTCTCCCCCTCTCACCTTTCACCCATACCCACTAGTATTTGACATTCCCACCCTGGGGGAAAAGACTGATATTCTGAACTCTACTTTTTTAAACATTTATTCCAATCACCTATAATACTGGACTATTTATTTGTTTACTTTTCTTTTTTTTTGTTTCCTAAGAATTTGATCTTGAGAATCTGTAGCCAGGTGCCTTTATACCTAAAATGGTGCTGGAGTGAGCCGACTGTAAATTTTTCACTGTACCCATTTGAGTATATGTGACAATAAAGCTAATTCTAATTAATTCAATGAATTTGATACAATTCAAATATGGTGGGCTAAAGTGCCCGTTCCTGAGCTGTTATGTTCTATCTGCACCATTTCCCCTATTTTTATTTCATTTGCTAACTTGGCACGAGTATATTCTCTATCCTCATTAAGTCATTAATATGTATTGTAAGTGGCTCTGGCCCTAGGACTGACCCCTTTGGCACTCCAGTAGTTACAGGTTGCCATCTGAAAATACCCTCCCTATCCAAATTGAGTGACCAGGCAAATGCCTGGCAGATGTGGAGAGAAAGTGGATAAATGTGAGGTTATCCATTTTGGTAGCAGAAACAGAAAGGCAGATTAATACCTAAATGTGCATTCACATTAGGTGATGGTCATTTTGATGTAATTGTACATAATAACTCAGTCATTGCCAATATGATTCTCTAAGCACAGGAAAGGCAAAAGTGCATATGGTTTCCCCCCAAGACATCATGACTCTCCATTGTAAACCATTAAATCTATATTAAAAAAAAACTTCATTGTGAAATCCACAGTATTATTATTAATTTTCATGTTTACAGATAATAACTTTTTTGATGTACACCTCGTGTAATCACAGACAGTTCCTGGCATCAGTGCTCTAAATGGTCTAAAGTAACCAAGGGCAAAAATGCATATGGCTTTTTAATTCATTCTTGTTCCTGATCATTTCCCATTGCTGGGATTTAACACTCCCTACCTTTCAGTGTAGCTTCAAGTATTAGAGGGAGTTTAGAGTGAATCTTCCTGATTATTTTGACATAGCACCAAGTGATAATCTGGTGTTCACATCACATCTTCAAATGAATTCCTGTAGGTCTTCCATGCTGTTTCTATTAAATTAATAAACTTGGCTGAAAAGCCCAAAACTGCTGACACTACTAAGATGAATTGGAGAAGAAAAGATAACATGAACTAGGAAGGACTTAGCCAATGCCCAATACGTGTTTTAATAGTGTAAAGATTGCAGGAAGTAGGAAAGGTCGAAATAATTTTTTTTTAATAGAACCCCGACAGTGTGGAAACAGGCCATTCGGCCCAACAAGTCCACACCCACCCTCCGAAGAGCATCCCACTCAGACCCATCCACCACCCTATCCCTGCAACCATGCATTTCCTGTGGCTAACACACCTAACCTACAAATCCTTGAACACTATGAAAAATTTAGCATGGCTAATTCACCTAACATGCACATCTTCAGACTATGGGAGAAAAGTGGAGCACCCAATGGAAGCCCATGCAGACACGGGGAGAATGTGCAAAGTCCACACAGCCAGTTACCTGAGGGTGAAATTGAACCCGGGTCCCTGGCACTGTGAGACAGCAATCCTAACCGCTGAGCTATCTTGTTGTTTTGTTGCTCTATTATTTTGTAATCCAATGGGACAAAACTCTGGGCTGAGACAAATTGAAACATTTCACTCATTATTAGGAAAAAAGGACAAGGCAAGATCTATTTTAAAAAAAAAACCCAAACATTTCCTGGAAAAACTCAAACAATAATGCAATTTCATCAAGGCAATCATAGCAAAAGTGTGTCATGCCCATTGTACCACAATGCCTAAATCATCTTTATGGAATCAGAGAATCCACTGCGAAAACAGGCCATTTGGCACATTGAGTCGGCACTGACGCTCTGAAGAGCAACCCATCCAGACAAGGCACCCCTTCACCCTATCCCTGTAATCCCTCTTTTATTTCTGTTCTGAGTGGAGTGGAAATCTACATCTAAATATGGAGGTGCAGGTATTTCATGTGATGTGTTTTAATTGTTATTTATCTGAAAGTTAAAACAAGTTATATCAGTTCATATGGTGTTGGCAAACCACAGTTGTATAATGTACAAATGTATTTCTTCAAAATTCACTTTCACATAAAGTTGTGTACACTGTCATTCACAGTCACAAGTTACTGAAGTTACTAAATATACATGGTCAACAGGGAAAATTATCATTCATGAACAATAAAATTCCAGTCAGTCCTATTTTTGTCAGTTTTTGTGAATGCATTTCATTCGTATTCTCTGAAGAGTTCAGATCTTTTCATAACATATTTGTCAACTGGTATCGACATGTTCCAGGAACATGTTCCTTCTCTGGGACCTATCATTCCTTTGTCCAGTGCTTGATTAGAGGAAGATGATTGTGTTTGTGTTTCAGATTCAATGTCTCAACAGAGTTGATGACTCCACAGAGTGTCAAGTTTTTGTTGCCCATTATTTGATGCAATTGAAAGCTGCTTCATGTTCTGTGTCCCAGAATGACTGCATATTTTCAACTATGAGCTTGCGTAGACGTTCACATACTGATGACATACTGGGCAAGAACTTTAGTAAATAGTTCACCATTTCAACAAATTATTGCATTGTTTTTACATCTGTTTTTCACTGCATTCCTACAACCACCTTGTCAGGATCTAGGCAGAATGCTTTTGTTGTCAGTAGATATTATATGATTGTACTATTAAATATCTAGATATTTTACTTTAGAGTTTAACTGCACATTTTTCCTTTCTGTTCTGATTCTTTTTCTTATCATTCTTTTTCATCTGCTGTTCTGCGCAGACTGCCACTTTCGCTTTTGGCTCCACATCTTCTGGCTATTCCTATGATTCTGTGAATGTTTGTTGCTTTCCTTAGCTGCTTCAAGTTACAAAAATCTGCAGGGTTTCTCAACAAGAGGGCTTTTTTCTAACTACAAGGTTTCTGAATAATTGGCATGGGTATTCCTCTCAGAATACAGCACGGCTGGGAGAACAAGCAGAGCCCGAGGAGGGCAGAACAAACTGCTAAAAAGGGGAAGAAAAGAAGGACACTGGCCAAGCGGAATTGAAAGAAAAGAGCCTGCAATGTAGACAGCCCCTTTCTCTCCAGTACTATACATGAAAACAAATTTGAATAAAGCCAGTACCAACTCTACATCCATCACCATCACCTCCCTCTCCACATTTATAAATATATTCATGCCATACTGCATCTGTGGATGAAGTTCTTACTCGTGGTCCTATGGTGCTATCCCAGTGGCTGCAGCATGCCTATTGCTGAACTTCAGTGGGAAAAAAACTGCAGGATGCTTTGGATGGCAACATCAAGCAGTTTTAATTCTTGAATGTCTGACTACACAGCAAAGATGAAAAGCTGGGTTGGGTGAAGAATAAAAATAGAAGCTCTATGAGGCTTATTGCCTTCTCTGATGCAGGAACTTCCAATTATGAGACTGTGAAATGCAAATCACATTTATTAATGTGGCAATGAGGCAGTATCACCCAGCAGGTTAACTTGCAAGGTATCTCAAGCCATAATAGAGTTTGGATAATGCTGTGAACTTGATTGGACTGCAATAGAGAGCAGTTGGCAACTTCAAACTACAGCATTTGGCATGACTGACTGCAGTCTGAGCCAAACGCTTCACTATCATAGTCTTCTCACTGTTTTCTGCATTGTCAGGCCAACTTCCACTTGCAAGGTATCTGAAAGAACAAGGCTAAGGTTATAGTGATATAACAGGGAGGGGGGAATAGAGGGAAGCAAGGAGAAGATTGAGAGTCAGGAGAAGTTGAAGGAGAAGGAGAAAGTAGAATGAGAGAAAAATGATTAGGTATGATAGCACTGTTGTCTTCAGTGGTTAGGGTGGCATGGTTAGGGTAGCAGTGGTTAGCACTGCTGCTTCACAGCACCAGGGACCCGTGTTCAATTCCACCTTCAGGTGAGTGTCTGTGTGGAGTTTGCAAATTCTCCCCATGTCTGCATGATTTCCTCCGGGTGCACCGGTTTCTTCCCACAGTCCAAAGATGTGCAGGCTAGGTGGATTGGCAATGCTAAATTGCGCGTAGTGTTCAGGGATGTGTAGATTGGGTGGGTTATAGGGGATGGGTCTGGGTGGGATGCTCTGAGGGTCGGTGTGGACTTGTTAGGCCGAATGTGATTCTACAAAACTTTACCTCTGCTCATGGCCTCATCAATATCCATTCCCATATGGCCAGCACCATCACTTTTGGGGGTTATGACATTATTATGGACCAGACCAGACCCTTTCAAAATATTTTAAGAAGTTAGACTAGACACAAACATTTTCTTACATCAATGGCAATTATAAAGTGTCTGTTCCCAACGTAATGTGACTGGTCAAATTAACTGACATTAATCAAAACACAATTTATTTAAACACTGTAGTTAAAATACAATCAAAGAAAGAGGAATTTAGAATAACTTAACTCTATTGGAAAACTTAACTGAATAATAGATACAGCAACTATAACTAATTAACTGTTACAATATAGTAACATCTCATAAACACATCCCTTGATGAAAAAGAAAAGTTCAGACACAGATTCTCAAATGCAGTTCTCCCATCCAGGAGGAAAAAAACATCAAGAGTAAACTCAGAGAGAGTAGCAGCCAAGAGACATTCACTGAAGCTTCCAACTCTTTGGGACCCCAATAGCTTCTGCTTAAAGCCAAACCTAAAAACTCAAAGAAACTTGAAAGCCTGGTCTGTGAGAGCTGGCCACACCCAGGCTGCTTCCATTGTTCCAACATTGAAAATAAAACCCAAGGCCTCATAGTTTTTTACTTTCTTAGAGACAGCTCTTTACGTCTGCCTTACAATCTCACTTCAAAAAAAAGGACAAAATAAACTCTTGAAAGCTACATCATTGGCACAACATGTGGGTGCACCTAGTGCCCCTGTAGTTTCTTCCTGCTGCTGTGGTTATATGTCAATTTATCCTGCAAGGGAGAAGGTAAAAGTGTCAGTAACTGTGCAATCTGTCCAGGTGATGTTGTTACAGTTCAATAGCTGTAAGTGTGCAAAGTTGTCATCTCTGTGTGCAAGGCTGACAGCAGTATGACTCGTGTAAGGATGTAGTGTGAATGTTATGTGAGAGATTTGGTTGATAGAGTTTATTTGTAGATAAGTGCCAGCCTGCAGTGAATTGAGGAATGCATCTGAACATTTACTAACCTTAAGGTCATTCAATTCCTATCCACACTGCACCAGATCCACAGGCCTCAGCTCTATTCCATGTTCATCTGCTCCCACTGTCTTTGGAGGGACCTGAAGGTTTTCCTGGCACTCTGCAGTGTAGGAGATCTCTCCTAGTTACAACTTCTTCTGAGGCTTCTAGTGTCATGTCTGAACAAACTTAGAAAATGGTAACTCCCATGCTGTATTGTCCTTTGCTGTTTCCCAGGTCAGAGACATTTCCTGAATGACTGCCAGCATCTGTCCCAGCCACAACTCACATCCCTTTCAAATACGACAGACTAGCTTTTAAAAGAACTTGGAAATTACCACGTTGAGCCTTTTAATGAGATGTTTGGCCAATGTTATTGCAAGTTATCAATCCAAGCAGCAGGTAGCAAGTTTTTGACATGGTGCTTGCAATTTAAACAACAGACATGCATTAATTTCACAATTCCCACATGCACTTGTTGGGGTCATCCAATTTAGCTCCTTTTCTGGCTAATGTGTATGAATATTTTGATGTCTTCAACCTTTAATTTTCATAAGTAAAGAAGTATTTAAAGTGATGGGTGTTTCACACTTTCCTGAGGTCCTGATTGTTTACACCAATATTTATTGATTTTAATAGTTAATTGATGATGGGGTGCTGAATATAAATTTCAATGCAACTTGATGGTGACACCATTTTGAGAATTGTTCAGAC
Organism: Rhincodon typus; assembly: GCF_021869965.1. Classification (NCBI taxonomy): domain Eukaryota; kingdom Metazoa; phylum Chordata; class Chondrichthyes; order Orectolobiformes; family Rhincodontidae; genus Rhincodon; species Rhincodon typus. The sequence continues at coordinate 102,385,338 of NC_063335.1, read as the reverse complement.
TATTACTATATTGGCACAAACATAATCATCATGATGAAGCTACCAATGATTTTAATTGTTTGATGAGGTAGAGTGCTCGAACATAATGTAATCAATCCCATTTATTGAGTTTCTCTAGATTGGTTTCACAGTATTCTTAAAAATTTGAAATTATGATGTTTGGATTCATGCAGAATACACTTTGTGGCTTTTAGCCTTTCTAGATAAGGTGACACTAAATGCATTATTTGTTTTTGGGTTTAAAGTTTTACATTTGTGTCCCATTTCAGAATTTTAAAACAGTGCTGCAGTTCAGTACTGCTGGCCTGCTCAGATGGGTTGTTAAATCAAGGCCCACTGCTATTCCAGATGGCACTACTTTGAAGAGTAGGGTACTCATGATGGGTGTCCTGATCAATAATTCTCCTTCAATCAGCAGCATAAATACAGATTACCTACACAACACTCATTTCCATTTGTGGCTGTGCACAAAGTGGTTGTTGTTCCTCCGACATTACAGCAAAGCACCGACTATACCTCAACAATACTTTATTGACTGTGAAGAGTTTTAAGACATCTGGTGGTTGTGGAAGATGTTGAATGAATGCAATTGTTTCTTTTTATTTATAACCAACGATTGAGAACGTGTGTATAATTTACAAAAAAAGTCATCCTGATTGCTGCATTATACCGGTCACATTTCAAGAAGTGATTTGATAATGTTGTCTTCTCACAATCGCTTGGTCAATCAAGAATTAATTCAACTCCTGTCTCATCAGCGATCAGTAGCCAAAAAATGTCAGTTTGTTACACAAGTCAATGATACAAAGGATGACAATGTTATTCCTTCAAATCAATTTAACTTGAGCTTATTTAGCATTATAATCAGACCTCTTGGTTATCCTAATCTAATTTGACACAAAATATATCTTCACATCCACATTATTTATGCCCTCAAATATTTCATTTCTAACAAGAAGACAGTAGGTTTTTTAATTTCACTTTGTATCACAGGTCAATTACTTGAATCCCAGAAAGATGTGTTGCAATTTTCTGTTTTGTTCTCTCAGCACAAAAGGAACCTATTGACTATTTACAGACTGTGCTTGATCAAGCATTTACAACCCTGTCCTTGAAATATAGCATTACTATTGTGGTTGTAAGATCCAATTCAATTTGATCATAACAGCACCCTAAATAGTACATACGAGCTGTATTTTTAAATATAACTTTCTATCATCATCAAATAGGAAGATTTCCTTTATTCATTCATGGGATGAGGGTGCTGCTGGCTAGGCAGCATTTATTGCCCAGAGGGCAGTTAAGAGTCAACCACATTGCTGTGGGTCTGGAGTCATATGTAGGCCAGACCAGGGAAGGATGGCAGTTTCCTTCTCTAAAGCACATTAGTGAACCAGATGGGTTTTTTCCCCAACAATCAACAATGGATTCATGGTCATCATTAGATTCTTAATTGCAGATATTTATTGAATTCAAATTCCACCATCTGCCGTGGTGGGATTCGAACCCCGGTCCCCAGAATGTGATCTGGGTCTCTGGATTAACAGTCCAGCGATAATACCACTAGGCCATCACCTCCCCTTTATTCAACAACAACTTGGTATTTGTATCACAATTTTAACATGATGAAGAGTTGAAAGCAATTCCTAGTGCATTATAAAATTTAAACACCAAGCCCAATAAAGCAATATTCAGCCAGGTAACCAAAACTTATTTAGAAAAGCAGGTTTTATGGCACATTCTAAAGGAAGAAAGAGAAATTGAGAGGCAGAGAAATTGAGAGAAAGAGATGTTTAGTGAGAGAATTACTGAGCTTGGGATGAAGAAAGCTGATGGTGATGTTCAATAAACCAGAATTAGATGAGCATGAATATTTCACAGGACTTTCGATTGGAGGAGGTTACAGAGAGTGGCCAGACCATGGATAGATTGGAAAACATGGATGAGAATTTTAACAATCAAGGTATTGTTTAATTCAGAGCCAGTGTAGGTTGTGAGTCAGGGTGATAGGCAAATGGGACTTGCTGCAAGTGAAAACATGGACCACAATGTTTTAAACAGTTTCAGGTTTAGAGAGACAGAGAGAATGTAGGAGGTCAGCCAGATGTGCACAACAGTCGAGTGTAGAGGTAATAAGGTATGAATGAGAGTTTCAGCTCCAGAAAGGCTGAGACAAGAATAAAGTTCGTTGAAGTTACAGGGTGGAAATAGGCTTAGTGATGGCATAAATATGTGGTTTGAAAATGACACTATTTCCCAGCAATTCAAATATTAACAGCTGCAGCACGTGGAAAGAGAGAGTCCTAGAAAGGAACATTAATCACAGACTGGGAACTCAAAGCAGTTAGGATCGGGCCAGTTTAGGGTTACTCAGCTACAGGGAGTGGGACAGAGCTGTTGGATAGGGGCAGTGTCTGTGGCAACAACAGAAGGCTATTGCTTTGGTCTTTTCAATATATAATGAAAAGGAATCCTCCTCAGTTAATACCAAATGACAAATAAGCAGTCTGATTGCTAAACACCAACAGACAAGTCAAGAGATGATGGTGAGGTCGGGAGATGATGGGAACAGACAGAGAGAGGGTGGCATATGCATTTAAGGGCTGCTGGCAGTTCAACATTACTGGATATTTTGGTGGAGTGGAATTACAAAATTTGACTACAGTCATTCCTACAGGTTTGATCATTTTCTCCTCTGACCACAAGATATTTGACAACATGATGCCAGATCATATGAAATCTGATCACACACCAAAGCAAGTTTCATACATTGTGTATGTCATGTAATAACCATCTTGAATAAAGAGAATCTAACCATCTCTTCTTGGCATTCAATATTACCATCAGTGAATATGGTGGTGAGAGAGATGCATTAGCCATAGATGACCAATTTGAAGTGTAGCTACAGGAATAGGTCAGAGACTTAAAATTCTGCGAATAGCAACGCTCTTCCTCGCTCCACAGTACTGTCAAATATCTACAAGTCACGAGTAAGGAATGTAATGGAATACTCTCCACTCGCCTGAACAAGTGCAGCTCCAACAACACTCAGGTTTGACACCATCCAGGGCAAACAGCTTTACTTGATTGTGACCCAAACACAATTTTGAATGTTCACTCTCCTTCATCCTGATGCACAATGGCAACAGTGTATATTCTGTACAAGTAGTTCTGGAGCAATATATCAAGCTTTTTATTACTTCCAAAAAAAGCATATGAAATTGGGGATGATCAGCAAGAAGGACGACAAAGTTGTGTTTGTATAGCGCCTTTTACATGATGAAACGTCCAATGTCCTTCAAAGGAACATCCTTAAAACAAATCATGACACCGTGCCACATCAGATTTTTAGGTCAATGAATAAAAGCTTAATCAAATGTGTAGGGCTTTAAAGAGGTTTAGAAAGAGGGCCTGACCAGCTGAAGGCACTGCCAGCAATATTGAACAAGTAAAATTGGAATGCCTAAGTGAACAGAAATAGACTGCAGATACCTCAGAGATTTGTGGGGCTGAAGGATATCACAGAGCCATGGATTCAAATGCAAGAATGAGAATTTCGGAATTAAAGCATAAGTTGTAACTTTGTGACACAGGTTGATTTGAAGTTGGAGACAGAGGGTCGGGATAAAGGGAAGGCTCTCTGATTGGCAGGATATGACAAGCGTGTTTGCCATGGCAACAACATCTAACCAATTCTTATTGACTTACCTCATTGGCTTTTCTAGTTATTTTAACCAGGACAAAATCTTGCACTGTAGGCCCAATCCTTAATTTAGGTATTTTTAAGATTGATTTAGTGAATGCAATTCCCTTGAAGAAAGTGATCACCCCCTCATTTGTTAAATTTAAGACAATTAGTCTGCCTTTTAATCTACAGACGAAATACTCCTCAGCAATGTTTGGCATTGGTGACTCCCTCTCTGCAAAAGCACAAGGTTTTGTACTGAGGATCTGGCTTGTCCTAAGCACATTTTGTAAGGGCCAAAAGTCCAAACCCTGCTATTCAACAGACGAAGCTCGTAAAGAGGAACTTGTTAAAAATTTCCTGGATTTCCCATTCTGTGATCCAAAGGATGTCTGACGGTAGATCTTGCTCAGGACATTTGCTCTATGTATATGACCCTGAGTTGGAAGGCAGTTATGAGGTGGAGAGAGGGCAGTAATGAGGAATGACTGAGGAGGATTCTGGGAGAAGTCAGCTTGCTCACCACAACTTAGAAGGGAATTGTGAAGAACTTGGTACTAGAGCACCCAACAGGGGGCAGTAGTGAGAAGTAATGGAGGAGGATTCTGGGAGAAATTTATCCTTCCTACCAGGCTGTATCAGGAGTGACCGTTCCCAACCCTGTGCCATACTAATTTAAACCCTCTTGAGCGGCACTAGCAAATCTGCCCTCCAGGATATTGGTGCCCCTCCAGTTTAGGGGCAACCTGTACTTCTTGTACCTCCTGCCACGGATGTGATCCCAATGATCCAAATATCGGAAACCTTTTAAACCAGTTCTTTAGCCACGCATTCAACTATATTATCTTCTTCTGCCTGGCCTCACTGACACAGGGAGAGGGTCTGTGGGGTTGAAGTGTGGGTTTTGGTGAACGTCACACTTTGCTGACGAGAGTGAACAGCGTTAAGGTATGGTCAGGTAAAATCCTTCCTTTTCCTTTAAATCAATAGTTACTAGATGGGTAGTAATGCAGTTAGTGAAGTGGTATGCTCCTCCTGGAAGATTTACGCGATCATGGAGGAGTCAAATGTCCCTGACAACTGTACCTGCAGGAAGTGTGTCCACCTGCAACTCCTCTCAGACTGCATGGATTGGTCAGAACGGCAAGTGGACTCACTGAGGAGCACACAGGAGGCAGAGAGCTTTTATAGATAGGAGTTTCGTGGATGTGGTCACATCAAAGGATTAGATGGGTGACTGCCAGGAGAGGCATACAAATAGTGCAGCTATCCCCTCTCAAACAGGCATACCATTTTGGATACTGTTGGTTGTTGTTGGGGGCGGTGGGGTGGGGGGGTGGGGTGGGCAGGGGAGCGGGGGAGGTGCGGTTTCACCTCTCTGGATAAAGCAGCAGCCACATCTGTGGCATGACTACTGGCACTGTCTTGCAGCAAGGAGGGTCAAGCTGTAGGTGAGGGTAGTGATAAGTATTGTCAGGGACACTAACAGATGTTTCTGAAGCTGCGAGTGAGATTCCACAATGGTGTGCTTCCTCCCTAGTGCCAGAGTCAAGGATATCTGTGAGCAGGTACAGGATATTCTGAGAGAGCGGAGTAAGCAGCCAGAGGTCATTGTCTACATTGGTACTAAAAACAGAGACAGGAAAGGAGATGAGGTCCTGCAAAAGGAAGGCAGGTAGTTAGGTGGAAAGTTGAAAAACAGGATTTCTAGAGTTGTAATCTTGGGTTTACTCCCTGTGTCAGTGAGGCCAGACAGAAGAAGAAAATACAGTTGAACACGTGGCTAAAGAACTGGTTTAAAAGGAAGGGTTTCAGATATCTGGATCATTGGGATCGCTTCCAGGGCAGGAGGACAGGTTGCCTCTAAACTGGAGAGGCACCAATATCCTGGAGGGCAGATTTGCTAGTGTCATTCAACAGGGTTTAAACTAGAATGGCACGGGGTTGGGAACCAGAGCAATAGGTCAGCATGTGATGTGATTGAGGAGAAGTGAAAGGTTAAATCAAGTAAGTCTCATAGGAAGAATAGGCAGGGACAGGTTTATGGTGGGCCAGGCAGTCTGAAATGTATTAATATTAATACAAGGAGTATAACAGACAAGGTAGATGAGCTGAGACCCTGGATTAGCTCACGGGACTACAATGTGGTAGCCATTACAGTAACGCAATTGAGAGAAGAGCAGGACTGGCAGCTCAATGTTTCAGAGTTTAGCTGTTCCAAGTGAGATACAGAGCAATGTGAAAGGAGTAGGGGAGTTACATTACTGGTTAAGAAGATTGTCACAACTGTACCAAGGGAGAACATCTTGGAGAGCTCATCCACCGACGTCATAGGAGTGAAAGCCAGGAATAACATGATGGGTTATACTATAGGCTACCCAATAGCCGGTGGGAGATAGAAGAACAGATATGTATATAAATGCAAGAGGAAAGTATACAGTAAATGACACAACTCTTAAAAGCACTGATATCTCAAGGGTTCTTGGAGTCCAAGTGCATAGTTCCCTGAAAATGGCAATGCAAGGGGATAAGGTGGTAAAGAAGGCATATGGCATACCTGCCTTCATTGGTCGGGGCAGTGAGTGTAAAAGTTGGAAAGATGCAAAAACAACAGGGTTGTTGCAGGGTGATTTTTAACATTAAGATAGATAGATCCCCAGTACTTGATGCGATTGATCTCAGGATACTGAGGGAGGGAAGCAGGGAGATTGCCAGACAGGTGCAAAATAGCCAGCTACAGTGTACAATAGGGTGGGTGCTGAAACATGGAGCGTTGAGGTAACAGTGCTCCCATATTAGTTGGTGAAAACCAATTCTCAGAAGAGAACAAAAACCACAAGAACCACCAGAATAGATAATAATTTGAACTACTTTATTAGCGTTACCCATTTGCGATAAAAAAATCTGCCTAATAAATTCCAGTCTATAGTTGTGTGCTATTCTTGACGTTTGTTTGTTTGAAGGTGTATGCTACCAGGAAACTGCTCTTATATTGACAATATTTTTGTGGTTGTGATTTGTATCATTCCATTTGATTTATTCTTTTTTGATGACTTGGAGAACTAGAAAGGATAAAACTGGAAAATCCTGAAAATAAAACAGAGGCATGGAATTAGTTTGCCACTTCCAGCTTTATGTGACCATACTTTAGAATATTGAGACAGATTGAGTAGGCTAGGCCTGTAGTCCTTAGAATTTATGAAAATGAGAGGTGATATCATCGAAACAAAGAAAAGTTCCCAAGAGGCTAGATAAGGTGGATGCTGGGAGGATATTTTTCTAGATTTAGGGATTGCACTGTTGGAATAAAGAGTTTTGGACTTTTCAAACAAAAAAAACTGAAGGTCTTTGGAATTTTCTAACCTAGAGTGCACTGTGAATGCTGAGTCAAGACAATGATTAATAATTCCTTTGGTATTCAAAAATGCAAGAAACATAGGGATGGTGGAATTGAGGTAGATGGCCAAAACTGTGTTAAATGGCAAAGCAGACCCAAGGTCTGAATGATCTAATCCTATTTCTTATGTTCTCATATAATAGCAGACTTCTTATTTAAAATAGGCAGTTCTGCTATGTCTTGGGTGTTTTTTGGATTTCTTTTTGTCGTTTGTATTACAAATGTTTGCTGAAATCAGAAGATCTGAGATGAGGGAAGCTCCATTGTTCACTGTGGAGGCTGTTCATTTCAAGTTTAAGCCTATACAGCATAACACTGAGAAGAACACAGCACTACAAATAAGAGACAAAGTGAGGAGGCTGTTGCACGAGCAGAATAGAAAATATAGATAACGATAGTGGAAAAAAAATCACTTTCTATGAACAAATCATGAAAAACCCAGTCAAGAACATAAAGACAAATAAACAACATAAATTTTATCCGTATTATCCCATTTGGAAGTAATATAATGGCCCAAATCTTGAGGGGAAAGTTAAAATGGAGTATGAATTCTGAATGGCATTATTAAGGTAAAAATCAGCCGACAAACTCAAAGGTCTGAGAGTTATGCTGTGATTTGCAAATCTCTAGAAATTTCTGGCCAAGTTACTTCATTCCACTGTTCACTTTATTGCTTTAACAACTTGCTAGATTTGTATATTATTGCGCATTAAACAAACCACAGAAATTCACTCTTTTAACAATGTGATAACTCATAATGCAGTGCCAAATACTGGACCAGCAATTCAATAACTGAAACTGTGTGGTCTTGTTATTTCAAGTTGAGAATCGTTCGTCTAAAAATTTAAGTCCACAGAGTCAAATTTTGAACTTTATACTTATTTTTCTCACTTTCTAATTGTGTTTCTTTTCTTTCTACCTTTTTAAAATGGTTTTCCCCCTCTCTCGAATGCTCCCATCTTGAGAAGCAGCGGGGAGGGTAACAGAAAGGGAACATTATTAGGTGGGTTGGTATTGGGAGATACTGTCGCGATCACACCACCATGGGTGTTAATGTGTTTGTCCGGGAAGGGCCAAGATTCAGCTTCCCATCCTGCCACCAACAGAGGCCCTCAAGTGGTTAATGAACAACCAGTGAAAGGGTCTCTTTTTGCCAACACAGTGGCGCTTAAGGGGCCAAGGCTGCTGCTGGCACAGCAATCCAAAATCTCGAAACCATGGACAAAGTAGATTAGGTTTGGGGTGGTGGTCACGGAGTAAAGAAACATTCTTTGTTCACATTCCTCTCTGTCTCTTCTCCCTGGTCGCCAGAGACCATGAACAAAATATATACCACTATAACACAATTCAATAAAGCACAGGAACAGGCCCTTTGGCCCACCAAGCCTGCGATGATTCTAATCCTTATTTAGGCCCACTACTTACTGCCCATGTGTGGTTTCTATACCTCTGTTCACTTCCCGTTCATATGTCTAAAAGATACACCTTAAATGTTGCTAACATGCCACTGCAAGGAGCTTCCACCACCTCCACTGGCAGTGTATTCCAGGCACTCACCACCCTCTATGTGAAAACATTTTTCTGCACTTCTCTCCAAAACTTTCCCTCTCTCACCTTGAAACTGTGCCCTCTTGTAGGTGACCTTTTCACCCTGGGAAAAAATCTCTGACTATCCACCCTAACCATACTTATCATAATTTGGTAGAACTCAATCACGTCATCCCTCAGCCTCTGTCTTTCCAATGAAAACAACCTGAGTTCATCTAACCTCTCCTCATAACTAGGTAAACCCTCGTTACACACTCTCCAAAGTGTCCATATTCTTCTAGTAGTATGGCGACCAGAACTGCAGGCAAAATTCCAAATGTGGCCTAACTAAATACAAGATAAATCATGGAGTTGGGAGAGTTGATTGCTTGCTGACACTCCGATTACTTGGAATTGTTCACATTATGGTTGGTAGCAGCCAGCAAAGTAACCTCACTTGGCAGCACCATAGTTATGTTGTTGAATTAATCCAGAGGTCTAGTCTAATAACAGAGAGCATGAGTTCAAATCCCAAACTGGTCTTTTCAGGTTGTCTTGCAAATTGTCCTGTCTTTAAGATTGGGAGGGAGAGATAAACTATTTAAGTATAACTCTGCTAATTTAACAATTGTAGGGAAGTTATTGAAATCTATCCCTACAATAGTGATTGAAAATTTGGACAACTGTCAACATACCAAAGAGCATCAGAATATATTTATTGATTGTAATTGTTGTCTCATTATCAGTAAGGCAGACTTAGAGACAACCGAGTAATGTATTTCAAAGGTTCTTGCGGTGCAGTAGTGGCCCTATCTCTTAGCCAGGAGTCCAATGTTCATGTTCCACCTGCTCCAGAAGTGTGTAATAACACACCTAAACTCAGCGCTGAAACATTTGTAACATGTTAAAAGTTGAAAGGCAGAAAGCAGAGGCAAAGGGAACACTGACATGAATGAAGTCAACATCATACAAAGGTAAAATACCACAGAAGATGAGAAATTAAAACTGTAAATGTTGAAAATACTCAGCAGATCGGGCAACATTTGTGGAGAGAAAAAACCAGAGTAAATATTTCAGTTCTGTTCTGATGAAGAATCACAGACTTGAAACATTTACACTATTTCACCTTCCACAGATATCACCCAACCCGCTGAATGTTTCTAGTATTATTTTGTTCTTGTGAAATCTGTACTGGGACTTACAGCTTTTTTTTTTAACCAATGTATTAGCAATGACTTATATTTACGTAGCACGTTCAGCATAATGAAACATCCTAACATGCTTCAGAAAAGCATTAACAAAACAGACACCTATCCAAATTAGGAGAATATAGGTCAAAGCTTTCTCAAAGATGTAGGTTTTAAGGAGTGACTTTAATAGGAATGCAAGAAAGAGAGGGAATTCAGAGCTGGAGCCTCAACAATGGAGGGATAACTATAATTGGAGATACACAAGAGGCTAGAAATTGAACAGCATTGATATCTCCGAGTACTGTGGCACTGGAGGAGGTTGCATAGATAGGGAGGGATTTGAGACCATGGGTGAGAATTTTAGTCAAGATGGGAGTCAATATAGGGATATGGGGATATGGGTATGGGATTGGTCGCCAATAACAAGCAGGAGGGTTTTGCAATGACCTCGGGCTTAGAGAAGGCCAAATTTGGGACACCAGTCATGTGCATTTTGGAATCATCGAGTGTAGAGCTAAAAAAGGTATGAATGTGGATTTTAACAAGCAGCAAATGAGCTGAGTCAGACACAGGTGAATGACATTATATAGGTGAATATAGGCAGTCCTAGAGGTGATGTGGGTGAGGTTGGAAGCTCATCTTAGCATCAAAAGTAACACAATTTTATAATTAATAGCTTAATCTTGGAATGATGCCAAGGAGGAAGATGGATTTGGTACCTTGAGAATGGAGTTTCAAGTGGGGACCAAAACAAAGGTTTCAGTCTTCCCAATATTTAATAGCTGGGCATTTCTTCTCATCCAGTCTCTAAATGTTGTCTGAGCATTTTGATGTTTTAGTAACAGTGGAGGAGATGAGAGAAGTAGCGGAGTAATGCTGGGTGTCATTAGTGCACCTAAGAATATTAATGCTGTGCTTTCAGATGATATTGCCAAGGGGTAGCATGCATATCAAAAATGGGAGATGGGGAACAGGTGGCAAAGTGATATTATTACTGGGCTACTAACTCAGAGACCAAGGCAAACACACTGGTGACATGGGTTGAAATTCCATCATAGAATCTGGAGGAATTCAAATTCAATCAATAAATCTGGAATTTAAAATTAGTGACTGTGACAACTAACATTGATTGTTTTAAAAACTCATTTGGTTCACAACGTGCTTTAGGGAGGAAAACGCGCTGCCTTTACCTGGTCTGGCCTACATGTGACTGCAGACTGAGCCTCTGACCTTTAATGCCCTCTGGAATTGCCTCGCAAGCGGCACAGGTCAAGGTCAATCTGGAATGGACGACAAATGCTGGTGTTGCCAGAAACACACATGAGAGGCAAGGATAGATCCTTGAGGGCAATCAAAAGTAATATGCATGTTTGAAGGAATGGGAAATTGCATATTCAAATGTATAGAAGATGGCAAGTGTCCACATTCAGAAAGCATTCGGTCAGTGTGCACAGGTACAAATAGTAATTGACACAGCTAATTGAATGTTGTCATTTATCAAAGTCAGCTGGGATGCAAAGGGGAGGGAGTTATCCTTTTGTTGTACATAGTCTTAGTTGGACCTCATTAAGCGTCAGTGGGCAACAAACAACAGGACGGTTCTGTTAATCCCACATAGGTGTACATCAGATCCAGAAGAATTACATACACTCATAATAGATCAAATTATGAGGGTATGTTGAATACATAAACTTTGAATTATTTTGCATTTAGAATGCTTTAAGGTGATCGAATCAACATCTTTAAAATGATAAAGGGAATCAATTTAACAGATACATAGAAATAATTTCTTCTGGTGGGGGAATCCAGAATAACAGGGCACAGTTTTCAAAGGAAAGTTGGGTGATCTAGGAGTATCAAGGCAACAATTTTCTACACAAAGCATGATGGACGTCTGGAATTTTCTCTGCCAAAATGTTATGCATACTGGGCCAATTTATATTTTTAAGACCAAGATGGATGGACTTCTGTTGGGTTAGAACATGAAGTGATGTGGAACAAAGAGAATTCAGGGATATCCGCCATGGATATTAGGAAATGCTCAAAAGACTGAGTGTTTGACTCCGAATGTCAAATACCGTGTGTAGTTTTCATCTCCTTATTTAAGGAAGGATGTAAATGAATTTGATGTGGTTTAGTGGAGGTTTCCTATTTCAATACCTGGAATGTCTTATGAGTCTTATGTCTGGTTGCCTTATGAGGATAAGCTGGACAGGCTTGGTCTGTTTCCACTGAGGTTTTAGAAGAATGAAGGGTGAATTGATTGAAGGGTGCAGGATCCTGATTGACCCTGACGAGGGGCAACATGGAAAAGAATTTTCCTTGAGTGTAAATTCAGAATTACGCGGCTCTGTTTTTAAAATTAAGAATCACCCTTTTAGGACAGTGATGAGGGGTTGAACAGTTCCCTCAGAGGCTTGTGTTAGGTTGGAATTCTGCTTCAGAAGGTCGTGGAGGAAGGGTCATGAAATATTTTTAAGGCAGGGGTGGATAGATTCTTGTTAGGCAAAGGAATCAAAGATTATCGGGAATAGATATAAGACGAACAAATTAGCCATTATCTTATTTAATGGTGAATGAAGTTTAAGCAACCAGATGTCTTACTTCTGTTCCTAAACAATAACAAAAAATTCTGGAAAAGCTCAGCAGGTCTGGAAGCATCTTTGGAGAGAAATCAGAGTTAAGGTTTCAGGTCAGGTGACCCTTCCTCTGAAACGTTAACTCTGGTTTCTCACCACAGATGCTGCCAGAGCTGCTGAGCTTTACCAGCAATTTTTGTTTCTGTTTCTGATTTACAGCATCCGCAGTTCTCTCAGTTTTTAATTCTGTTCCTAGCTGGTATGATTGTGCTGCTTACTTTCAATGCCCTGATGGAATCACTGCTCCAATTTCTGCACTTCAACCAGACTGCCTGCAGTTTCTGGTTACAGCAGCCTCTTAGACCACCCCAGATTAGGCTCATTCTGGGATTGCCAGATGAGTGGAGGTTCGTGAGTATATCAAAGGACAAATAAACTTCATGATGGGGTTCGTGAATAATTAATTTTCAAATTTCATGTATAAAATTCCACCCAAAGTTGGCACGTGGACTGACTTCTCATGCCTCATTCTAGGTAACATTCTGAGGTCTGATTTACACACAGGGCACCAAACAAAAATAGAAATATCTCACTTATAAATTGTTCAACTATAACACAAAAACAGCATTTTTTTTGTTGCAATGACATTCCACTGAAGAGATTTTCTTTATACATAAGAATTCAATACAAATTCCATAGTTGACATCGCTAGTTCCAAAACATCATTGAACTCATCCCCAAAATTAGTTCTGACTTCAGACATGAACATTTGAGTAAGTTATTACATGAAATAAACAGTCATTACCTGCAGGTATATTGTGCCAAGTTCAGTGCTTCACTGAAACCACGATAATGATAATGATGACAGACAAAATGATCACACCAGTCAGAATGAGGCAGCATTTCATCTTCCGAGCTCTTTTCTAAAATAGATTTTAAAAATTGTCAGTCACTCCCACAAATATATCCTATGGGATTTTCCACAAAATTGAAAGCTCAGTAATCCAGAAAATTAACATAAAGTCAGTAGGATCTTATTGTAACGATATCAAATCTTAGAAAATCTTTACTCTTCTTTGAAATTATACTTGAGATCTTTGGTTAATGTTCTGAAAAGAGGATCTATTGTGCCGGAGCTATTTCAGGTGCAGAATTGACTAATTGCAGTGCTTGCTTTGCATTTTTCTGTTCTTATTCTTCAATTTTATTTTTGCATTTACAGAAGTTTCAGTCTCTCCATTTGTACACGTTAATATTATTTTTGCAGCTATGAATAAAACTCGAGAAATTCTAGGTCACTTCACTTGTTCTCGTCAATATATGACTTATGATGAGCCTCCTTAAATATCATGAAAGAGCTCAAATAGATACAGAAAATAGAGCTTAAGATAGAGAAACAAATTATGGCCTATTTATATTTTTTCACTGGACCACATTCAATGATATGGTTAATTTTTTTTATCTCTTTTAAATTTGCTGGGACAACAATACTGGAACATCTAATTGTGATTCTCAATGAGCCTGCTCCCAACTTTGAACATATCCAGAATATGTCTGTGAAGACTGTTCATGCACAGACGGTTCATGGCAATGAGGCTTACTGATAAGCTGCCACAATGTTAACATTCTCGTCAAATGCTATTGATAATAATTTGGGATTTAGTTGCATTGCTACTCCAGGTTAAGTTGAATACTGTTTTCTTAACAAATGTTCTTCCAATAAAGTCGCATTACAGTAATATGAGCAAATGAATTTACATTTTAATTCTTGGGATCTTAAGGTAGTGCATACACTTTACACCTGTCAAAATCTCAATATGCAGCAAATAATAAGCCAGTCTTCGACACCATGTACTTTCCAAGCAAGAAGTCAAACCCATCCTCAACTTCTGTGGTCATGACCGACTAAAAATTATATCACTTTAGGGGGATCTGGCAGCATTTCTTTGGCATGAAGGAAGCAGTACTTTAATAGAAAATATACTCATGAGGGCTGCAAGTAATAGGCCTGTAAATATAGTGGTTGTAGTGTGGAGCTAGAATGATCAGTCCTTCACCATCCGGCTCCATATTCAAGTCATTTTGTTTCTTGAAAAGCACATCTTGGTGAAACCCTACATTGGTCCTTTAGAGCATCGCTGATAGGCCATGAGGCTGACTTTTCTAACACTGGCTGCGTTCAGGCCAAGCTAATATGCTAAAGGAAGCATTTCAAGAGACACCAGGTCGCTCACTGAAGAAAACAGTAAGAGTTGAGAATGACACATACTGGCTTGACCAGTTCTGCATATTTCAAAATGGAGCTCCAGCATGACCAGTGCTTCATTTCCAAGAGTTACTAGTTTCCACCCGGTTACACAGGCAAAGGTGCAAGCCTTGGCCACTACTTTTGATGTCTGCACCATGATGGTGGACAGTGTACATCTGGCATTGATGCAGCCCGACCATATTATTGACTTGGTGACCTTTCTATGCCTGTGAAATTAGAATTGTATCAAATTGCTGGCATAACAGGTAATGAGCATTGTTACAAAAGTACAACTTTAAACAACAAAACAGCCAGATATCAAGTTGATGACATACTTGTCAAAACTTAATGGAATCAATATTGAACCAACACTTCTTTCATCAATATTCAACACCAATATGTTGACTAAGATCAAACTGAAAAACTGCTTAATTCAGTTTTATAGAATAATGGCTGGACTTTCCATTTGTCTCAGGGCCAAACGGGGTTCCTGATATTGCACTGTTTGGGAAATGATCACCTGACAACTATTTTTGCAGGATTGGCCAACAAATCACCAGAAGGTATGCATGCTCTCAATTAAAGTTGGGCTCGCAAGGCTACAAAGCCAATAGGAAGTCTTCCAGCACTGACACAACAGCTCCCGGCTGTAAAGGGAACTGCAACTCCTACAGTGACAGTGAGAGTGATCGTGAGAGTGAATATCTTGAGGTTCACTCTGAATTTGAATTGAAAATGGTCCTGGCTACCTGGCTGTACCAGCTGAATAGACCACTGGCCCCTTCTAAGCAGATGTTGGCAAACTGGCAAGTGGGATAGCAGCAGGAAACGCTGCGCCTTCTCACCTTGTACCCCACCCTCACTGGGCCTTGAAAATCTTCCCCCAATGAGATGTTTTGGGTTCTAGTAACATCGGGCCTCAATTAGGATTGAAGGAACCTTAATTTCTGTTCAGTTTAAAGCTATATTTTAAACACATTATCCTATCCAGCACCAAGTTCAATTATTTCCACCTTTAAGCATCAGCTATGCCCACCTCTACTGCATTCAGACTATCGATGATACTATTTTTCATACATAAAGATTCAATCTCTTCTCCCAATTTCATACAGCCCTTCAATATCAAAGCTCAGTAAATTCCTTCCAAACGTCTTCCAGGCTTCATGCTGCTAAGATGAGGCAGGTTTGTTTCACTTCCAGCCCAGAGTTGAATTATGACTATAATATCAGTCCTGGGCTATACTGATGATGAGACTGAAATGCTCCTGAAATAGACTGATTTATTTTAAATTTATAGTGGAGGCAGTATGCAGGAAGTCTGCGGATGTAAATTGCAAAAATATTAATTTAGTTTATTTTCTCTTCTCGCTAACAATAGTATTTTTTGCTATAATTACATGTTGGTCGATAGGAAAAGTTCAGCGAGGAGGTGGTAGTGTTTTACATCAATTGTGGGATGCTTATGTTGCTCTAGTTCCAATTGAAGATATTCATCAAAGAACTATGCCCCGCTTTACAGCCCGTGACTCCTTTGCTTGTCTGTGGAATATGTGATACAACACTGCTGATTCAGAAAAAGGGTTGTTTTAGTTTCTAATATGAAATGAGTCTGTTGAACTGGTCTGGCGAATTCCTTCCAAGATGGGACTGTAGGTGGCACAGACAAAAAGAATAAAAAACAATGTGATTAACTTTTTTCTAAACATGTAAGAGCAGTGGTTATAGAACCAAGGGAATGTCAAGATATCATTTAGTTCATGTCTCAAGCTGCTGAGGGAAGATGATATTTGGCCTGGTCCCTGACCTGTCTGAGTTCTGGTACAGACAGTACACTAATGTTTGGGAGGAAATTCTCATTCCTGGTTTTTGTCAGGCAAAGTCAGGAGGTCTTTAAAAATAATGACTCACAGTACCTGATTTCATGGCTCCCATCTCCAGTTATTTCTGCCGGGACAGGAGAAGGGAACATGCAAACGGTACTCCCGAGTTTGCTAGCTATGTTACAGCGACCTTCGGAGTGGACTCGTGAAACAGAGGAGACATTCATTTTCATAGATAGAAGTATTGAGTTCAAAAACAAGGAAGCTATGCTGAACCTTTATAATACTGGTTAGAGCACGATTTGAGTGTTGTGTCTGGTTCTGGTCATTGCACATTATGAAAGATGCAGAAGTCCATAAGAAGGCGCAGGGAAGATTCAACAGGATTACCAAGAATGAGAGATCTTAACTACAAGGATAGCTTGGCGAAGCTGCAGCTGTTCTCTTTGAAGCAGAGCGCATTGACAGGAGATTGGATAAATAAACTGTTTCTGTTAGCTGATGGTACAAGGAAAAAGAGGGATGTGAGAAAGAACTGTTTTGCACAGCAAATGGTAATGACTTGGAATTTGCCACTTATAGGGATGGTTGATACATAGCTGATCAATGATTTGAAAAGGGCTTTGGATGGGCACTTGAAAGAAATAAATTTGCAGCCGAAAATGTAATGCAGGGAAATGGCACTCATTGATTGCTGTACGATGAGCTGGAATAGACACAATAGGATAGACAGCCACTGTCTAGAACATAATGATTCTGTGACTATGAATAACAGAAGAATCAATATAGAATCTAATCTCTCTTCTCGACTAATAATTCCAGCCACAATTACAACCAGGAAATATTCCCTAATAATCAGGAAGAGGGATGTTATTAGATTTGGCTGTTCAATTCAGAATTCTTACCATTTTCTTACCTTCATTTCCCATGTTAATATGTTCCTTTTTTATACTGTTGCAATCCTTTTAACTCTTTGATAAATCACATCTTTACACATTTGATCTCTTGCCGCACTATTTAATTTAAAGCCCTCTGTATTTCCATGGCTATGTAGTTCACAAGAATGCTGGCCTCATCATGGTTCAGGTATAAATCCTTCTAATGGTACTATCCCCACTTCTGGTGCTAGTGCCCCATCAACCAGAATCCAATTCTCCCAAACCATGATTGAAATGTGTACTCATCTCTCTAATTTTATGGATGCACTGTGTATGGTGCTGAGAAAATAATCCAGTGATTACACTCTTAGAGGTTCTTTCTAATTTAGTGCCTAGCTCCTCACTTCCACTGTGTAGAGCTCTTTCTTTATTCTACCTCAATCCTTGGTACCTACATGGACACAAGAACCGAATTCTCCCTCCTCCACTGTAAGTTTCTCTCCAACCCTGGCAGATATCTCAAATCTTGGCACTGGGAGACAAAACAGACATTTGGACTCATGCTTCTTGCTGCAAAACATGGTGTCAATCCCATCACTATACTGGCACCTATTACCACTACATTCTCTCTCATTTACCCCACTTGAATACCTGATGTACCATGGTAACATGGTCAGTTTGCTCATGCATCCTGTAGCTTCTACTCAATTTCAATTAGGCCGAGATAACCTCAAACTGACTGGACAATGGTAGAAGCTGATGCACCTGCAATCCTACCCTCTGGATTCCCTTACCTGCCTGACTCTCAGTCACAATTGCCTGCACTTGATCATTGAGGAAAACAGAAAATCCTGTCCTAGGAGATGTGACTGCTTTCTGGTATAAAGAGTCCACATAACGTTCCCTGTTCCTGATGCAATGCAATGTCTGTAGTTCAGCCTCCAGCTCCTAAACTCTGTGCTGAAGCCAGATGAACTTCAAACATTTAGTGCAGACATGTTTGCCCTGGACCACAACGGTATCCAGGAGTCCTCACATGCTGCAGTATCCAGACCTGGGCTGAAGCGTGGCAAGTAAAATTGGTGCTACACAAAAAAAAACAGGTAATCATCATCTCCAATAAAAGACAATTGTGCCTTGACATTCAATGGCATTACCATTAGTGAATCCCCCACTGGCAACATCCTGAGGTGGGGTATCACTGACCATAAACTGAACTGGACTAACCATATAAATACAATGGCTACAAGAGCAAGTAAGAGGCAAGGAAGTGTACGTCGATTAACTCACCTCCTGACTTCCCAAAACCTATCCATTCTCTATACAAGGCACAAGTCAAGAGTGAAATGGAATACTCCCCACTTGCCTGGATAAGTACAGCTGCAACAACAGTCAAAGTTTGAAACCATCCTGGACAAAGCAGCTGACTTGGTTGGCACCATATCCACAAACCTCCACCACTGACACTCAGTAGTAGCAGCATGTACCATCTACAAGACACCCTTCACCAAAAGTCCCGAGACAGCAACTTCCAAATCCATTACCACCATTTTCCAAGAGGTCAAGGGCCGCTGATACATGAGAACACCAACACAAATTCCTTTCCCAGTCACTCACCATTCTGTCTTCGAAATATATCACCACATCTTCACTGTCACTGGGTCAAAATACTGGAAAATCCTCCTCTAATGGCATTGTGGGTCTACCTACAGCACTTGGACTGCAACAGTTCAAGAAGGCAGCTCAATATCACCTTCTCAAGGGTTTGAGGGATGGGCAATAAATACTGGCCAGCCAGCGATGTCCACATCCCACCAGTGAATATGAAAAAATATTTCCATCCCGCGATGAAATCTCATGCCTACTTGTTTTTCTAATTCCAATCACTCCCTACCTTTCCCCTCAGAGGGTTTGCGACAAAGCAGGCAAATTAAACTGTTTGTACATCACACAGCCAGATAAATTTTAAACAAAGGACGAGAGATAGAGAAAATTGAAAAAAAACAAATGAGATAGAAGCAAAGAAAGACAGTGACAAAAGAAGAGGGTAATAAGATACAAAAAAATATACTGATGCCCCTTGTCTATTTCACGTGACAGACTCAATTCACAGCCATTTCCCACATTTTCTGTGTTAGATGGTACCTCAGGTGTATATGTAATGGCTGGAAATCCCATACCTCACATCTATCCTGAGCTGACAGCTTCATATATATTGAACTTCAAAAGATTGATAGCTGCAGACCTAGATTTGCAGCTAACCATTACTTACACATTTTTGTTGTCTCTTATTGATGCTGCCTATATTGGTAGATAGTTCAGTTGACAGTACGTTTCCCTCTAAAGGAGACAATGTATTGCAACAGTCTTGAACTCCTTTCGAAGTATGAAACACCATTGTCTGTGGAACTGGAATATGCTAGATCTGAACTGTAGAAAAGACAGTCATTACAGTATGTTCTGTAGACAATCCCATCCAATCTTTGAGCAGCATTTCATGGTAGTTTACAGGGTCAGCACAAGGACGCTGCATCACCTCTTTTCAGGAAGCCCCGCTATATTAACTGATCAGTGGTACATATTCCTTGGAATGAAGGAATATGGGGCAAAAGACCCATTTTTCGACAGAAGCCTGTCAATAAGAGTCAAAAGTTGTTAATAAAAGCAGAGACATGGGGAAGGCAATGGCTGCTACAAGTAACGCAACTGCCTGAGACCCAGGATCAGGAAGGAATCTCAGGCCATCGGTCAGTGATGGTGAGCAGGGCTCCATAAAGTTGAGATCGCTGGTGGGAGAAGGTGAAGGAAGAGGAATTCAACTGCAAGGGTAGCGGTGATAGATAGCTGGGTTCTTGTTGAGATAGATGTCTTGAAGTTTGTGGACTTACACACACATTCTGGGTTCTGTGTGTATTGTGTTCATGTAGTTGAATGACTGAAAACACTACAATGACTCCATTATACAGACAGCACAAGACTCAAGGTGAGCAGAGTACTTTTATACCAGAGTATCATGTTTTTGGACACCATACAACTCCCTTTAAGGTACAGGCCTGTCTAATACAATATCTATACTATAATAAAACATGGGGCTAGATGTCAGAGGAGTTCCCCTTCTCACTAGTCCTCAAAAGCCTTGCAAAGAGGGGCCACCACAGAAGCCTTTAGAGAAAGCTATTAAATTCTGCCCTTTTTGTGTTAGTGTACACTTCCTTGCTGTGTTTACGGCTCCTCCTCATCCAAGTTTGACAATGTGACACTCATGATTGAGTAGTCTTTGTGTTTAATCTTATGACCCTAAATTCTGCAGTGGCAGTAGGCCAGGTTCAGGGTTCACAGCGGTAGGCAATCAACGTAGTCCACAGACATAGTTTTGAGAGCCTGTATGTTCTCAGAGTTCAGGAACACTCTCCATTGGTTTCATAAGATTACCTACAGAATCCCACAGAACAACTGTAGGCAAGTCTACAGGGCAAAGTTAAAAATGAAAACTGAATTTCAGAAAGCCTGTGACACATACAGCAGTACTGATGTGGAAAAGGAAAACAAATAGAGCAAGTTAAACAAGACAATGAGTCAAACCCTGAAGGTGCACTGACTCTTTAGTCTCTGACATAGAATAATGCCAACGTATTTGTGAATATATTGATTTCTAAAGTAGAATATAAATTTCAAGATAGGTAAGCCATAACTAAAACAGTATTGCAATATTAATGAATTGATAGTTTGGCATTGATTATGAAGTGTTTCCTTTACATTTACCTCATTGCAATGGAAAAGAGGAATGCAAACTGACCTTTCAAATTATCAGCACTGCCACTGAATGCTACCTTAATAAAAACAATGCTGTTTAGATTCAGAGAAAGAAATGACCCTCACTCTCAGAAGAAACAGATGAGCCATGCTTTCAGAATATCTGTGAATCCAGCTGCACTGAACAGCATTTCACCACATGGTGTTTTGATGAGTGTGCGTGTGTATAACCTGTATCAGGTCAAGGATTTAGAAAAAAAAGCCATGAGTTGAAATTATTAGACATCCCTGAACATAGACTTGCACAAAGACCATGGCTTCTTTATTTTTAATCGGTGACGTGGAAAAAGTCTTACAGTGTGGAAGTGCAAAGTTCGACACTACCTGGTGTTTTCCAGTACTTACAGCATAAGAAAAGGATCTGGAGATATGACACTATAAAATGTACTGTGACTATGTTAACAACTTATACAGAAACAAGAGATAAACTATTACAGCCTCTGTGTTCTTCCACAATCCAAATGGCCCGTAGTTAATGAAACAAAATGTATTCAAAGCAACAACAGAAAGCCTTTTATTGGCTTCATTTTTAAATGCGTTTATTTATTGAGAATGTGATTGTCAGGAAGAGATGGAGGAAATTCAGCCCATATTGATTCAAATACTTGTGATAAAAGGATAGACAGAAGTGCAGATGCAGTGGCATATTAATCCAGAGCCCCAGGCTAATGTTATGGGGATAGAGTTTGAATCCCATCGTGACAGATGTTCAAACTTTAATTCAACAAAATCTGGAATTAAAATTAAAAGATGTCCCAAGACTAGTCCATACTGATGGAATCAAGCCTTATGGATAAAGTTCCAAACAACACCATCACCATCTGAGAGCTGGCACCCCACTACTATAGATCAGTGACATATAGAAACCAGCAGGAGCTTTCTGTGCCCATGTTTCACCCAATGCTAGGAAACTCCATGGATCCAGAACCAATGTAAAGAATTCCCCGGGCAACTCCCTCCTGAATGTATACCACCACGTCACTACCTCTGCTGGGGCTGCTGGTGGGACAGGACATACCCAGTGCTGGTGAACCTGTCACATGGATATAGTTTGTAAGTTATGATTCTGTGAGTATGACTATGTCAGGTTGTTGCTTCATTATGCTGTGAAACAGCACTCCCTGGTTTGACACTAGCCAAATATCAGTAACAAGGACTTTACAGGTTGACAGAGACAACAAGGTGCAAGGCTGGATGAACACAGCAGGCCAAGCAGCATCTCT
>NC_063335.1:102338819-102362578 GCF_021869965.1 Rhincodon typus | reverse complement strand
AAAAAAAACTGCCTGTTTGCAAACATCAATATTTGACACAGCTCAGATTGGACACTAACCTGGCTTCAGTCTGCATCCTACAGTGATACATGCCATGGAAACATGTTAAAAATGATCTGGGGTTTCACATCTGAACAGAGTTTTATTGCAAACACTCTTAAAAATGACCTCACCTATTAGTTTTTGTTAGATTCTAGTTTTTGTTTCTTTGTAAATACACACACAGGCACACAACATAAGGAAGAGTCAACAGACATATAAACCAGTAGTGAACAATTAAACTCTCCTTCACCCCTTGTAAAACCATAGATGCTTATTTTAAATTAAACTGCCCTCAACAATAAATGTGTATCTATTTAAAAAGTCCTTTAGAGGTCAAAGTAACCATTTTCTCTGATTAGAGGAACAGTCTAAAGGTTGAAAATCAATGATGGTGTTAGCCAGAGGCTGCAGAGAGATAGAGATAGAGAGAAAGAGAAAGATACAAGCTGTTGACATCATTGCCTGGGGAGACGTTAGCCAGAGGCTGCAGGAAGATAAAGAGAGAGAGAGAGGGGTACCAGCCACCAACGTTGCTAACAGGAGGTACTGAATGCAAAGGTTCTGACACGAAGAAAGAAGCAGCTTGTGAACTAAAAATGACCTGGGCCCAGGTACTAGTTTGGGCCGATTTAAACCGGTTTGAATTAACCAAGCTCTGCAAAATGTACGAAAGCTGAGGTAACGTAAAAGCCTTCTTTAGATGAAAAGTAATGAGGCAGTGCGACTTATGTCTCTGGGCCAGGGCCAATAAGGTAAAGGCACGCGATAAGTGAATTAGCCTGAGCCAATGGGAAGAAGACAGCACAACTTGAGAGAGATAAGAGAAAGAATATAAAGACCCTCGGCGCAAGCAGCCAGCGAAAACTTCATCGCAGAAGCAGACCCTATGTCAAGGACGTGGTGAGGACATCGAGTGAAGCGCCTGGCCAGCGTCAGTCCTCATTAGCAGCAGCTGCTATTCTGATCGGGTATTATTTTTTATATTCTGTGACTACTTGGGGAGTGTCAGAGGGCTCTTGTGGATGTATAAATAGGTCCTAGTTCAATCTGTGGGAAAATATAAGGTCTAGCTTTGTGATAAAAACATCGAAGCAACACGTGTCTTGTTTAATACCCGAATAAAGTAATTTGTGAGGTTACGAGAATTGACTCTTCTCCTTTGTGGGGCGGCACGGTGACTCCAGTGGTTAGCGCTTCTGCCTCACAGCACTCTCAGGCAACTGTCTGTGTGGAGTTTGCACGTTCACCCCGTGTCTGTGTGGGTTTCCTCCGGGTACTCCGGTTTCCTCCCACAGTCTAAAGATGTGCAGGCTCGGTGGATTGGCCATGCTAAATTGCCCCATAGTGTCCAGGGTAGTGTCCATAGTGTAGATTAGGTGGGTTACGCGGGATGCTCTGAGGGTCAGTGTGGACTTGATGGGCTGAAGGGCCTATTTCTATTCTGTAGGGATTCTAAGGTCTCCTCTCTGCACAAGCCGATAACTGGAGCTGATGTTCTGAGTTCCTGACAACAATGGTAAATATTAAGATCTGCAAACTCAAGGCGATGGATTCATCTCATCACTTCGATGAAGCAGATGATCAACACTGCAGTTGCTTATTGGAAAACGATAACAACTATCTTCTAAATATTTTGGTGTACTCGCTACAGAATTCAATTTTGTGACATCCAACAGGTAAGTGTTGGTGCCAAGTTATCACTCAATCTGCTCTGGCACGGACAAGGATAATGCATGATGATAAGAATGGCTATTTGATGAAACACCAATCTCCAACCTCAAATCATGTTTCCCTTGTCACTTTAATTGTTACTTTGCATTATTTTTGTTCTGTTTTCACTCTGACATTTACATTGGATAGCAGCATTGGACAGCATGCAAAAGTTACAATCCTTTATAATTTTGTCCAGTGGACAGTACCAAGGAATAATGCTAACTCTTTCATATTAGGTGGGCTGAACAGTGAATGAATAGCCTGTGTTGGCTTTACTCCTTGGAATCCTTCGAAAATAGGCGACAGGTTTAGATAGAGGATCTGGATCGGCGCAGGCTTGGAGGGCCGAAGGGCCTGTTCCTGTGCTGTAATTTTCTTTGTTCTTTGTACTCAAACTTCTGTCATCCCATCCTACTGAAAATCAAACTTGTGTGTCACAAATGTGCATTTGTTCTTGAGTGTTGTGTAAGCTGAGTGAGCACCACTGCTAACCACCAATCATAATCTGCTTTGCCCCACCATCGAAAATTGTGCTTCAAGTGAGTTGAACATTCTCTCAATACATTTTCTGGAATGTGCTGGATATTAAACAGGCATAGGTTCTGAAGCACACCTTCATGAGTAACAAAACTTCAAGAGATCAGCTTTTCTCTGCTACTGGTATCCAAAAATAGTTCCACATTGAGGTTTGTGGATTTATGAAATGTTGCCAAGTGTTCTTCGATCATATAAAAGTGGATATTTGTCTGAATGCTAGCGTCATTAACTGCTTTAAGGTTGATACGTAGTCTAAAGTTCACCATTTTTGCAACATGTAATGAATAGATGACAATCCATGGGATGAGTTAATTTGTTCATTGATACTCTGCTTCAAGTCATTTAAGCTTCTGTAACACTTTGAAAATGATCATAAATGACAACCATCTTGAATTTTGTGAAACAGGCTGAATTGGCAAGTTGAAATTTGGCGTATGCCAGTGCCTTTTAATCTCCCTCAAATCCAGTAAATACGGAAGGATACTGTTGCGCATAGACTGTGAAAATGTATCACGTTAATATGTGCTCCACTGAGGTCTTCAAATTTGAAGTCAAACTGAGTGAATGGCTTTAACCCCATTAGACTTCTGCTTTTGGCCATACGTAATGCAAACCTGTCTAAAATCAAATTTTTCTATCACACCCGTACTGTTATTTTTTATGAAATAGGAATAATCAAATAAACCTGAGGAATGTCTTTTAAAGAAGTGAGAGAAAGTTGTGAAATATAATGATTGTATAATCTGTCACCTCATTACAAATACTTGTGCAGCAACATCAATAAGGAGCAGCACTGAAATGCCTGTGATATCTGTTGAGTATTCCTCAGAGTTACCCGATGCCTTTCCACCCATGAGAATGTATACAAGCCGAACTTCAGTCTCAGGAGCAGATTCCTCCACATGCTGAACTGATGATGTTGTCTTTTTCAATGGTCTGCAGAGCTCTGTGAAGAGTTCCACCTTTTCCCTCAAGTTGGACTTCATGTTGTGGCTAATTTAAAGTTCCCCCCTCAATGTTAACAGTACCAGGCCCTGATGGGGCAAGTGTTGATGAGGCTTTGCCTTTGAGCTGTTTGGGCATGCTGTGCCTGAGAGTCTGGGGACTCAGCGTTTTGTATCTGCATCTGTCCAATCAATCATAGCTGATTCAATTTGGCTGCTAAATCCATGGCCTTTTCTCAAGGCGAATTCATCAAGCTCCATGAGGAAGCGTCCTGTCATTTTTTATATGAAGTTTGTTCTATGAAGATCATTTGTTATATGAATGTCATTTGTTATATGACTGTGAAGCTATGAAGCTTTTTCAATAAATTGGTCATGAGCCAGAGAGTGATAAATATGTACCGCACAGAAACAGGCCTCTCAGTCCAACTTGTCCATGCCAACCAAATATCCTCCATTATTCTAGTCCCACTTGCCAGCATCTTGCCCATATCTCTCTCAACCCTTCCCATTCATACACCGATCCAGATGCCTTTTAAAGGTTATAACTGTACCAGCCTCCACCTCCACCTCTGGCAGTTCATTCCATACACACACCACCCTCTGTGTTAAAACATTGTCCCTTAGGTCCCTTTTAAATATTTTTCCTCTCACCTTAAAGCTATGCCCTCGAGGACACCCCCACCCTGGGGAAAAGACCATGACTATTCAGCAATCCATGCCTCTCATGATTTTATAAACTTCTACAAGGTCACCCCTCAGTCTTCATTCCTCCAAGGAGAACAGCCTCACCCTGTTCCACCTCTCCCTATAGCTCAAAACATCCAACCCTGGCAACATCCTTGTAAATCTCCCTGAACTCTTTCAAGTTTCACAACAACTTTCCTCCATCAAGGAGACCAGATTTGAATGCAGTGTTCCAAAAGATGTCCTGCATAGCCGCAATGTGAAGGTGCAGGTGTTGGGCTGGGGTGGACAAAGTCAGAAGGAAGGGTCTAGGCCCGAAACGTCAGCCTCTCTGCTCCTATGATGCTGCTTGGCCTGCTGTGTTCATCCAGCCCTGCACCTTGTTGTCTCAGGTTATAGTCCAACAGGTTTATTTGAAATCACAAGCTTTTGGAGTGTTGCTCCTTTGTTAGGTGAAGTGGGGGGATGCACTACTCCCTAAAGACATTGTGGGGTCCACCTACAGCACTGGGCTGCAGCAGTTTAAGAAAGCAGCTCACCACCACCTTAACAAGAGCAACTAAGGATGGACAATAAATGCTGGCCCAGCCAAAGACACCCAAGTCCCATGAGTGAATAAAGTAAGAAAAGTGATCGGTCAAAAGGTGTCCAGTGTCAAGAAATGTAAGAATGTCCAATTGGAGTAGAAAATTGGAATTTTTCTTTTAAGAAAGAGTCCAGCAAACATTGATTTGCAAATAGATGTGTGACCTTTGTACACTAGTCACAGGATGGAAATAAGGGTTCATGAGATTTATTCCTGGGATGACCTGGAAGAAGGCATTGAGTAGAATGAGCCAATATTCTCTGCATTTCTGAACAATTAAAGGAGGTCATTAAAATGTGCAAAAATATTAGGAGGCCTGACAAGAGAGGCTGTTTCCCTGGCACAGAGTATAGCACCAGAGGTCACAATCTCAGAATAAGGGATCAGCCATTTAGCATTAAGTTAATGAAAAAAAATTAGTATAATGGAAAAAAAGGTAAAAGTTTAATTGAAGACTCATACTTTGCTTTAAAACGAACAACAGCATTTCTTCAAAATGTCCAGATTTTACAATAAATCCTAAAGATCATGAGGATCTTACTTTATCCCAATCCCAATTCTAAGTGTCCTCCTTGTCTATCAGGACAGATCAGTCAAGCTCAGGAATAACTAATCAATGCAATTGCTTATTTAGCCTACAGAAAGTCATGTCTCAGCTGTGCAAAATTGACCCCTACCTCCTTCATTAAAACATGATTCAAAAAGTAACTTCTCCCTCTCATAATTTGGTAACTAATAAGCAAAATCTTCCAAAGCTTTCACAGAGAAACAACTGAAATTATGATTTCTCCAATGTTTCATAGCTACCTCATTGCTTTTCAGATTCCATTCCCCATATTTTAGCATGTCTGGTACTTTTCTTTTGCCCCAGGTATTTCCTGCATTCCCTACAGTAATTCATTGCTTATCCATCATGAATAATAGCAGCTGTTTGCCTTATTACTTCAGACACAGGTAATTCTTAAAAAAAAAACACATATGGTCATAGGAAGCATTCCCATCTGCATGACCCACTTCTTATATCTGCACATTTCTTCAGAAACAAGCTTGCTCCTTTCCTCTCAAGAGTTTCAAAATGTTGCTCTGTATGCATGCGTCCTGATGATTATGACAGAAACACAAAGCTGAAGCTATAATTCAGCACATTGTTAATTTAGCCCAAGCTCTCATGCCATCACTTGCCAGGCTGTCTATTACTTTATCTTGTCGGTGCAAATTATCTAGCAATATTAAGATGAAAGGCTATGGCATTTTGTGACAATGCATAAATAGTAGAACATGACAGATTATTATGTCAGAGTGGTACGATTAATTGATGGCTGCAATGTATATGGTTTTACACAGTGCCCAGAGATTGTATATTAACGGCAAGAAAGTTGGAGTGGATTTTATCTCCATTCAATTATGAGATCTGAGTGTCACTGGCAAAGCCATATTTATTACCCCTCCCTAATTGTCCTTGGTGAGCTCTCTTATTAAACAGCTGCAGCCCTTGATGTACAAGTAGTCTTTGTAAGGGAGAGGGTGCCAGGGATTTGATCCAGTCACAGTGCGAATAGTAATTCAGCTTGCAGGGAATCTTGCATTTCATGGTGTTAACATGCTCCTGCTGACCTTGTAGGTGATACAGCTCATAGCTTTAGAAAATGCTGTTGAAGGAGCCTTGGTGTGTTGCTCCAATGCATCTTGTATATGGCACACATTAAGGTGATGAATGGGTTGCCAATCAAGAGTTGTATTGTCCTGGAAGGTGTCAAGCTTCTTGAGAGTTGTTGCATCTGCACATATGTGGACAAGTGGGGCAGAAATGTGATTTTTAGATGGTGATATGATCGGGGGAAGTCGGTAGGATCCCTGATGCAGAGTTCCCTGCCTTTAACCTGAATTTACAGTTGCAATATGTTAATTTTCATTGATAAAATGGGAACATTTATAAAACCAAGAAAGGTTTAGAAGGATTTTGCCGGAATTGAAGGATTTGTTCTATAGAGAGAGGCTGAATAGGCTGGGGCTTTTTTCTCTCAAATGTCAGAAGCTGAAGGGTAACCTATAGAAGTTTATAAAATCAAGAGGGACATGGATAGGGTGAACACCCAAGGTCTTTTTCCAAGGTTAGGAGAGTCCAAAACTACTGGGCATAAGGTTAAGGTGAGAGGGGCAAGATTTAAAATGGACCTAAGGGGCAATCTTTTCACGCAGAGGGTGGTGCGTGTATGGAATGAGCTGCCAGAAATGGTGGTGGAGATGAGTACAATTACAATATTTAAAAGGCATCTGGATAGGTTTATGAATAGGAAGGGTTTACAGGGATATGGGTCAAATGGGACTTGATCAGTTTAGGATATCTGGTCGGCACGAATGAGTTGGACCAAAGGAACTGTTTCTGTGCTGTATGACTATACGACTCTATAACTGTCGATGCTGGAAATCTGAAAGTTTATATTTGGTCTGGAGTTAAAAGTTGAAGAAATCTGTTTCCCATTTAAACCCACTGCCACCTGACCCACTTCTGGCTTTCAGTCAGGTTAGAAGCCAGACAGATGCTCAATCTAACTGAAGTATACAAGGCTGTACCTTTAATATGGTAATGAGGTTGTCATGCAGCTTTTGAATTTTTACAACCTGTTGCTCGTGTTTCACAAGCTGTGGGAAAGCCCACAGATTTTTTAAAAGACCATGACTTGATGGATCCAGGAGATAAGACACTCGTGCTCTCCGAACTTAGCTCTCCGAACCCAAGGAGCAATTAGGCTTAGATTCAACAAACTTCACACCAGGCGTCTCGGCCTGATGTAGCTACCAGCACTCTCAGGTCATTATCGCTCTCTCCTCATGCGCTCCCCACCTCATACTCCAAACCAAAACCATACTCTCAAACCAGCACTAAATTTCCTCCCATCTCCCCAACTGCCTCCAACCAAAACCTGTTCTCCATCCAACCATGAGATCTTCAGCCACCTCTCAGGACTGCCTTGTTAAGTGTATAATTAATGTGGCTAATTGTATGCAAGTGGTGGATATCAACTGGGCTTTCACATAAGCCTCCTATAAGTGACTATGTGTCCAAGCTGTGACTGTTGGGCTTGGAGGCACATATCTATAAAGTGTAATTCAATGAACATAAGTAAAGATCAGCTTCACTTCGATCCTTCATTGATTGTTCTTCTGGAATGGAATATGTTATCTCGTGGAGGAGGATTACACAAAGGTGATGTCTGAAAGCTAAGAATAGCATTTTATGATTTAATAAAATGTATCATCCTAATTTTCACAGTGAAAACGACAGAAAACAACCCCAAATGTTAGAGGTGTGATAACCCAACTAGAAGCTCCATTTATTCACAGCCCTATTCCTCTTACAGAAATAGAATATTAGAAATCACAGTTCTGAAGAAGAATCACAGTTGTCTTAAAACATTTCTGTTTCTCTGTCCACAAGTGTTGCCAGACTTGCTGAGTTTCCCCAGCACTCTTTGTATTTATGTCAACACATTTCACCTTTTTCACTGAGGAATGGGCAACTGAGACCAATTCCTGCTGCAAAATCTCTGGCAATGCCCTGAACAATCAGTGACAACTTGTCTGGTTTGAATTTAATCAGTCATAGAGTCATAGACCATGCAAACACACCCTTTGGTCCAACTTGTCCATGCTGACCAGATATCCTAAATTAATCTAGTCCCAGTTGCCAGCGTTTGGCCCATATCGCTCGACACCCTTCCTAATCATATCCGTCCAGATACCTTTTAAATGTTGTAATCGTACCAGCCTCCACCACTTCCTCAGGCAGCTTATTCCATTCATGCGCCACACTCTGCATGAAAAAAATGCCCCTCTGGTCCCTTTTCAATCTTTCCCCTCTCAGCTTAAACCTATGCCCTCTGGTTTTGGACTCTGCTACCCTGGGGGAAAGATCTTGATTATTCACCCTCTCAATGCCCCTCATGATTTTATAAACTTCTATAAGGTCACCCCTCAGCCTCCAATTCTAGGGAAAAAAGCCCCAGCTTATTCAGCCTCTCCCTGTAGCTCAAACATTCCAACTCTGGCAACTTCCTTGTAAGTCTTTTCTCAACTATCATAGTTAAATAAAGTAAAGCACTGTGGATGCTGGAGATCCAAAATTAACAGAAACAGAAATTGCTGGAGAAACTCAGCAGGTCTGGCAGTATCTATGAAAAGTTAACATTGAGTCTAGCGAGCTTTCTTGAGAACAAAAACAGTAAACAAAAACTGTATCTCAGTGCCAACTATAGTTCAACCAATAAGTACCCATTTCCATGCCCTACGAATTTGCATTCCCTTTCTAAGCTGATTTTGTTGCATTTCAGTTTTGATAAATAGAAGATGAAAGAGTCTGACTTCATGCCTACTTTTTGGTAATGTGGATGAATGAAGTGGATATGTGGACACAGGTTACATTCCTACCAAATAGCAATCATGTCGTGCCCTTCTTTTTCACCAGAAGTAAATCAGAAATATTTTGTGTTCTGTACATCTATCAGTTGGATGATGATCAAGGTTTGTATCTTCTATCAGAGTTCTTGAGTGAAATTTGTTCTGAAAAAAACTGTCAAATGCAGAAGTGGGACACTCAGAATTTCAAAAAAGAGTTGGGCATTCCTTGGATGCAAACATGATGGACTTCAACAAAAAGACTGATAAATGCAAGTCGAAGATTCTTTGATTATTTAAATGGCTGGATTTTGTTAAGCTTGTCCTGTTTCAGCTATCAGCAGCCAGAGATTACAATCTGACTTAATCAGGATCTTGAGGTAGAACTCTTAATTCTACATCCTGAATGGTTTCTGATTGGGAGGATGCAAATGCAGATTTCAACGTCTCTCAGCATGAACTGAAGAAGGGTCACCGGACCCGAAACGTTAACTCTGATTTCTCGTCACAGATGCTGCCAGACCTGCTGAGCTTTTCCAGCAACTTCTGTTTTTGTTCCTAATTTACAGCATCTGTGGTTCTTTTGGTTTTTACTGTGTATCACAAACCAGCCATCCAGCCAACTGAGCAAACTGCCACCCCTTACTCTATATAACACACATCTGGAATACTGTGTATATTTTGACTTTCAAATTTAAGCTAATACATTCATCCATTTGAAGCAGTGCAGCAAACATTCACTAGATTGATCCCTGGGATTAGGGGTTTGTCTTTGATATGAGCAGATTGTGTCTGTAATCTCTGCAGTTTAGTAGAATGTGAGGTGATCTCATTAGCACATATAGGATGCTGAAGGGGCTTGATAGTACAGTTACTGAGAAATTGTCCTCCCTGTTCAGAGAATCTAAAACACATGGGACCAGTTTCCAGATAAGCACCAGATCTGGACTGATCTGAAGGGCAGCACAGTGGCTTAGCACTACTGCCTCACAGCGCCAGGGACCCGGGTTTGATTCTACCCTCGGGTGACTGTCTGTGTGGAGTTTGCACATTCTGCCCGTATCTGTGTGGGTTTCCTCCCACAGTCCAAAGATGTGCAGGTTAGGTGGATTGGCCATGCTAAATTACCCATCGTGTCTAGTGTAGGGGGTGGGGGTGGGTGGGATGTTCTTTGGAGGTTCGGTGAGGACTCGATGGGCAGAATGGCCTGCTTCCACATTGTAGGGATTCTATGATATGAAGAGGAGTTACTTCAAAGATGTGAATCTTTGGAATTCCCTAACCAGTGTGGGTGCCCTATTAGTGAATGCATTTAAGTCTGTAATAGATGTTTGATCACTTCTGAAATCAAGAAACATGGGAAGCAGACAGGAAGGTCAGTCAAAACCCAAAATCAGCAATGAACATATAGTCTGCTGTGCAGCTCAACATGAGCCAAATTGTCTAGTTTTATACTTATTCTTTGTGTTCTTATGTCTGTCCTGCTAAGGATATAAAATCTATATATTTTGAGAGGAAACATTACTATAAATGCTAGAGTTGTACAGTATTGCTGTAAATGTTTTATGTGGCATCGAGGGGATTTTTATACCATTCATTATTGTTACACTAATATCTACTGGGTGTTATAGAGCCTTTCTGTTGATACAACAAGGCATTCTAATGCCATAAAGTCTACTTGTTTAATAGGGCTTCAATCATAATGAGAAAATGCTCAACTGATCAACAGTGAGAGCCTTGAGGTTTATTGCAAAACTAAATCTTGCCTAAAATACAGGTAACCTGCATCCCTTCAGTAACTCCGAGGCCAACATCACCATTCTGTAATCCACCAACACAGTCATGTCATGAGTTCTAGGTAATCTGGATTGTGTACATTTGCCTGAAAAATAAATGCTGACTGAGTGACACACTATGTCTGTCCTCAATGAGATAAAACATTGCCTCTGTTCCACAATCCCCCAAGGAATCCACGTTAAGGACACTAAAACACTGAACTCTTCTCTTTCTGTGAGCTATACAACTTCTGCATGAAATGAGAACAGTTTCATTCAGATGCTTATACAGACAAGACCAAGTGCAAAACTGTCAGGAAATGAACATCAATGCAACCAATCTCGGATGGTTTGACATAGTGAAAGTCATGCTGATGCAATCAATAGGAGTGTATTTTTTGAGATTTAAGAAAGGAAACTGCCACCTAGCGACTGTCAGAATGAGTGAAACAAATAACTGTAATGCTCCTGTGATGAAATTGTGAAGACATAATAAACATGAGACAGCAGCTGTGTGTTCCAGGCACTGAAATCCAATTCCTTATTCAAAGAGTAATTAGAATGCGAGATTAACTAACAGGCAAAGTAGAGTCTGAAGCTGATAGAGTTCAGGCTGTACCACACAATACTTCCTTCTCACTGTGCACTTGCTAATCAATAAATTATGAGAGGAATAGGCCCAATGTTCAGAATATTGATTACCTTATAATATGGGAAGACAGTACAATCATGTCTGTTCATAAGACATAGATTAAAATAGGCCTGTATAAGTCATTCTCTGTAGCATTAATGGCCATTGTGAAAGTATGCTTATTTTAACACCACAGACTGTCGGCTCAGGTGGTGGGTTTGGTGAGAATGAGGGGGTGTGAGTGGTTGTTGGGCATGAGTGCACTTACCAAAGAGTGACAGCTGAATCCTGCTCTGCAAACCATCAGACTTTGCACCTTCAGTGGACTGTATGTGGTGTCTGGATGGCTAAAAGCCATCTTCCCCACCAGGTCTCATTTTATCAGGTATGTAATGACTCACATTACATAGGAGGGCAATGATAACACTTCAGAGATGCTCTACCTAAAGCCTGACAGCATTGATGTTAATGATTGGGAGAAGCTAGCTACCAATCATTCAAAATGGTGACTTGTCCATCAAGCTGTATCATGTACAACTTTGTGGGAACATCCTTTCTCTTGTGCCCAAAGATACACAGGTTGAGAACTCGTCTGGTCAACTAAATGAAGACTTGTGGCACATCAACGAACAGCTGTCCATTGCCACTACTCATACGGATCTGAGTACAGATCATGTCTGTGCCCATTACATTTCAAATATTACACAAAAAACAGTTGCACTGTACCATATGATTTTTCATTGAAAGTTTCTTTTTGCATAGCGTGCTTACTTTTACAAATAAAGTTAATTTTAGAAAACGATGGAAATGATTTCTCGGAAAACCCTTTGTCACATGCCTGAGGCTGATTTGGGATTATAAATGTTACATCAGAAGTTCACATTATAAATACTGACATAAATAGCATTCTAGAAGTTATGCTGTAGGCAAGAATTGGGTGCCATATGCTGGCTTTCTATCATTACACAGAGACACATTTACTAGTCCAAGACTTCTGAGTTTTGAGGAACATTTTAATCTGAAGTTCACTGGGTTGGATTTTCAACGTGGGGCTGAAGGGTGTGGGGAAGAATATTTACAGTCATTGATCGGGTTGTTTTTGTTACATCTACACTGAGAAACTACAACGGCGTGGGATGCAGTATGATAGTGGGAGAAGTTCATGTTACGTGTGAGGGTGAACAAAGATAATCTGTAAATAATGGAAAATGCTGTAAAAACTGAAGCTTGCAGCCTCCTCAATTATTTTTTCTTTGAGGAATTTATTGAAGAGGAATTATTTTTATTCAGTTAATCAGCTAAGTGGTTGATTTTATTTAATTTTTATATATTTGACATATATATTTAATTTTTTTTCCATTTTAACATTATTTTCTCGAGATATTGAAAGGTAGTTTATGTTTTATATATAAAGGTGTTATTGAAATATTTTTATAGGTTAATGTTATTAAGGCCATATATAAAGTATAGAGTGAGATGGCGAGTAGATTTAGAGAAGTTATTACCCAGCAGGATCAGTCAGGGAGATGGGTGACTGTCAGGAAGGGTAAAGAAGGTAGTCTAAAAGTCTCCGGTAGCAACTCCTCTGTCATATAGATATTCAGGTTTTGGACCAGCTGAAGGGGATAGTCTCTCCGAAGAAAATGGAATCGTCAGTCAGTTATTGGACACACAAAATGATTCTTATGTTAGTTAGAGTTTGACAAAATTTAATAGAATTACTGTGGTAGGGGACTCTCCTGTCAGGGGCATAAACAGACGATTCTGTGGCAGTGAACGTAAATTTAGGATGGTTTGTTGCTTTCCTGGTGCTAGGATTAAGGACGTTTCTAAACATTTCAAGCATAGTGTTAAAAGTGAGATTGAGAAGCTCGAAATTATTGTACACATTGGTAGGCTTGACATTTTTAGGGAAAAGATTAAAGCATTAAAGTGAATTTAAGAGGTTAGGTTGAAGATTACAAAATAAAACCTTAAGTAGTAATTTGTGGTTTAGTTCTAGTGCCAAACTCAAAAGAAGGAAAGAATAAAAGGTTAAAGGGGATAAATTAATGGCCAAGGAACTGGTATCTTGTTCAGGAATTCAGGTTTTTGGACAATTGGAATGTCTTTTGGGATAGAAGCGACCTGTTCAAAAAGGATGGGTCTACCTAAATGAGAAATGGACCAATACCATAGCAGGGAGATAGACTCATTTGATTAAGGGAGACTTTATACTGACAGAGAAGGTGAGTGGAGGAATTCTAAGTCACAGGAAGGATTGATGAGGAAGGTTCTGAATGTGAGACGAGCACATCAATTAAGAAAGGAAAACAAGAGAGACTCAGAGTATGTGGTAACACTGAAGAACTAAATTGCATTTATTTCAATGCAAGCGTCTTACAGGTGAGGCTGATGAACTCAGAGCATGTTTAAAAACATGCGATTGGGATGTCGTAGCTATTACAGAAACTCGGCTGAGAGATGGACAAGACTGGCAGCTCAAAGTTCCCAATTTCAGATGCTATAGGAAGGATGGAAAATGAGGCAAGAAAGGAGGGGTGGTGGTGCTTTTGATTAAAGAATACATTACTGCTGTAACAAGGTATTGCATTTTGGTACAACAAACAAGGGTAGGGCTTATACAATTAATGGTAGGCCTTGGGTAGTGTTGTACAACAGAGGGACCTAGGGGTGCAGGTACATAATTCTTTCAAGATTGCATCACATATAGGCAGGATGGTTAAAAAGGCGGTTGGCATGCTTGCCTTCATTGCTCAGTCCTTTGAGTATAGGAATTGGGACATTATGTTCAGGTTGTACAGAACATTGGTGAGGTATCTTCTGGAATACTGTTTCCAGTTCTGGTCACCCAGTTATAGGAAGGATATTATCAATCTGGAGAGGGTTCAGAAGAGATTTACCAGGATGTTGTTGGGTATGGAAGGTTTGAGTTATAAAGAAAGGCTAGATTGGCTGGGACCTTTTTTGACTGGAGCGTAGGAGGTTGAGAGGTGTCTTGATGGAAGTTCATAAAATAATGAGAGGTGTAGATAGAGTCGTCTTTTATATAAGGTGGGGAATTTCAAGACAATGGGACACTTTTTAAGGTGAGAGGAGACAGATTTAAAAAAGACATAAAAGCAAAAAAAAGAGCAAAATGAACTTCCTGATGAAGTGGTGGATGCGGGTACAATTACAATGTTTAAAAGACATTGGGATGGATATATGAATAGGGAAAGGTTTGGAGGGATATGGGCCAGAAATAGGCAGGTGGGACTTGTTTAGTTTGGGATTATGTTCGGCATGGACTGGCTGGACCGAAGGGTCTGTTTCGTTCTGTATGTCTGTATGACTTTATGACTCAAACAGCTTCATTAGATGATCCATCTCCTGAAAGCAGATTGATGAGAGGCAGGTGACCAATCTCAGTTAAACAGGAGCAAATAGAGATGGGTCAGGTTTCAGATTCAGATTTTAAATCTTATAACCTCTCACCTGACCCAAACCTACCCATTTAAACGCTTCAGTACGTTATGAATAGAGAGGTATAAATAAGCACTAAAATAATCACGGGTGATTCAAACATTGCTGCACATTGCTTCAACCCTTTGACTCCACAACACTATTTAAGCAGAAAACCTCAATGACTTCTTACTAAGATTTGCTTCTTAAAAGGACAGCAGCCACTACCCGTGATACACAGGAAGCGCCAGAAGGCCAAATATAAATGGCAATGAAAGAGAACGCAAATGCCATTTGGAGTGCTACTGTCTTGCAGGAGGACCTGGAAGGTACAAAACAACCACAGAGCGACTTAAATCAAGGCACACAGCTGCCTTCCCAATGACTCAGCTTGGTTGGATTTGCCAGTAGGTGAATGAAAACATGTATTCTTGTCATTCTGGTAGCAGAGAATGATTTCCTGACCGCAAGCAGCACTTTGTACACATATATATATATGAAATGTAATACTTAGAGTCATAGAGATCTACAGCATGGAGACAGACTCTTCAGTCCAACTTGTCCACGCTGACCAGCTATCCTAGAAATCCAGTCCCTTTTGCCAGCATTTGGCCCAATTCCCTCTAAACCTTCCTATTCACATACCCGTCCAGATGCCTTTTAAATGTTTTAATTGTACCAGCCTTGACCACTTCCTCTGGCAGCTCATTCCACACACACACCACCCTCTGTGTGAAAAAGTTGCTCCTTAGGTCCCTTTTAAATCTCTCCCCTCTCACCTTAAACCTCTGCCCTCTAGTTTTGGACTCCCCCACCCCAGGGAAAAGACCTTGATTATTTACCCTATCCATGGCCCTCATGATTTTATAAACTTCTATAAGGTCACCCCTCAGCCTCTGATGCTCCAGGGAAAATAGCACCAGCTTATTCTGCCTCTCCCTATAGCTCAAATCCTCCAAACTTCTTTGTATGTGACATTTGTTTTACTTCCATTCATTTTAATTCATTAAACTCTGCAATAATATAAAATGCTTCCAAGATTTTTAATTTCATTCTGTATTTAAATTAATTTGTTCTTTCTTCCGAGTTTGACATTACTAACTCCATTTCGCATGAATTTCTTTATTTTTAACCAATATCTCTTTTAATCTCAGCACCTAAAACATAACCAGCGAGTAAAGTCCCCACTGTCCAGTATTAGCTGTCTTATCTAGCCTAATAAAGCTGTTCTTGAAAATATGTAAATATGCACAGTTATATCTTTCAAGCTTGAGAATGCTAATTACCACTCCCACGATACTTTATAATGAGAAAGTAACAAGCAACGTGACAGTCATTTTATTGCTGTCTGGATTCAGTTGATTGCATCAATTTCAATGCATCTCTGACTTAGTGCAGTAAATGCCACAGGCTGGACAGATATCAAATGTCCAGCATAGTTTTATTATGTGGTCACTCTATCGAGCACACTTCCAAATATCTTTCAGCTGTGCCCATTTTGGGGAATCTATAACAAATCTTGTTGCCTTGAATCAGAGAAGGGAAATCCAGAACATGGGGTCACAGTTTAAAGGATCCAGGATAGGACATTTAGGATTGAGCTTAGAAAAAAATCTTTCACCCAGAGAGTCGGGAGCAGGTGGAAGTCTCTGCCTCAGAAAGTGGTTGAGGCCAAAACATTGTATGTTTTCAAAGGAGTTAGATACAGATATTAGATCTAAAGGGATTAAAGGATATGGGGACAAAGCAAGAAAAGGGTATAGAGTTGCATGATCTGCCATGATCATATTGAGTGATGGAGCAGGCTCGAGTGACCGAATCGCATTCTCCTGCTCTTTTTTCTATGTTTAAAAATATCAGGGAGCAAATCTTGATTTTTTTACCTTTTGATGATTCTGAAGATACAAGGACATTGTGTGAGAACAGCTTTATGCTCCACCAGCAAACATTTTAAGGTCGAACAAGATTTAAGAGCAGGCGCGGCATAATTCCAATGTCACTGGGCTAGTCATCCAGATTGTTCTGGGGACATGGGTTTGAATCCCAGATGGTGATATTAGAACTCAAGAAAAATCTGTAACTAAAACCTAGCCAGTAACAACCATTGTCATAGAATCAAGAATCATAGAAACCCCACAGTGTGGAAACAGGCCATTTGGCCCAACAAGTCCACAGCGACCCTCTGAAGAGAATGCTACCCAGACCTGTCCCACTTCCCTATCCCTGTACCCCTGTATTTCCTGTTGCTAATGCACCTAACCTACACACATCCATAGACACTATGGGCAACTTAGCATGGCCAATCCACCTAACTTGCACATCTTTGGACTGTGGGAGGAAACCAGGGCAAACCCATGCAGACACAGGGAGAATGTGCAAACTGCACACAGACAGTTGCCTGAGGTTGGAATTGAACCCAGATCCCTGGTGCTGTGAGGCAGCAACGCTAACCACTGAGCCACTGTGCCACCCAATTGCCAATTGTTGTAAAATCACATCTCTTTCGCTAATGTCATCCCTGGAAGGAAATCTGTCATCCTCACTTAGTCTGGAGTACACGTGACTCCAGACCCATTGCAATGTGGCTGACTTAATGGCCCTAGCAAGCTACTCAACTGAAGGGGCAACAATAACACAATATAAATATAGTGATGCCTATATCCCATGAACAAATAAAGATTAGCTCATTACTGAGCTTAGTCAGCACTGATTGCCAACAATGAAGGCCACTGCCTTGAAGACAGCATGGGGATTTCTTTTGAAAAAAATAAACATTTCATGAATTGAAATTTTACTCTGTATGACATGTTGGATTTGTTAACAAGTCAAAAAGCTGACAATGTGGAAGTATTCAAGAACACTGCACAAGACATGACTCTCTAGATCAAATCCATTGGACTGCACATTAAACAAGTCTTCTACGTTAACAATTAAATTAAAGGTCATATTCTTTAGTTTAAGATATCACATATCTGAACTGTGTAATTAGTTTTTCAGAGATATTAGGTTTTTATAAGGTCATAACTTCAGATGCATACACTCCTCATCTCACTTATAGATGAAGTGGATTTTATCTGATAAGGAAATGCCCATTAAAGTTAAAAAATCTTTTCCAATATCTAACGCATTAATTTCAGTTCAGTTTTGCAAACCCAAAAGTGCCCACCCTTGTGAAATCTACTAGTTTAAGTATATATAGGAATTGACATAAGGTCTTAAGATACTGCAGCGGTAAAATCCCTCCTTGCCTCTGACAGATAACTTTGACTATGGTTGTGTAAGGATTTGAAATAAAATAAATTCCCTCAATTGCCCAAGTTTGATTCAGGAATCTGCTACTCCTCTTTTGATTTGAACTGAATAGGCTGTTAGGTTTCTGAGTAGATTTGTAGCTTGGGTTGTGGATGTTGTGGTTGGTTGGCTCGCCGAGCTGGATCGTTGTTCTGCAGACGTTTCATTATCCTGCTGGGTAACATCATCAGTGCAGCCTCCAATGAAGTGCTGTTGTGTTTTCCCGCCTGGTATTTAAACCCTGGTGTCAGTTGAGTTGGATTACCTCACTTCCAGTTTTCCTTCACAGTGGAGTATATATAGGCTCTTAGGCCAAGTCAAGGAAAGGGGAATGGTTGTAGCATCCTCTACCAATAAGTACCACAACCTTTACCAGAAACCTCAGAAAATGTTGTGAGGCAGAAAAAAATGCGCTGTCCTTTATATCTTCCAATAATTTCAAAATCCGTGTCTGAGTAAAGGAAAGCCTCAATACAATGCTTGAAGTAATCATCGTTGAATGCCATTGTTTTAGATGGTGAGTGGAACACCCCAGATCCCAGTGAAAATTTTGCCAAGTGAACAAAATGACGTGCAAAAAGTGCTTTTCTTTTCAATATCCTGGTCCTCTTCTTTTGGACAATTCTCATTATCCTGATAGCATTAGTCTAATACTACTCCTATATGGCTGAACAAAATAGGTCAGACCAACCACATTGAAGCTATGGATGCAAAAATAAAATATCACATTTGTGGATGACTTATCACCAACTACTTAAGGCAATTCCTTTCCAGAAGAGTCTGCAATTAGTGTTATTTTAAACATTACACTGACTTTAACTCTGAAAGCAAGAACTCAAGGAATTCTGCCAAAAAATGTCACATTGCTGAGGTTCACACAAAATTTCCAATGTGTGCAACTGAGAACTGAAAGAGATACACTGTCTCTGCTGTCAGACTAGTTTATTCACTTCCCTTAAAATACGAACTAAATTTCCTTTTCAAAACAATCCAAAGTTATAGGGCTTCTCTATGAATTGTCAAGGATAGAATGACAGATGAAAAAATGATGACACATTGAATAAAAAGCAGACGATGGTCCTCACTATTGCTAACAGGGTTGGAGATATGGATTTTACACACAAATAGCCTTCCAACAGCCATAATCAATTGGATAGAATTCAAACTAAACTCAGAAATTGCAAACAACAGGATAATAGTTTTTGTCCTATTGCCCCTTCATGCCATCTATGATACCATTCTTCTCTATTGATCTTCATCCTGTAAGCTCCTCATACTCTTGTATCTGACAAACAGCTTTATAAAAATTATTTATGGAATGAATTTCCACTCCCTTTTCAGATCAGATGATTCCAACTATTATCTGATTGAAAATGCTTATCCTTTACTCCTTCTGGAATTTGGGTTCAAAGTTGAAGGGTTATACAGCATGGAAACAGACCCTCCAGTCCAACTTGCCAATGTCAACCATAAATCCTAAACTGATCCAGTCCCATTTGCCAGCATTTGACCCATATTGCTCTAAGCCCTTTGTTATTCATGTACTCATCCAGATGCCTTTTAAATGACGCAACTGTATCCACTTCCACCAGCAGCTCATTCCATACATGTACCACCCACAGTGTGAAAAAGTTGCCCCTCAGGTCCCTTTTAAATCTTTTCCCTGTAACCTTAAACTTATGCCCTCTAGATTTGGACTCCCCTACCCTTGAAAAAAAAGACCTTGACTGTTCACACTATCGACGCCCCTCATGATTTATAAATCTCTATAAGGTCAATCCCTCAGTCTCCAACGCTCCAGGGAAAGTAGTTTCAGCCTGTTCAGCCTTTCCTTATCAAACATTCCAATCCCAGCAACATCCTTGTAAATCTTTCCTGAACCCTTTCAAGGTTAACATCTTTCCCATAACGGGGAGACCAGAATTGAACACAGCATTCTAAAAGTAGCCCCACCAATGTCCTGTACAGCCGCAACATGAACTCCCAACTCCTTTACTCAATGCACTGACCAATCAAGAGAACAAGGCTTCTTGGATCATATACACTTAACAAAATGTGCCATTTATAGAATGCAATCTTCCCATATTAGCTCTCCAATGGCTCATGGCCTCACTCAATTGATCTCCAAATGCCATGGTTCTGATCACTTTGCCATCCTGTTGCTGTCACCCTGAAGACTATAACTACCCTTATCACTATCTACTAAT
Organism: Rhincodon typus; assembly: GCF_021869965.1. Classification (NCBI taxonomy): domain Eukaryota; kingdom Metazoa; phylum Chordata; class Chondrichthyes; order Orectolobiformes; family Rhincodontidae; genus Rhincodon; species Rhincodon typus. The sequence continues at coordinate 102,342,326 of NC_063335.1, read as the reverse complement.
TTGTCAAGCACTGTGTCATCTTTAAACTTCAGCTCATCCAGAATGTTTTGCCCATATCCTAACTTACACCAAACACCATTCACAGTACATCCCTCTGCATGATAAACTACATGAGTTCTTAGTCCAGCATCTATTTGAGTTTTAAATTCATATCCTCATGCTCAAATTCCTCCACTGACTTCAACCTCATGATCTCTATAACTGAGACTCACAAACTTCTTAGGGCCTCTATATTTCTTTAGTTTAGCTTCTTGTGCAGCCTCAATTTTCTACACTCCACAATGATTAGCAATGCCTTGAGCTGCCTCTGCCTTTAGGTTTAGAAATCCCTTCCTTAATGTTCTTCAACTCTGTACACCTCTTTAAAGATGCAACTCAGAATCTCTCTGACCAAATGTTTTGTCATCTGTCCCAATATCTCCTTGACATTGCATTTTCTCTGATGACACTTTTTTGAAGCATTTTGGGATGCTTAACATTGGGAAATTACAAGCTTTGATTGTTATTCATCAGCTGGTTAGGAGTGGAATGATAATGAGAGCACATCAATATTTGAAAATTGATTTACTAATAAGCAATATCAATCCATGCTTTTCACAGGGATGCAAAAGACAGAAAAACAAATAGTTATATTTTCTGACAATAATGAAATGGAAGATAGGTAACATCCACAGTTGGGGGTTATGCATCCCTGCTGAGCTTTTCAAGTAGTTTCTATTTTTGTCTCTGATTTACAGCATCTCCAGTTCTTTTATTTGTTTTTAGTTTTGCTGACTACCTGATGTGGGTTGATCCTCTCGGTGATGCTGACTATTTCCTTGTCACCTTTAGTCCACTCGACTGCTGACTGCCTTTTCAGTATCTTCTTTTGGCCACTCTTCTAAGTGACATTGACGGCCTGTCTCAGGTCCTTGTCTCGCTCGCTTCTCAAAACCTGCTCTTATTTCCATTATATTCCAGCTGCCATGCTCTAGCACAAACACTTAGCTTATCCAGGTCTCCTTGAAGACTCTTTGTAACCTCCTCACAATTCTGCACAATTTTCCACCATCTGACAAATTTGGAAATGTAACAATTGATTCCCATATCCAAACATTTATCTGGATTGTGAACAGTTTTAGACCTTGCACTGACTCTTGTGGGTAAGAAACCAAGTGTCACCCTGAGAATAATCAGTTTATTCCTACACTTTGCATTGTTAAGCTGAGACTGGAATTGGTTGTGAGAGAGTTCATAAGGATAGAGCGTACAGTTAGTGAAGTGAATTTGATAAGATACGTCGAGGTATCGTGCTACGCTTCACAGTGGAAATCCGTCTAAATCCGTGCTTGCTGTAGCCTAAAGGATATAAGATTCAGCCCATTGTGTCTGATGGGAAGTGGGTGGTCGGCAAGGGTGTGTGTGGGGGCCGGAAAGCTATGTTTGGTTTGACTCATTGCTTTTTCCTAAAACTCACCAAAGCACTGAAGCACTAGGGGAGGCCTTGGGCCCAGCCCAACTCCACAACAGGTAATGTTTTTTAGCTCCAATTTTCACCCACCTCCTCAGACTCGTGGGACACTTTTTCCAAGTCAGTTATGCAGAGCTAGGGCTTGCCTGAAACCTGCACTCCCACAGCCTAACCCTGAGCAGGTAATAAAAATTTGGGCTTAAGCCTGCAACAAAAAAAAATCAATTTAATAAGAATTTTCTGTACGTCACACTCTACGGGCACTAATCCCCCCCTGGTCTGGCATGAGATGCAATAGCAAATTCAAACATGCAGGCTTTTATAAAAACATTAGCAGAGTAAACTCTTTTCATACAACCGCTCAAGGCATCTCCATCGACTGCAATTGAAGCAGCTTATTGTTTTAGTCTGCTAACTGAACCCAATACCATTTTGCTTTGACCTAGCAGCACATAATTGATGGCTTGAGCTGACTGCTTGCAATTCACATATATTTTGCCAGCAGGTAAGCTCCTGAAAACGGAGCAACAAAAATAAAAGTTTCTTCTTGTTTGCTTAACCTTCCACATTCACTTGGGAATTGACTGCAATGATTCGCAGAAACACAAGTGAATGTTCACATTACAGTCAGTCCCTGGTTTCCTGAACTATGCACGCTACCAGTGTCACTGCAGAAATAGATGACTAACAGGACAACTGACTACCCATCAACACAGATGATACTGAACAAATCCTGGCATAAAGATGACTATCACAGGTCAAGCATTTGAAGTTCCACACATGTTGAAAACATTCATACTAGCTTCAGGGCTGTTTGGACTATCAAATGTTTCTCTTTCCATGGAGAGAGGGAATCTAGGAGACACCAAGCCTCCTACCCCACACACCAGGCCTTGTCATCACAAAGCCTTGCACTACACACCACCTTTGGTTAGTCACGAACAGTCCCTATTAACAAATATTCACCCTCCGAGCCAGATCGTTATCAACTCATTGGTCCATCCAAATGCTCTTCTCTCTCTTTGAGCTCTATCTTATTGTTTATTCCCTACCCAAACCCCCTCCCTATTTTCTGCAATATAAACCAACATTTTCCCAGCCACCGTCAGTTCTGAGGAAGGGTCACCAGACCAGAAACGTTAACTTTGATGTTTTTCTTTACAGGCGCTGCCAGACCTGTTGAGCTTTTCCAGCAACTTCGGTTTTTGTTCCCGATTTACAGCATCTGCAATTATTTCGGTTTTTATATTTGTTCAGCATTTCCAGTCTCTCGACGGACAAGGTTGGATCCTGCGACCATTTGTTCTTACCGAGACTCCTCCCTACCTACACAGTGCCCTTCCCCTACCCTGCTACTTATGAAATCTTGCATACTTCGATCATAAATTGCTCCTCCCTTCTCCATTTCAAAGCCACCTCCAGCCCGGCTCCCACTGCGTGGCCTAAGGAACAGCTGGGGATGTCTAAAAGGAAATGGTGCCATTATCATCCATTTGTCAGCAGTAACATGGCACCGATTGGACAGAATGGTGAGGGGTGATAGATGGAGAGGGAGAAAGGAGTAGGTGGGAGGCATGGAATACATTCAGGGGAGTGGGAATGAGGAGGATGGAACTAGGTTGGAGAGATGGGGGAGGAGTGTTGGATGGATGGGGGTAAATAAATCAAAATGATAATCAGAAGTTGATGCTAGCTCAGTTTTTAAACTTTAAATCTGGAGATTGCTAGTTTATTGTCAACCAAAGGCATTAAGAACAATGAAACAAAGAACAAAAACAAAGTTGCTGGAAAAACTCAGATAACAAGGTGTAGAGCTGGATGAACACAGCAGGCCAAGCAGCATCAGAGGAGCAGGAAGGCTGACGTTTCGGGCCTAGACCCTTCTTCAGAAAAACTCAGCAGGTCTGGCAGCATCTGTGAAGGAAAAAACAGAGTTAACGTTTCGGGTCTGGTGACCCTTCCTCAGAACTGATGGTGGCTGGGAAAATGTCAGTTTATATGCAGAAAATAGGGAGGTGGGTGGGGTAGGGAGTAAATGATAGGATAGAGCCCAAAGA
>NC_063335.1:102331314-102333819 GCF_021869965.1 Rhincodon typus | reverse complement strand
ACCTGTTTGTTTCCTCTCCACCTATCCTCTCCTCTATCCCTCTTCTATCCGCCTCCCACTCTCTCCCTATTTATTTCAAAACCCCCTTCCCCTCCCCCTTTTCTAATGAAGGGTCTAGGCCCGAAACGTCAGCCTCTCTGCTCCTATGATGCTGCTTGGCCTGCTGTGTTCATCCAGCCCTGCACCTTGTTGTCTCGGATTCTCCAGCATCTGCAGTTCCTACTATCTCTGCTCCAACACAAACATCTGACAACTTTGGTCCTCAGCAACTATTGCAGTTTGCAGGATGGCTGTGCGCCAATCGAGTTTCTCTTTACATGGAACTGTTCTATTTGCACAAGGTGCTTCCATAGTCAAAAGGCATGCTGTTCCTAGATGCTTTGACCATGAGTCTAGGCATCAGCAAAACAACCGCTTCACCATGCTTGCTCCTGGGTCAACTCAGGGATGATTTAAAGGCTCCAAGCATGTATTTGAGAGCTCATGTAGAGCCAGGACTTGCATGCTTGTCACAGGTAACTTTGTATCAAGGGAGGGAGGGATACAGACCTCTCACATGCTTCAGTTTTGTTTTGCTCAGAAGGTTTTAAACATTGAGATAGAGACATAAATACTCTGTAGTTTAGTCTGCTTGGCAGCCTCCATTTGACCCTGTGTCAGAGCTTAATGGTCAGCTAAGATGTCCCTGCAATAACATTGTGAGATCTCTGATTTTCAGCAGTGAACTCCCTTAATGCTCAACTAATTTGCAACCATCCAAATTACGTTATGGAGATCTGCAGCAGATATCCTGGGAGTTGCCGTGACCCCTTATTCTGAATTCTTCATTCCTAATTTCTAATCCTGTTCCCTAATTCAAGAAGGCACAACAACACCTCTTCTTCCTCAGGTGGCTCAGGAAATTTGGTATGTCCATAAGTTCCCTCACCAACTTCTACAGATACACCATTGAAAGCATACTGTCCGGGTGCATAACGGCCTGGTATGGCAACTGCTCTGCCCAGGACCGCAAGAAACGACAGAAGGTGGTGTGCACAGCCCAGACCATCACGGAAGCCAATCTTCTATCCATGGACTCCATTTACATGGTTCGCTACTGTGAAAAGGCAGCCAACATCAGCAAAGACCCTTCGTACCCCAGTAATGACCTCCTGCAACCTCTTCCATCAGACAGAAGATACAGAAGCCTGAACACTGACACACAAGCAGATTCAGGAACATCCTGTCCAGCCATTATCAGGCTGCTGAATGGACTCTAGCCTCAAATAATGTAACCTGTATGCCTATAGGTCTTTTTGTTTTGCTTGCTGTGATCTCCCTGTAGTGCTCGTAAACAAAGCTCACTGGAGCACACAGATAGGCTTGCAACTCTCCAAGGTCTTTAGCCAGTACAAGAAAGCCTGCTGGGAGACCAGCAGTACCACTTCCAAATTTGGCTCAGGAGGCCTGAAAGAAATCTACACAGATGTTGCAAAGATATAACATTTCCCACGTCTCCATCAGAGCGATCATTGAATAGACTGCAGAGCTTCAGAAGATAAGGTTTCCCTTGTCGACTCCAGTTGTCCTCTGCAACATAACCCAGAAAGAAAGTGCCACATCTCGAACCAATAGAGTGGTGGTGGTGGTTAATGTCATGCATGCAGAGGAAATGGGGCAATAAGTCACCATGTTGTCACAAATCCTGATGAAACTCTCCGTGACTGTTCCTTCATCTCTATCCGAGACTCTCACCCTCCCTTAATATACACGGTTATCCTTGCCATCATTCTTCAACTTGTGAAAGGCATTTTGTATTTTGTATATGTTTTCAATCTAAATATATTCAGATGCAGGCTTACCCTCCTCAGCTAGAATGGCTGGAGGCTTTGGGATCACAGACATGTGAACTGGAAGACAGGATGGCATGGTAGTGAGCCGATAGGATGCTTCTGGGGCATATGTGTGTGTGTGTGTGTGTGTGTGTGTGTGTGTGTGTATGTATATGTGAATGCATGTGAGTGTGTATGTATATGTGCATGGATGTGCGTGCATGTGCGTATATGTGCATGCATGTGCGTATATGTGCAGATATGTTTTATTGTGTGTGTATTTGTGTGTGTGTATGTGTGTGTGTATATGTGTGTGTTATGTGTGCATGTGTGTGTGCATGTGCATGCATGTGTGTGTGTATATGTCTATGCATGTGTGTATATCTGCATATATGTTTGTTTGTGTGCGCGCATGTGTGCGTGTGTGTATGTGTATTATGTGTGTGTAAGTGTGTGTGTGCGTGTGTGTATGTATATGTGCATGCATGTGTGTGTGTGTGTGTATATGTGTATGCATGTGTGTATATGTGCATATATGTTTTATTGTGTGTGTGTATGTGTGTGTATTATGTATGTGTGTGTGCATGTGTGTGTACGTATATGTGCATGCATGTGTGTGTATGTTTGTATATGTGTATGCATATGTTTGTATATGTGTATGCATGTGTGTATATGTGCATATATGTTTGTGTGT
>NC_063335.1:102313325-102331304 GCF_021869965.1 Rhincodon typus | reverse complement strand
ATATGTGTATGCATGTGTGTATATGTGCATATATGTTTGTGTGTGTGTGTATGTGTGTGTAGAACATGGAACAGTACAGCACAGTACAAGCCCTTCCGCCCACGATGTTGTGCTGAACTTTTACCCTAAACCTAAGGTCTATCTAACCTCCACCCCTACCTTATACTATCATCCATATGCCTATCTAACAGCGGCTTAAATGCCCCTAAGAGGCCAATTCCACTACTCTCTCTGGCAATGCATTCCACGCCCCTACCACTCTCTGAGTAAATAACCTACCTCTGATGTCTCCCCTATATCTATCTCCACTCACTTTAAAACTATGCACCCTCGTAATAGCTACCTCCACCCTAGGAAAAAGTCTCTGGCTGTTCACTCTGTCTATCTTGTAACTGTGTGCACTTGTGTGTCTGCTGACACTCTATTCCCCTACAAGGACGGGGTACCGAGAGTGAAGTTGATGTGCCTGGACCCCTGTTTCCTTGCCTTTGATGATGAGCACACACGGTTCAAGTGCAGGGATGTGCATGTATCCAGTAGCCACTGCTTATTCTGCTGGGTCTCTAAGACAACAATTAACCTTTTCATTGAAAGATTAGTATTCACTGATGTCCTTCAGGGAAGAAAATCTCCTGTCCTTAATAAAAACCGAAAGAACTGTGGATACTGTAAATTAGGAACAAAAACAAAGTTGCTGGAAAAGCCCAGCAGGTCTGGCAGTATCTGTGAAGGATAAAACAGAGTTAATGTTTCGGGTTCTGAGGAAGGGTCACCGGACCCGAAACATTAACTCTGTCTTTTCCTTCACAGATGCTGCCAGACCTGCTGGGCTTTTCCAGAAACTTTGTTTTTATCTCCTGTTCTTACCTGGTCTAGTTTACATATGGCTCCAAACTCACAGCAATATTGAATCCAACTACTCTCTGGAAAGTCACTAGCAAACCAGTCAGCTCAAGTTACAAGAATGGGCAATAATGCAGGCCCAGCCTGTGATGCCCATTTCCAGTGAATGAATGAAAAAAAAATAGCCAGAGCTACTGATAGTAATGAGAACATTAAAATCACTGCTCCATATTCTGTTCCAGCCTTCTGAGTGCCTTTGATATACCTGCTTGATTTTCCTGTGACTGCCTCTGCAGGTTAACCATGTCCGAGCAGGTTCCCAGTCTCTGGCAGTCCTCTAAATGCCAGCGACATGGAGTGTTTCTTCCTTCACTGCCTGCAGACATGTATCAGAGATGTGCCCGTCAGACTGAGTCCCCGAGTCTAATCCAGATAGAGACTTTCACCTTGGCACACACTCTGTACTGGTGGAGGCTGGAAGTGATCTCTGTGCCATTGCATTTTGTGCGGTTTGACATATCTCCTCCTCGGAAGTGGAGCCAATGCTGTGGGGTTTACAATGTGGCCCCTTCTTTGCTGAGGTAACCTGGGTTACCATGTCACAATTGTCAGCACAAGAGGACGGCAATCAGTTGGAGAAGGTGTGAGCAAAGAAGAATGAGTTAGCACTGGAAGAGGAAGCTCGCCCATTGTTGTTTCCCTGTTGCCACATGAACAGCAATTTTGGTTTTACCCAGCCAGCTCACCTAATTTCTCCTCAAAGCCTATGTCTCCTACTTTCCCGTCTGTTTTGGCCAGGGGATAGGCTAAATTTTCCCTAGCAGTGGAGCTAGAAGTGAGATGATGAGAGACATCTTTACTCAAAGAGTTGTTAGGATTTGGAATGCAAGGGTGGTGGAAGCAAATTCCAGAGTAGCTTTTAAAAGAGAGCTGGATATATATTTGAAAATCAAGAAGTCAGAGGGCTATGGAATTGGGCTGGAATGTGGGAATAGCTGGGTAGCTCTTTTGGGAATCGGTACAGAAACAATGAACCAAATGGCCTCCTCTGTACTGTAAAATTCTATTATTCTATAAATGTGGGAAAGGGGAATTGAGCATGAAGAAAGTGGATGCAACAGCAGGTAGTGTTCATGCATAAGCAGGAGAGCTGATGAGGTGTCCTCAGGGTGAGCAGGAAGCACAAAGGGCAGGAAGAGTTCGGATATGCCACGGATGAGATGTGAGAACTTGAGTGAACATGGTGCCTAAAGATTAGTATTCACTGGGGTTGAAGTCCATCACCCTTGATAAGATGTGCTCATGCAGTGATGGAGTAAGAGCAATGAATGGCTATGTGTGTGAGGTAGCAGATGGCACTGCTGGCCATCACTTTTCAGAGTAGAGACAACATTGACCTGTGCTCCTACCTCTGCCCAGGCTGGTTGGGTTCTGGTGGACTGGCCTCCTGTTGCAGTCAGCAGGATACAGAATTGGCCTTCTCTCCAGCATCCCATCCAGCAGTGCCTCGAGGGCTTTCTCCAGGGAGCATGGAACATGTCTAATTTTCTTTTCTTCCTGTGCAATCTGTTGAGTGTTTAGGGGCTACCAGCAGAGAGTGTGAAGGGCAATTCAAGGTTTGTGGTGTTTGAAGTGGTGCCACTGGGCTTTAAATATGGTGCCAGAGACACAGAAATTTGAAGATCCCAGGAATGGCAGAGACTTCCATTTCACTTGCCATACAATTTGCTGAGTAACTCGCGCAATGTCTTGCTTACGGAAGTAACACTTTGAGAAGTGGATGATTGTATGAGATAACTCACCTGGACTGTGGTGAATGTGATACTATACAACTCACTCACTGCCATTCTTTCATTGTAAATAGAAAGTTTCCCAGCCAAATGTTCTATCAAATAAGGAAAGCTCAATCTCAGGCATACATCAATGACCCATTATTCACTAAGTCAAAGGTTTTTGGCAAAACTTTATATACACAAATGTAAACACTGCAACAGAGCCTCAGGAAATGAAACCATAGTGATGGACCAATGACAATTATTAATTCAAAACAGGAACTCTACATAATACATTCAATTGTCTGATGTAAGAACTGAAAGACTCAAAAACTTGGAATGGATCAAAATAACTTCTCTGTATGTACAAAGATGTTTTAAAATAATTTGCAGTGTTCTTGCTTGCAACATTTTTTGTCTAAATTATCTAAATGTGTAAAATTCCAGGGATTATTGGCCATGTTTATCAATGTGGGGATTGTGTGGAATACACTCCTGGGCAGCATTTAACAAAAAGAAAATGCATCCCTGTTTATTTAGATTACCAATACACTGCACAACATCAAGACTCCAGCAGTGTCATTTAAGATCGAGACCATCATATTGCTCATGAAAAGGGAATGGAATTGCTGTGGGTGACAGACATAATAAACAAGATCAGTGGCTAGTATTAACCTACATTTACAGCTGATGGTCTTTGCAGTTATGCCAAAAGAAGTTGTGTGAGAAAGACTCTCAGTTTTGTTTTGTCCTGAAGGTGTCCATATGCAAAGATTGACAGCTTTGTTTCATTATGGAGATTTATTTTATGTTCCTTTGGTACCAGTTTGACATCAAGGAATGCTGGCTCTCTGCATGTGCTACAACTGTCTCGCTTGACCCTTTGCTCACTGAGACATTTCTGCAGCTGCTTTGTTCAACCTTCACCTCCAAATGTGATGCCCTAATTCTCCTGTAAACCCATTGCTCGCTGCCCACAAATGGCCCTCTCTTCAGACCAAAGGTCGCAGAATTTGAAAGGCTGTGGTTGACGACTATTTTAAACATCCACCATCATGTCTGGCTGAACCACACAAAGCAATTTCAAGTGCTGCTCCCATCTGTTCGAACTGCTCATTATCCCAAGATCATTCAAGAAGTGAAGAGATAGCTTTTCACTGTTGCACACCAGGGGCACATTCTCATAGAGGCAATGGAGCTCTTAGGTTTCAGCTTCAGGTGAGATCCTAGTAGGAAAGCCTATTGTACCCTGAGCCACCTCAGGCACTTGATGGGTGAGCAACAGGTCACTCATTGAATGGAAGGAAAGTAGAAGCTTAGATAGACAGAGATTTTGGGGTGCTTGTCCATAGATCCTGATGGGAGATCCTTTATGAGTTGTGGTATAGGTTATAACAGCAGGGAGGTTATGTTGGAGCAGTATGAAACTTCGGTTAGGCCACAGCTGGAATACTGCGTGCAGTTCTGGTCACCATTCTATAAGAAGGATGTGATTACACTGGAAGGGCTGCAGAGGAGATTCACCAGGATGTTGCTTGAGTTGGTGCAGTTTAACTATTGAAAAGAGGCTGGATAGTCATGGGCTGCTTTTTTAAGAGCAAAGAAGGCTGAGGGGAACTTGACAGAGGTGCATACGTTATGAGGAGCATGGATAGGATGGATAGGAAGCAGCTGTTCCTCATAATTGAAGATTCAATAACAAGGGGTCATAATGTTAAGCTTGGGAGGTTTACAGGGGATTTGAGGAAACATTCATTCACCCAGAGGGTGATGTGTGTCTGGAATGCACTGCCTAGGAGGGTTGTAGAGGTAGGAAACCTCACCATCTTTAAAAAGGTATGTGGATAAACATTTGAAATATGACAACATTCAAGACTATGGGAAATGGGATTAGTGCAGATAGGTTAGCACAGACTCAATGGGATGTAGAGGTCTTCTGTACTGTATGACTCCAAGAGTCTTAGAACCTTCTGAAAATCTAAGTTTACTTTGTCTATTCGTTCTCCTTTATCAGTTTTTCTATAAACCTTGTCAAAACCCTTCAACAAATTGGTCAAAAGCAATTTCCCAAACCCAAAAAGACTATGTCCAATCAGGTCATTATGAACTAAGTTTCTTTTTATCTCCTCCTTTATTATCCATTTTGGAATTTTCCCTCCAACTGATGTAAAGCTAACAAGCCTACAGATTTCTGATCTGTCTCCCATTTCCTTCTTATACAGCGGAGTGACATTTGCTGCATTCCAATTCACAGGAATGATTCCCAAATCTGTAGAATTTTGGATGATAATGATTAACGCATCGTCTATCTTTATAAATGTAGAGGATCATGTCCTGGGGATTTATCAATGTTCAGCCTATTAATTTCTCCTGTACAATCTTCTTACTAATGCTAATTTTCTTCAACTTCTCATTTCCCTAGCCACTTGCATCTTTACTCTGGGGAGATTTCTGGTATCTTCCTTGGTGAAAAGAAAGTTATCATTTCGTTTCTTTGGCATTTTTATATTTCCCATTCTCTTGACTCTGCCTTTAAAGTACCTGCATTAGCTTTAGCCAAACATTTCTTTTAGTGTTCCCAGAGAAGCTTTTACACTCTGGTTATGCTTTTGCTAGATTGCATTCATATTCTATTCTCCCTTTCCTTAACAGTTTCTTGGTCTTCCTTTGTTGTATTCCATAAACCTCTCAATCCTCAGAATTATAGCTGTTTCTGGCAACTTTATAGGCCATTTTTTAAATCTTGTGAAATCCAAAACTCTTTTGTTAACCATGGTTGACTAAGTTTTTTTTTGAGTTTCTTCAGCTCGAATGAATATGTAGTGAAATATCCATGAATATATAGATTATATGAATAAGAATATGCAATAGTTCTTTAAAGTCTGCCTTTGCCTATGTATAGTCATGTCTTTTAATGTACTTTCCCAATCCATCTCAGCCCAGTTGTATATCAGCCTTTCATAATTTCTGTTTTCCTCAAATTTAATACTCTTGTTTAAGAATGGACTACTTCAGTTTCAAACGTAAAATTCTATCATATTATGGTCACTCATCCCTAAAAGTTCTTTTACAAAAAGATTGTTAATTATCCTTTTTTCATTACATGTTACTATATCTAAAGCAGCACATCCTCTAGTTAAATAAAAATGAAAGAACTGCAGATGCTGCAAATCAGAAACAAAAACAGAAGTTGCTGGAAAAGCTCAGCAGGTCTGGCAGCCTCTGTGAAGAGAAATCAGAGTCAATGTTTTGGGTCCAGTGACCTTTCCTCAGAACCCATCCTCTGGTTGTCACCTCAACATACTGCTCTGGAAACCACTGCTTACATACCCCAGAGACTCAACCTTCACAGCTTTAGTGCTCAATAGGGTGACTGAGTATATATGTAGATTGAGTCACCTATCATAACTGTATTACCCATGCTACAAACGTCTCTCATTTCCTGATTAACACCAAGCCCCAAACTAGTACTGCTATTTGGTTGCTGATAAATAACTCCAACCAATGTTTGGTGTTTCTGGCTATTTCCTAGCTGTTTCAACGCAACAGATGACATTCTATGTGACTGTGACAAAGGTCAACTATTCTTCTTTGTTCTGCTCAACCTGTAATGTTTGACATATTTCATGGCAGCACCTTGCTCCAATGGCTCTGCACTGTGGCCAGCTGGATGGCATTGCAATTATCGAATTCTGTTCTCACCTACGTAATTCCAACTAGAGGATAGTACCCCTTCCCATTCCTGCACTCCTCCGGTGATGTTAAAGGCCCATCACTTCTCAACTGATCTCTCTAACCGAGATCATGCTCAAAGATTTCACAGGCACATTGACGACATCCAGCTCTATCTCTATTTCTATTACCTTTTTTCAATTTAATGCACTGCCTTTATGTGATCAGACTAATAGTTGACACCCGACATTAGTTGAGCAGACATTTACTCCAATAAAATAGAGGGAGAACCAAAGCCTCTGTTTTCCAATCCTGCTTTAAAGCTGAATCAGTCTGTTCTGAAAGTTAGTCTTTATATTTGACCCTGAGATGAGGCTTCCGATCACATATCAATACTGTCAGCAAGATTTCCTAGCTGCACCATTGTGATATTGACTGACTCTATTCCTCCTTCAGCCATTCAAATCTCATTCATATTTTTATCATCTCCAGGCTCCATGTTCACTGATTTTCTCATTCTAATTCTCTGTAAATGTAAACTAATGTAAAACCCTCCCTCATTCTCCCTAATTACACATGTCCTTACTTGTAACAATTCCATCAATTAGCACTATATTCACAACTGACTCTGCATTAGAGTGCCTCAATTTTAGATGAGCTGCCTTTGTTTGTAAAACCCTTCTGTGGCCTCTCCTCTCACCATCTCTGAATTCAGCTCCAGCCCAGGCCCCTTCAGTATACACATGCTCCTCTAATTCTGGCCTTGATTCCCAGTTTGAATTGTGCCACACAAGCCTTCAGTTGCTCACACCCCAAGCTTTAGAACGCCTTTCCTGAACATCTCTGTATCCCGACCTTGCTTTCCCTCATATCTGACAGCAAGGTTAGAGCTCCTAAACCAACACAAATTACAGCTGCTCAAGAAGTCTCACTACTATCGTTTCAAATGCAATTAGGAATCAGTGATAAATTCTGGCCTTGCTGTCAAGACCTTTCACCAAAAAAACAATGAAACCTTTCAGTGTTTCCACTGATTTGCTAGTTCACCAGTCACAACCTTTAAATCCTTGCTCAACGTTGACTTTAAATTATCTTTTTTTTTCATGCACATTATCCATGCCTCTTAAGACATTAATGATTGTATCAAATTTTTGTGATTGAAGTGGTCTGATCGATGAGACTTTCATCATAATTTAGAATAGCAGATAATGAATAATGCCTTTGTTTCTATCTTCCTTTTGATTCTACATTCAAATATATTGAAAGTAGTTTGCTGAAAATGACATATTATTCCGAACATAATCTTTGTAATGATGTGTGAAGAGTTAAAATCACCCGTTTGGAGTTATAATCCAATGTTCTTGAAAAGTATTGCAGTAGTTGATGAGGATTGTTGATAAAAGATTCACACTGACTGGATACTTGAAGGGAATGATTGATAATCACGCACAAATCTTTTTCCACCTTTGAGAATGGACAGGTGTTACCATAGCAACACTAGCTTTACTTCTCTACAGCATCATGAAATGTCAAAAGTATAAAACATAACTCAAGACTGCTGTGTAGCAAATCCACCCAAAATCTTACACAACCCAGAATAAACTTCTGTCCTTTTAGCAAAAAATACCTTGACTTAAGCAATGGGTTACTTAGCCTCCTTCACAACTTATCATGTGTCAAATTATGAATATTGATATTGCACTTCAACATTCAATAATTACATATAATACACCATCATTATTTCAAATGCCTACCTAATTGTGTTTTTAATACTTTCTTCATTCACGGAATGATGTCACTGGGCGAATCTACTGCACAGTAACCCTGAGTTCTGTTTAATACATTTGACACTTCACGATGGATGATACCAAGACCAGTGTTTATTGCCCGTCCCTAATTGGCCTTCAGAAGATGACGGTGAGCCATCTTCTTAACCATCTACAATCCATTATAGCAATTTTGACAGCAGTAAAGTGAGGCATTTTACAGGGCCTTTAAGAATCAACCAGCTCGCTGGGGGTCTGGAGTCACATAAAGGTCAGATTGGGTAAGAATGGCAGTTTACCTGAGCATGTAATTGAGAGTGCAATTTGAATTTTGGCCTTTACTGCTGGGGGCTTGGAGTTTCAAAATAGGGAAGTCTTGAGAAAACTGTTGGTGGGGCCACATCCGGTACTGTGCACAATTTTGGTATCTAAAAACAGATATACTAGCATTGGAAGCTGTTCAAAAGAGATTCACTGGGCTGGGTCCTGGGATGAAGGGATTGATTTTTCAAGAACAGCTCAACAGGTCACCCCTTTATCATTAGAGTTCAGAAGAATGAGCAATCGTCTTGTTGAAACATACTGAAATTCCTAAGGGATTCCAAACAGCGTAGATGTTGAGAAGATGCTTCCATTAGTGGGGAAATCTTGAAAAGGGAACACAATGACAGAGAAATTAGAATTAATGCTTCAGTTCCAGTGACCCTTCCTCAGAACTGGCTAAGGTTACAATGAAGGCCTCACCTTCATTCCGAGGAAGAGTCACTGGATCCAAAACATTAACGCTGATTTCTCTCCACAGATGCTGCCAGACATGCTGAGTTTTTCCAACAATTTTTGTTTTTGTTTCTGATTTACAGCATCCAGAGTCCTTTTGTTTTTTACGACACAGCGACAGAACAAGGGGACACTCATTTAAAACAGATATAAAGGAGTTTCTTTTCCAAGGTGGTAGTGACTGTCTGGAATTCTCTATCCAAGAGCGTATGGAGGCTAGATCACTAACTGTATTTAAAGGGGAACTGGACAGATTTTGGAAATAAAGGTTAAAAAAAAGTAAAGGCCATAGTCCTGCTCTCATTAGACTGCTGGTGAGGTGAGGGCTGAGGTCGAGAAGATGGGACTTTCATGGTAACCTCAGCCAGTTTAGAAATTGAACCTGTGCTGTTGGCATCACTCTGCATTGCAAACCAGTCATCTAGTCAACTGAGCTAAACGACACCCAAATATTAGACAGAAAATGGCTGTGCTGAGCTGGCACAAAGGAGGTGGCCTGGAATATATCAGCCATGATCTTGTTGAATGGCAGACTGAATTGATTACCCCTGCTTCAATTCTTATGTTCCGATATTTCAAAGGACATTAGTAAATCTTTATTTTTAACAGCAGTTTGATAGCTTGTTGATCATCCCTAGCAATGTTAGCTTTTGATTTGAAATCAGGTCATTTGTCCAGGCCATCCCATTAACAGCTGAGTGACAAAACATCAAGGCTTCATGTTCATTCAAATACTCCTTTGTGGAAAACACAGTAATACAGATTTTAAATCTATACTTACATACAGCCTTTGGTAAATACGAACAAAGGAAGATTGAACGTTTCTTCATGGAGGATTTAAATATCTTGAATTAATACAGGTGGGAATAATCTGAAATAATCTTTGATGCAAGTCTGCAGTAAAGCTATTTTTTTATGTTAAAATATAAATTAAGCCACAGATGTATAATCTGTTAAAGAATTACAGGCGACTCCCGTTTCATCATAATCAACATGCACTGTGCGCATTAATAAGAAGCAGTGAGATTAATGCTCACAGAATGTGTTACAATTAATGATTAAATAGACGCACACTTCCACAGATAATGTACAGAAGTTTTCTTGCAGTATAACTGGATATTGCATTATCTCTTAAATAAGATTAACCTAAAATGAAAATTACTTTGAATTTAAAATTCATGATAAAGGTTCATATCTTTGGGTAAGCATAAATTACACCCACCTCACGTCAAAGACATACTTATTTCCTGAACTTTTCGACACATGCTGCATACATGAAGCAATAGAGTGTTAATGAATACCTGCAGCAACAATAAGTTTGGTGGAAAATGCCAAACAGTTCCTACAGATTGGAGGGTAGCAAATGAAACCCTACCATTGAAAAACAGGGAGGGAAAGAAAAAGGAGAGAATTGCAGACCAATTAACTCAACATTAATGGTGGGGGAAAAGCCAGAGTCCTTTATGAAACTAATGTTAACAGAATATCTGGAAAGCATTAATGGGATTGGAAAAAGTCAGCATTGGTTTATGAAAGATAAATCATGCCTAACAAATAAATCTATGGGAATTTTTTGATGATGTAACCAGCAGAATAAATTAGGGAGGATCAGTGGATGTGATGTATTTGGATTTCAAGAAGACTTGTAATAAGGTCTCACAGAAGAGCTTAGTGGGCAGAATTAAAGCTCATGGGATTGGGAATAACATATCGGCATGTACTGGCATTGAGAGACTGGGAAGAGAAAGTGGGAATGTATCAGTTTTTTTCTGGGTAGCAGGCAGTGACTAGTGGTGTACCACAAGTCTCAGCACTTGAGCTCCTGCTAATTTCAATTGACATAAATAACCTGGATGAGGGAAGCAAATCCAAGTTTTCCAAGTTTGTTCATGACACAAAACTGGGCAGTGCTGAGAATTACGAGTAGGATACAAGGAGGCTCAAAAGTGACTTAAGCAAATTGAGTGAGCCGGCAAACATGCAGCAGATGCAGTTCAAAGTGGCTAAATGTGAAGTTATACATGTTGGTGTAAAAAGAACAGAAAGGAAGATTATTATTTGAAGAATTATTTGTTAGGAAGTTTGAATGGACAAAGGTGTCTGGGTGTCCTTGTAAATCAGAACAAGTTAACATGGACAGACAGGTACTGCAAGCAATTAGGAAGACAAATGGTATATTTGCTTCATTGCAAGGGGACCTGAGTTCAGAAGCACGGATGTCTTACTGCAGTTATACAGGGCCATGGTGAGATGATACCTGGAGTATTGCACGCAGTTTGGTCTCCCTACGTAAGAAAGAATATCCTTATAATAGAAGGAATACAGTGAAGGTTCATGAGACTGATACCAGAGATGGCAGGACTGTCATATGAGGATAGATTGGTTTGACTGCGCTTGTATTCACAAGAGTTTGGGAGTGTGAGAGAGGAACAGATTGAAACATACAAAATCCTAACAGGGCTAGATAGACCAGAAGGAGGGAGGATCTTTTCCTGGTCGGCGAGTCGAAGAGCCAAATGGTCAAATGCTGCTCCTAAGTCTACGTTTCTGTATTAACGAGTGACACGCAAGTCCGAGCTGCCTGTTTTTAAAAGCTTTTTTTTAAGGAAAATTATCAACTTGGTCAACTCAAATGTAGAAATCACTGAAAACAGAAATATTTAAGGGACAAGGAAAAGGCCATTAAGGCTTAACACTCGGCACTGAAAATTTTTCAAGAGATTGATCTGGCCTAACTGTCCCTTCTCAGGTTACTCACTACATGGCTTCCCTTCTCGATTACCTCATTTTAACTTAAAGCCCTAGAACTTTTTTTTAAAATAACTGTACAAAATACCTAAATCAGGTCAGTAAGGCCCATTGACTTCGTGTATTGTAAACGTGTTTGGGAAAAACCTGACCTAAATTACCCCACGATGTTATATTATGTTGATGAGTAGAAAACTTTCAGAAAGCGAGAAGTACGGTGATGAGACTGCCCTTTAATGTTAATGCTGTACAAATCCGATGTTACCCTGACTTCTCTGAATGAGTTTGTTAATTTTAGTTTGTTAATTTTATTATTTCCCCTCACTGTTTGACATTGAATCACATAAAATTAATGGTACGGTAAAAGGCCATTTGACCCTTAGGCGCGATCACTTGAGCATCTTTCAACTCAATTAAATTAATCTGACCAAATCAACAGATGTTGACTAAGCACCACATAAAGAGATCAGCTGAGAGTCTCCTCAGGTCATACAGGAAGTACAGAAGGCCCAGAGTCTACGTTCCTCTATGTCGTTTTTCCAGATGAATGAGCTGCAGTCTCATCAATGGACTGAGAATATCCCAAGCCACTGTCTCAAAACGATGTCAACCACTGCATCGGGGCGTGCGACATGAACCAGTGGATAGCCATCCTCTCTTGGTTACCATCAAGGTGATAGTTGTGCTAAACTTTTATGCAGCTGGCTGGGTCCAAAGATCCACTGGGGACCCTTATTGTATCTCTCAAACTTCAATCCACAAATGCATCAAAGCTGTTACTGAAGCATTTTGTGCCGGATCGCACCGCTTCATCTTATTTCCTGTGACGCGGTCGGCCCTGCAGCCCATGCTTGGGCAACAAAGCTAGTTTCCCCTTGGTGCAGGGCACTGTAGGGCGCACGCACATTGTGTCAAGAGCACCACATCACTGAGGCCTAGTGGAGATTCATAGATGCCCATTATTCAGTCAGAACCAAAGTGGATCAGCTGAAGATGAGGTCTTGGATCAGTCTGGGGAAACCTTGCACTATTGTCTAGACAGAGTGTCCCAGATAATCATGTCACGCTGCGCTCTTCATTACTGGAGGTGGCAATGAGGGAACGTGATGGGCTCTGAATAGCTGGGAGAGAAGCAGCAGTCTACTAAGGAAGAGGATGAGGATGAGCACGTTCAGCATCGTGATAGAATGCCAGAACGTCTAGCACAATAAGACGGACAGGACTTGCTTATCAGCTGGTTCCTGTAGACAAGAGTTGGCTGCAGTGATCATGCATTGACAGCAAATTTGTTGTTGATGAGAAGGCAAGCAGTCCCTGCATGTTCAGGCAAATGCAACTTCTAGATGTGGTTTATTCATCACTTTCGCCATCGCTGAATAAAATTGTCTGTTCTCAACTGTTTGTGATTTCTAGTATGTGATGGACCCACAGACAACAATGAGAAGATGGTAGGTGAAACTGGGCATTACAGAAAGAACAGCACCCCCTCAGACAGGATTCCGAGGTGAGATGAGTCTAAGGATGGGTAAGCAGTGTAGCTTGTTTGTTAAATTACAATGCATTTATGAATATGCACTTGCATTTGCAACAAAGTGTCAGCTGTTCCAACCATTTTCCTGCAAGGCATTCGATTTTGTTTCCGCTCCCATTACATTCATGGTGAATTGAATTGAATTAGCTTTATTGTCACATTTACTCAAATGATACACTGAAAAGTTTACAATCACCACATTACAGTGCCATGTTAGTTACAAATGTACCTAGGTGCAGATACTTAAGATCAAATTCAAACTTAGAAAAGTAAATAAATAAATAGCCCAGCAGTATAGGTCATAGGAATAAATTAGAAAAATAGAGAAGTCAAAAGTCCAGAAAAGTCCAGAATATCAGTCTTTCTAACCCAGTCCATGCTGGCACCTAACTTCAAGGGAGACCTCCAACAGCTCCACCTGGAAGAGCAGCCCCTGACTAACTACTGCACTGTGGGCTTTAAGAATGGTACCGGCACTAGGAATTCCAGGAGGCCCCAGCAGTAGCAAGTGCTTGCAGCTGTGGTGAGAGGGAAAATAGCTAATGAGGTGAGTTTTAGAAAATGACATGCGCAATCTTGCCAGAGCTCATGGACTGACACTCTCCAAAATTGATTACTGCTAAAATTCAGCACTTAATGTTTACAATAAGGTGAATTTGTGCTTGGTATTGAGCAAAGAACTGATAAGTACAGATATGTCTGTGATCTGACAGCCTGATCCAGGAATTAAATGCAAAGATAGGTGCTGTGGCCAGGGCACAGAAGTCCAGGTTTGACATTGATAGATGGGGTCTCAATAGGGTAGATCAGTGGAAGTGAATATCTCTGTGTGATTGTGTCAGTGGAAGATTCAGTGTTGGCAGATGGGATGGGAAGGAGAGACAAATTTCTTTGCAAAAGGCAAGCCATTGCATTAATGATGCAGTATTTCAGTTTCAACGAAAGACAAAATTTAGGACACAGGCTAATTTTTGCAAAGTAAATGCTCGAGATCAATAGGTTTTGCAATACTAATAACATCAAGTGACATGGGGATAGTGCAAGATAACGGTGTTGAAGTTGATGGTCAACCTTGGCCCAGAATGGCAGAACAAGCTCAAGGGGCTGAATGGCCTAATCTTGTTCCTTCAATTGTCACATTGTCAAGGATGGAGAATATGTTTTATACACTCCCAGAATTGTACAACTCATCTACAACAACAAAAACAGATAATGCTGGAAAAGGTCTGGCAGCATCTGTGGGCAGAAATCAGAGTTAATATTTTGGGTCAAGTGATCCTTCCTTAGAACTGATTCTTTCCACAGATGCTGCACAACCTGCTGAACTTTTCCTGCAATTTCAGTTTTTGTTTCTGATATGCAAAATCCACAGTTCTTTCAGTTTTTATTTCATACAACTCATCTGTTGACCTACAACAGATGACAAATTGAGTTAGTACATAAGAGCCATTTTTAATATAGAACTGTTTTGATTTGGTAAACAGGTCAGACCCATTCTGAATTTGAAAACCGCAATCATTATCTGCAAGAGTATTCAGACTACAATATATGAAGCAACAGTTGTCACTTGTGAAGTTAACCTTACAGTTCTACTGTCACCTGTACAAATGCTCATTCTGTTTATAAACAGCAATCTATTCAATATAATGAATTCCCAAGCTCTCAAGGAAAAAATATTGCCTTCAGCCTTCAGAAGACTATTGTGGCCAAAGTTGAAGTCAGGGGCCATTACTAAATACTTGAGACAACAGAAAGTACAATTTGGCTCAGATGCCACAGAAAAAAAATATCTCATGTCTGTCATAACCATATCCGTGGGCTATATAAGAGTGCCAAGAAATAAAAGACTTTGGGAATAAGATTCATGACTTGTTTAGAAGCTATCATTTAGTTTGACTGGAGTATAAAATGATCTAAATATCTTTAGCCTAAATAAAGAAGGATCATGATTTTAATATTTTTTGAAAACACGTCATAAATATCCTCTCACACGTAAAGTTTGCTTTTGTTGCAATTATCTTGAGTAATTTAACTGGTCATCCAGTTTCGTTCTGCTGTGAAATAGAATCAAACTGCAGGTGAGTGTGAATACATATTTGTAGACGGTTTTGTCATATATGTTGAAAATAGTAATGCCAGGAATACAGAAGGTATCAACCAGTCAGGTAAATATAAAATTTTGAAAACATTGTAAGTAGTTCATCAAGAGGTTCAGATGATATCGTAAGTCAAAATCAACTCACAGCCAATCTTCATTTCAGACATTCCTTAGGATCAAGATGACTTACTTCCACTTGATTTCAATACGTTTTGAGATGGCAGTTGAGTTCAATGCATAATCTGCAAACTCTGCTGAATGTGGCTGTAGATTTATGCTCTCTCTTTGTTGTCTTGACTTTGAGATACTTCAGATACATGCAGAAGCAATGTGCTTTGTCCCTTCTCAAGTGAACTTCCTTCATTTTGGTCAATCACAGACCCATGGCTAGATAGATGATTGACATCTTCACAGATGCTTTGAGGGTATTCCTGAAGAATTTCCAATATCCTCCTAGGAGTGTCCTTCTTTAACGATATGTGGAGTAATACAGGTGCTTTTGGAGGCTGGTGTCAGAACTATGAAGGACCATGTTGAATGCAGGTATCAATTATGCCAATTGTCATTCCAATCATTTCTACTGACTTCTCAAGATTGCTATAAACCATTATTTAAGAAAAACATCATCTTTTGCTCAAGACCAAGAATAAGCTTAGAATAGGCTTCACTCAAGTAGTAATCCATAAATAGCTGGCTGTAATTACTCAGGAGCAACAATATTCACGTAAAAATAATTCTGCGTATCTACTGAAATTGTAAAAGGTTGAACCTGAAATCAGATACGAGATGTACAATCTATATCACACTTAATGTTCTCCATTAACTAAAATATGTTATTTCTTTGATCTCTTTCCAGAGAAAGACAATGTAAATTTTAAACAAATCTCAATCACTTGCTCAGGATGCACCTGAATGAAGGAGTCAGGTTTGGAATTTTGTCCCTATATAAGAATGTAACATCTCTCTAGGCAGCTCTGACTGGGCAGCACTACTAGTCATTTCCAATGCTGTCTTTCAATTAACAATGGCATGTAGCAACATCCTAACAATGATTCTTCTTGTTATATTTTAATTCCCACAAGGGCAAAACACTCTGTCCACAATACCCTTGCTGAAATGAGGAAAGCAGGAAAAAAACACTTGTTTCCTCCTTTTTGAGCATCTGCAATCTGTCCTCAGTGGGCAAAGAGATCTCGACAGCATACCATTCCAAAAGAACTACCATCACAACTCGATATAGCATGACTTTGATGTGGTTCAATCTTTCAGTCAAGTTTTGGAAGTATACATCGGATTCTTACCAATCAGAGTGTACCACATTAAACTCAGAGTTCAAGAAGCACCAGAAGTTCAGAGCTTTCTTTACCTGATGGCACAACTTTTTAAGACATAATTCAATTGGCAATACAAAATCAATTGGCAAAGTGGGTCCTCTTATAAACTAATAGAAGCCAGCAACCAAATGCCACACACAATATTCAAAGGAATCATGCACCACACTTCAGAGTGGCTCTGTGGTTAGCACTGCTGCCTCATAGTGCCAGGGACCTGGGTTCAAATCCACCCTTGGGTGACTGTTTGTGTGGAGATTGCACATTCTTCCTGTACCTGAATGGGTTTCAAACTTGTTGCTCTGCTTTTCTCCCACAGTCCTAAGATATGCAGGTTAGGTGGGTTGGCCATGCTACTTTGCCCACAGTGTCCAGGGATGGATTAGCCTGGGTGGGATGCTGTTCAGAAGAGTTGCTGCTCCCACACTGCAGAGATTCTACAATTATGCCCTGGTGAAGAATCACACCAGACTCAAAAGATTAACTCTGTTTCTCCCTCCACAGATACTGGAAGGCCTGCTAAGCTTCTCCAGCACTCTTCTTTCAACTTGCGCCTCAATTCCACTGTCAAAGAATGAACTCAGCATTATTGGAAAGGTGAACAGAAGGGCGAATGAGTTATGCTGGCCCTTCAGCTGTATTGTTCTACAAACATTATGTAACCTGTAATAAGCTTTTGAATCAGTACAATACTGTAACTTGAGAAAGAGGCTAAATTTTATGGAATCCAACAAAAAGAAATTATTTTGCTATTTACAGGATATAGGTAGCTTTAATCAGTTTAAAGCCAGTGGCTGAAGGAAGAGTTCTGTAGTTACTCTTGACTAAATCTGTAACTTATTCAAAGAGGTAAAATGTCACAAATATTGCTAAAAAGAGAGACATGACCGCAACTTTGAATCTTGGATTTATCAGGACAATTGCAAGAATGACAAATTTCAAATGATCACAAGATTTTACATGACAGGAGAAAAGAGGTGTCAACTGTTTGGAAGGTTCACTCCAAGGATCTGAAGTATTGTCACCGAGAAAGCAATAGGCTTACCAGACAAAGATTATTCAAAATAAAAAGGGAAGGACCTGAACATATTCCTTTTGTTCACACATAATTTTGTTTATGAATGTCTGTAGTTACTCGTGAACACAAATGAGACATTTTGTAAGCTCAACCAATTATCTTAAATTGGTTCCTACTGCAACTATAAGACCACTCCAGATTATTCACCTAGTCCTGACCAATTGCGGATTTCTGAGGAAGGATAACTCGACCTGAAACATTAACTCTGATTTGTCTCCACAGATGCTGCAAGACCTGCTGACTTCTTCCAGGAATTTCTGTTTGTTTCTGAGCAGTTGTGAAATCACAGCTAACAGCAGACATATTGTAACACAGCGTGGAGCTGGAGGAACACAGCAGGCCAGGCAGCATCAGAGGAGCAGG